>NC_042975.1:50129467-50441550 GCF_901001165.1 Salmo trutta
TTGTCATAAGGTTCCAAGACTTTGTCCACACAGGGCATCTGAACACACAAAATACATTGATGATTTTCATTACATTTTGGGTGTTTTATTTAACTTTTGTACACCTGTTGTGATCCCGGTGACCGGTCATTAGAAATGAATGGGTGAGACTACAATTAGTGTATAAAATTGATCTCAGGCACATGCCCATTCATCAGATGGACACTTCCTCTCCCAGACCCCCACATGCATGTGTGTTTGAGCACACACACACACACATCTCACTCCCCTTCCTCTTCAAAGGGGGAGACACTCTAGACCCAAACTGTTACAGACCTATATCCATCCTGCCCTACCTTTCTAAAGTCTTCAAAAGCCAAGTGAACAAACAGATCACCGACCATTTCAAATCCCATCGTACCTTCTCCGCTATGCAATCCGGTTTCCGAGCTGGTCACGGGTGCACCTCAGCCAAGCTCAAGGTACTAAACGATATCATAACAGCCATCGATAAAAGACAGTACTCTGCAGCCGTCTTCATCGACCTGGCCAAGGCTTTCGACTCTGTCAATCACCGTATTCCTATCGGCAGACTCAACAGCCTTTCTCTAATGACTGCCTCGCCTGGTTCACTAACTACTTCTCAGATAGAGTTCAGTGTGTTAAATCGGAGGGCCTGTTGTCCGGACCTCTGTCAGTCTCTATGGGGGTGCCACAGGGTTCAATTCTCGGGCTGACTCTTTTCTCTGTATATCAATGATGTCGCTCTTGCTGTTGGTGATACTTTGATCCACCTCTACGCAGACGACACCATTCTGTATACATCTGTCCTTTCTTTGGACACTGTTAACAAACCTCCAGAACGAGCTTCAACACCATACAACACTCCTTCCGTGGCCTCCAACTGTTCTTAAATGCTAGTAAAACTAAATGCATGCTCTTCAACCGATCGCTGCCCACACCCGCCCGCCCGACTAGCATCACTAGTCTGGACGGTTCTGACTTAGAATATGTGGACAACTACAAATACCTAGGTGTCTGGCTAGACTGTAAACTCTCCTTCCAGACTCACATTAAGCATCTCCAATCCAAAATTAAATCTAGAATCGGCTTCCTATATCACAACAAAGAATCCTTCACTCATGCTGCCAAACATACCCTTGTTAAACTGACCATTCTACCAATCCTCGACTGAATATCCTACCGATCTTAGACTTCGGTGATGTCATTTACAAAATGGCCTCCAACACGCTACTCAGGGAATTGGATGCAGTCTATCACAGTGCCATCCGTTTTGTCACCAAAGCCCCATATACTATACCCACCACTGCAATCTGTATGCTCTCATTGTCTGGTCCTCGCTACATATTCGTCACCATACCCACTGGCTCCAGGTCATCTATAAGTCTTTGCTAGGTAAAGCGCCGTCCTTATCTCAGCTCACTGGTCACCATAGCAACACCCACCCATGGCACACGCTCCAGCAGGTATATTTCACTGGTCATCTCCAAAGCCAATTCCTCATTTGGCCGCCTTTCCTTCCAGTTCTCTGCTGCCAATGACTGGAACGAATTGCAAAAATCACTGAAGTTGGAGACTTATATCTCCCTCACTAACTTTAAGCGTCTGCTGTCAGAGCAGCTTACCGATCGCTGCAGCTGTACACAGCCCATCTGTAAATAGCCCATCCAACCACCTACCTACCTCCTCTCCATATTTGTTTTTCTGCTCTTTTGCACACCAGCATTTCTACTTGCACATCCTCACCTACACATATCACTCCAGTGTAAATTGCTAAATTGTAATTACTTCGCCACTACGGCCTATTTATTGCCTTACCTCCTTACTTCATTTGCACACACTGTACACTGATTTTTCTATTGTGTTATTGAATGTACGGTTGATTATCCCATGTGTAACTGTGTTGTTTTTGTCGCACTGCTTTGCTTTATCTTGGCCAGGTCGCAGTTGTAAATGAGAACTTGTTCTCAACTGGCCTACCTGGTTAAATAAAGGTGCAATAAATAAAATAAAAAAATTGGCTTCCATGGCAACCCCCACGGGAACCCTTCCCCAATAGAATCTTTCCCCCACGGGATCCACACCTGTTGGTATTCACACAAACAATCGCAACATTGTTTCAATAATATATAGAACTATTCTCGCAGCTCTGGTATATAAATGTTTTTTGAGGCCTTGCTCACAATTCATTCTGTGGCAGCACAATGACCAAACGATATACTGTATGTGAGGCCCTTGATCATATTTTTGATCATGACACTGGCGAGGAGGAGAGAGAGCAGGAAACTGACAGTGAAGTAGTCTGTGATAAATAGGACAATATGTTTCATCTGGGTATTAGTCAAAATAATCCATACATTATGCTTTTTTTACTCAAAAACGAGTTGTATGAGCTCAGGTCAATGAGACCTACAGGACACAACTAGCAAATAGAAGTTCAAAACGTGTAATGTTGATAAAAAGATCTAACACAACATTAGGTGATAATATATGTATTATTATGGATTTATAATCAGCTATAATGGGGCGGTCATTTTGGACCCGGAACACAGAATTAATTAACATGAAACGAACACAACAGGAGGGTTAATTTGTGGATACCCATCATCCATTTCGTAGTATATGTAACGGCTGTCGTTGGGAATGGATGACCAAAATGCAAGCGGGATGTGGATACTCATCTTTTTAATGTAAAGAATGAAGCAAACACGGAAAAACAAACAATAACGACTCACGACAGGCTATACATACAAAACAATAGCAGTGCTAGCGCAACAACCCACAAACCCAAGTGAAAAACACACACCTAATATATGACTCCCAATCAGGAACAACGATAACCAGCTGTCCCTGATCGGGAGCCACACAGACCAATAGAAACATACAACCCAGAACAAACATACACAGACATCTCCTGCCACGTCCTGACCAAAATACTACACAACTACACCCTCTGCTGGTCAGGACGTGACAGTATATTTTGCAAATTGGAATTCGTACAGCATTTTAGGAATTTTCTAAATGTACAATATGTTATGAATTTTCAAAACATATATGTTATGAATTCCAATTTGTTATGGCTAATGTTAGGTAGCTAAACCTAATGTTAGCTACAGTGAGCTCCAAAAGTATTGGGACAGTGACACATGACACATGATTACAGAAAACTCTGAATGAATTGTGAATAATGATGAGTGAGAAAGTTAGAGGCATAAATATCATAGCCCCAAAAAATGCTAACCTCCCCTGTTATTGTAATGGTGAGAGGTTAGCATGTCTTGGGGGTATGATATTTGTGCGTCTGTTCGTCACTCATCATTAGTCATGATTCATTCAGGATCCTCCGTAATCCTGGTAGCATCCACATTAATGTAGAAGTGTTTGGAAACATATTCTATTCTTATTTACATCAAAAGTGATTCCAAAATGACACAATACATTATTTACCATTCATTTATATTGGGCACGAAATATCTGAAACACAAACAGCAAATGCATCCAACAAATTTGTAGAGTCACAAGCTTGATGTAGTTATAGCGTCTTCTGCGTCTTTACCTTACTGTAGCTGACAGTCACTTGCTGGATGACTCGGGTCTAGATGGTTGCTGGCTGTATTCACCACTGTTGTGTCTGAGGAGAACACGAATGTTGTGTCTAAAGCCCAGGGAGCTATATGGCTCTGGTTGAGCTTTACAGAGTCCATGTCCACAGGCTGATTTGTGTTGGGTCATAATAACATAGCCTACAGTTGGCTACAGTACATGGCATTTTGTAACTTTGCTGAAAAATGGGTACCCTGATAAAGGAAATATAAGGTTATTTGTCAGTCCAAATGTAGCCCTCCCTGTCCAGCTGTCCTGTTCAGGTAGAGGGATCAGGGAAATATTGCAATACTGTATATTTGTAAGTATTTTTCCAGTGCTAAAATCAGCAGGGAGACAGACAGCGGGAACACCAGTGGGGTTGGGATTTGATCCCAGGCAGGTAGGGGACGACATGTGCCGAGGGTGGCCAACATTTAGAGGAAGTGTTTGGATATGGATTATAGTCAAATTATGTTAGATGTCCAGCAAGAGACTTGACCAACCTGCAGGTTGCGTGTCTGGTTATGTGACAGTGTGTAGGTGTACCATTCCAAGATATTTGTGTGTGTATGTGATGGATATTGTGTTGACCCTGCCTTCTCCCCCACCACTAATGCACCTTTGTCCACGGGGAACGACTGAGGTGTGAGCAACACATCTCTCCTTTACGCTCTCTCCCTCTATCCCTTTTTCTCTATTTCCTCTCACTTCTCTCTGCTCCTCCCCCTCCTCGCTCTCTTCTATCTGTGTGGCTACTCTGCCCCACTCTCTTCTCTCTCCAATTTATCCACTCTTTCAGTCACTTTAACTATACCTACATGTACATATTACCTCAGTTAGCCCGACTAACCGGTGCCCCCGCACATTGACTCTGTACCGGTACCACCTGTATATAGCCTCGCTACTGTTATTTTCACTGTAATCTTACTGGGGTTTTTTGTATTTATGTACTTATCTATTGTTTTCCTAATACCTATTTTTTACTTCAAAATTGCACTGTTGAACCTCTCTCACACTCACTCTCTCACTCACTCACTCACTCACTCACTCACTCACACACACACACACACACACACACACACACACACACACAGAGAGAGACTCACCCTGGCTGTCATTATCTGCCTGTCACGTCCTGACCAGCAGAGGGAGCAATTGTATTAGTTTTGGTCAGGACGTGGCAGAGATTTTTGTGTTACGTGTGAGTTGGTTGTTGGACTCCCAATTGAAGGCAGGTGTGTTGAGTTGCCTTTGATTGGGAGTCCTATATAGTAGTGTGTGTTTGTCCTTGTGGTTGTGGGTAATTATTTCTGTTCAGTGTGTTATGCTGTCAGTACTGTTGAGCTGTCGGTGTTTTCTTGTTTTGTAGTGTTCCCGTGTTCTTTTTGAATTAAATCATGAACACTAACTCCGCTGCACCTTGGTCGTCTTCTCTCCATGACGACAGCCCTTACACTGCCCCATATTTGTATTGCTCTAAGCAGAGATGAGAGACAGAGTCAGAGAGAAAGAGGGACATACTGTATATATATATAAAGAGAGACAGGGAGACAGAGAGATATAGAGGGAGAGAGAAAGAGACAGCTAAAGAGAGACAGAAAGAGAGACGGATACAGAGAACATTGTTTGTGGGGGTTGTAGTTAAGTGTCTAGGGTTGTAGTCACTGTGTCTGTCTGTCTATGGCTCCTTAGCGGAATGTGGGACATCTAGGGCAGGTCCAACCTGCAGCCCTCACATATTCAAATGAACATTTTTTACACCTGTATAAAAGCCCCTTAGATATTAATTTAGATCTACAAGGACATTTTATTGATCTGCCAGTATTTTCATTCAGATATTCCAGTTAACTCTGATGTTTCCTTTCATTTGCCTACCAATTATATTCGATTATTCACCATGGCAACCACTTATTTCTCAGTTCGGTTGGCTTTCATGGAGATCAGACTGTTTTCATTTGAAGGGATATTTGTGCGTTTATGACCAAATGTAAGTCAGAACAAATACTTATTTAACTTTTATAATATTCCTGTTGCTATTGTTACATGTAAATACAATACATTTGTATGTAGAGGGGTAACTTTCTTCACCAGTTCTCTTATCATTTTGTACAATTATGTGATTAGCCTACCTGTTGGTGTAACTGTAATGTTAATTCTCTTGAGAGGAATTATGGTGTTCTTTTTTTCTTATTGTCAATTGTGTATAGAGATTACGAACATTACTGTTCAATGTGATATTGTCTATTGGATTTACATTATAGTCATTTTCTATTTCTTTTACCCTGCTTCCCTCTGTACACAGACCACATATATACTCTGTTTCATCATTAAACTCCTAGACTGGGCTTCTGTCTCTTTGACCAGAGTGCAGTCCGGTATCCGTTTACTCCCAGTGGCCTATCCTCACATTAAAGAGTACCAGACACCGTCCTTTATTTAGGTCATTCGAGCATAAATGTACCTGTCGCAGTTCTCTTACCCTCTACGCTGCATCTAGCACTCATCTCCTCCTCTGTCCTTTCATCCTCTGCTTTTCGTACAGGGCATTCATATTACACAGAGGAGTCTAAAATGTTTATGTTCATTACATGGAAAGGGAGAATATATTTTGATTTGTTTCAGACATGATTCCGTATGTGTTATTTCATAGTTGAAGTCTTCACTATTCTACAATGTAGAAAATGGTATAAATGAAACCCCTGGAATGAGTAGGTGTGTTCAAACGTTTGACTGGTACTGTAAATATAGTCGATCTAGCCTGTAGAAGCTGATGGAATCCTCTTTTTAATAGAAGCCATCAGGCTGTTCTCACGCAATTGCATAGGTTGTAGAAATGTTGCGCATTGGGTGTGTAAACTCTGACCCTGCTCTCTCTCCCAGCAGTAGACAGCCATATATCGCTCTCTGTGCAACAGGCCTGTCTACAGAAAGCTGTAGGGATCATTTCCCTCAACTCTCATTTGCTTTGTCTGGGCTGTAGCCTACATATATATCTCTTTGGCCTGTAGATGCAGTATAACTGGGCAATTCCAAGGCAACAGAGTGACAATAAATGTAAAACAAAAACCAATGATTGCAAAGTTAAACAAACCATACAACTCTCTTTCCATCTGCACTGTTCTTCAAGTAAATGTGTTTTTGTACATTTTTCATTTGACATTTTTAAAAGTAGTACTTGTGCATTAAGCTGTGTGGTTTGTTTAACGTTGCAATCATTGTTTTTGTTTGACATACATTTTAAAGTAAACATTTTTTTTTTTTGTCTCAGCATCCCTCATGGAATCATCATTCAACTCTCATAGCGCCACTTATAGAAACACTGTCTTTTATCTCTTATAGCGCCTTCTCTACCTCTTAGAGCTCTTTGTTGACTCTGGTGGTCTGTCTCTTTTTCTCTCCCTCTACACTGTAGATGTTGTTCTTTCTCCAGTCAGGGAGGAGAAGGGAGGGGGAAGTGGTAATGACAAGGTTTGAGGAGGTGATGGGGAGCGAGGTCGAAGGCAAAGAGTGACAGGACTTTAGTCAGGTTATCATCACTCTGGGCCAGGTGCCAGGTAGACGTTGGAACGAGGAGGAGATGAGTGGAGGTAATGAACAAATTATTTGATGGGTGCTTATATTTGTCCTATTTCACACATGTACAAGTGTGTATAAATACACGTGTGAATTGGAAATGTGTTTATTTGCATATCCGACTCTCCCTGAAACACCATCAGAGAGTGAGGTCACAGCCAAGGTCTGCCTTCATCAACAGCAACCCTGGAGCAATTAGGGTTAAGTTCCTTGCTCAAGGGCACATGAACAGATTTATCACCTTGTCAATTGGGGGATTTGTACTAACGAACTTTCAGTTACTGGCCCAACTCTCTAACTGCTAGGCTACCTGTCGCCCTTAAGCGAGAGGGGGAGAGGAGAGAGGAGAAGGTGAGGAGTAGAGGCAAAGAGAGGTAGAGAAAGATGGATGGGTTCACTCTCTTTCACACACCTATTTGGGTAGACAGACCCTCAGCATTCAAACTGTATACGTGTGTTCTGCAGAGAGAAGATGCCGTTCCACCATGTCAGGTCTACACTGCTCTACACTGGAAGTCTCCTGAGCCGGACTCTGTCTGAGGGGAGCGAAGCCTTCCAAATCACCAGTATATCCACTGAGGAGCTAGGAGGTCAGTTTGTGTGTGTGTGTGTGTGTAAGCGTGCGCACGTGTGCAACAGTATTGGTATGTATAAAGTGGTCTGTCCTCCAAATGTCTTAATTCTTCGCCACGATGTAAACAACTATTTATCGGTTCAATAAAGAAGAAACACCGACTTGCGAAGCTACACTGGCTCAATAAGAAAGTGTTTAATTGGCTGTAGCAGACAGATACTGTCACGCCCTGACCTTAGAGTGTCTGTTTTATTCTCTATTTGGTTAGGTCAGGGTGTGACTTGGGTGGGAAAATCTATGTTTATATTTCTTTCTTGGTCTTGTATGGTTCCCAATCAGAGGCAGCTGTTTATCGTTGTCTCTGATTGGGGATCATACTTAGGCAGCCCTTTTTCCCACCTGAGATTGTGGGATCTTGTTTTTGCCTTGTGCTGTCTAGCCCTGCAGAACATTATGTTCGGTTTTGTACTTTGTTGTTTTGTTGGTGTTCATCTAATAAAGAAAGATGTACACTTACCACACTGCACCTTGGTCTAATTCATCAATCGATGAACGTAACAGATACTGTCACGTTGCATAAGGATGGGAGACAGTCAGATGATACGTGAAATTCTCTACCCAAAACAAAAGAGTGAGGTGTAAACCTCTAAAATAATTCATGGGACGAGACCCGTAATAATAAGTGCACAAAAATACACGTAGCACCAAAAACTGAATAAAAATTAGCACAGGTACTCACAAGACCAATGGACATAGAACACTGATCGACAAAGACAGTCCGGGGTTGGTGGTGATGATCCAGTTCAGTGACACCCAGAAGGCCGGTGACGTAGACCTCTGAAGCTGGTGAACGGAATGAGCAGCAGTACCGGGGATATCCGTGAAGGATACAACCTTTTCCTGCACTGAGCAATCTGATTGTTCGAAGCATGTCCTGTGGACGGTCAAGGGCTAAGTGTTTAGAAACGAATGTGTAATTCTGACCTCTTAGTGTTGGGTTATCACTACGTCCTGTCAATCACACATGGGAACCTTTGATGTGGAGAACAAAGAGATCCCATTGGGTGTTGGAGATTAATGGATGTTGATAATCCACCCATCAAGGGATTCAGAAGGCTATTTTTCCATCGCCTGCCTGTGAAGGGTAGTACAGTGGTTCCCAAACTAGGGGTTGCGGCCCCATGTGGGTCCAGCTGATTTGAAAATGGGGTCGCGGGACAATTTCCAAAATCCAAAGAATTTTTTTAAATTATAATATCGTCTTTGTATGTCAAAATCATCGAAAGGTTGCAAGTTCGAATCCCCGAGCTGACAAGGTACAAATCTGTCATTCTGCCCATGAACAAGGCAGTTAACCCACTGTTCCTAGGCCGTCATTGAAAATAAGAATTTGTTCTTAACAGACTTGCCTAGTTAAATAAAGGTAAAAAAAAAAAAAAAATACAAATAATTTGTAATATACTTAACCTTATAAATCTAAATGAAAATTATTCAAATCTAAAAGATACAATTCAACCAGAGAGTGCCTTTAGATCATGAGAAAAGACCACACAACCTTTGCACTTGAATCATTCCCACATTGAATGGCTAGGCCTGCTACACTATGAAACACTATTGCACACTTTGATATTACCAGCTGCAATTGATATGGTGAAAACAGTGTGTCACCACACAGGCTGAGGCACAGAAACTCACATCAATAGGCCTACCTTTGTTAGATAATGTTAAACAAATCATTTATTCTATTGCTAGCAAAAAAAGAGGAAACTGACTGAACAACTGAAAAACTCCGCAGTTTATGCTTTCCAAATGGACGTGAACTGTAAGGGACAAAATGTCCATGCATTGACTTTTGTTCGTTATACATGTTGGGGGATACTATTCACGAGGACATATTGTTCTGTCTCACGATTCCCAAGATTGAAATGGCACAGGGGATGTTCAGTGTGCTGTGTGGCTATATTGACAAAAATCTGATTCCATGGGAACGAATGGTGGGCTTTTGCAAAGATGGGGCTCCATCTATGGCGGGATGGTGGGCAGGCCTCTGCAGTATACTTATGAATGTGTCTCCCTCTGCTATATGAACACATTGTATGATACACTGATAGCAACTGGTGGCAAAAGAGCTGAGCTCAGAACTCAGAGACATACTGCAGCAGGTAACTTTGATTATAAAATATATCGAACCACACGCTGTGCGCACGCCTGTTCGCAAAACCATGTGGAGATTTGGGATCAGAGCAGGAAAATGTTCTATTTCACACCAAGGCTTGGTGGTTATCAAGGGGGAGTGTTGGAAAGAATTTTCGCATGTTTGGGGTCGCGAGAACTTTCAGATATCAAAATGGTGTTGTGGGCCAAAAAAGTTTGGGAACCCCTGCCTTATCACTTCAAGGCTAGATTCAATATGTAGTGCTGAAGATCTGCATTGTAGCGTGGTTGAAATTTAAAGGTAATTTTTGATTGAGCCGATAAATGCAGCATTTACCGTGAATACAGTCTCCCGGAACATTGTCTTTAAAGCTGAAATATCGATCTTTTTGGGATGACCCAACCAAATTCACATAGAAATGTGAGTTATAGATCTGTCATTCTCATTGAAAGCAAGTATAAGAAGCGGTAGATCTGTCTGTGCACTATTTCTTTGCTTCCCGTTCTTAAGTTTTGTTTTTGCATCTTTTAATTTCAGTTTTGTACACTAGCTTCAAACTGCTGAAAATACAATATTTTTGGTTATTGAAAAGATATTTCACAGCGGATTAGATGGTACATTGATTCTCTACACTATACAGTACATTGCTTATTTTGTCACAAACTGAAATTAGGCAAACTATTAGAATTATAGCAACCAGGAAATGGCAGAGAAATTTCTGCATATTGCAACATTAAATGTCAATCGTGCTACAACGCAGCTACGGATTGAATCGAGCCCTTACTGTTGAAAGTATCAGTTATATTACAGTGGTTGTACTTTAGTCTGGATTTGTTGTTTCTCAGTGAGGGATGATGGCTGTCCAGATTGAAGGGTGTATCACAGCGGGAGTCACACAAAACTCACACACACACTCATGTGCATACATGTACAGGGCATTCAGAAAGTATTCAGCTCCTTTGACTTTTTACAAATTTTGTTATGTTACAGGCTTATTCTAAAATGGATTAACCTCTACGGGCTAGGGGGCAGCATTGAGAATTTTGGAAAAAATATGTGCCCATTTTTAACTGCCTCCTACACCAACTCAGAAGCTAGAATATGCATATTATTGTTCAGGTTTGGATAGAAAACACCCTAAAGTTTCTAAAACTGTTTGAATAGTGTCTGAGTATAACAGAACTCCTATGGCAGGCAAAAACCTGAGAAGGTTTCATGCAGGAAGTACCCTGTCTGACAAGGTGTTGTTGTTCTTGCTTCTGTTTATTGAAGAGTCAGGATCTTAGCTGTAACGTGACAATTCCTAGGGCTCCAATAGGCTCTCAGAACCCGGGAAAAACCTGAACGATGACGAGGCAGCCTCAGGCTGAAACACATTATCTCCTTTTCCAAGTGTCCCATCAGGGGACAATAGAATTAGGCGCGTGCGTGATTCGCCCCCGTGGAGTATTTTCATTCGGCTGTTTAGCTAATTGCAGATTCCCGGTCGGAATATTATCGCTTTTCTACGAGATAAATTGCATAAAAATTGATTTTAAACAGTGGTTGACATGCTTCGAAGTACGGTAATGGAATATTTAGAATTCTTTTGTCACGTTCTGCGCCATGCGCACGACCGTGATTTAGCATTCTGATAGTGTCTTGAACGCACGAACAAAACGCCGCTGTTTGGATATAACGATGGATTATTTGGGACCAAACCTACATTTGTTATTGAAGTAGAAGTCCTGGGAGTGCATTCTGACGAAGAACAGGAAAGGTAAGACCATTTTTCTTATAGGAAATGTGATTTTGGTGAAGGCTGAACTGGGTGGGTGTCTAAATAGCTAGCCCGTGATGGCTGGGCTATGTACTTAGAATATTGCAAAATGTGCTTCATCCGAAAAGCTATTTTAAAATCGGACATATCGAGTGCATAGAGGAGTAATGTATCTATAATTCTTAAAATAATTGTTATGCTCTTTGTGAACGTTTATCGTGAGTAATTTAGCAAATTGTTAGTAAATTCCCCGGAAGTTTGCGGGTGGTATGCTTTTTCTGAACGTCACATGCTAATGTATAAATATGAACTTGATTGAACAGACATGCATGTATTGTATAACACAATGTCCTAGGTGTGTCATCTGATGAAGATCATAAAAGGTTAGTGCTGCATTTAGCTGTGGTTTGGGTTTTTGTGACATTATATGCTAGCTTGAAAAATGGGTGTCTGATTATTTCTGGCTGGGCACTCTCCTGACATAATCTAATGTTTTGCTTTCGTTGTAAAGCCTTTTTGAAATCGGACAGTGTGGTTAGATTAACGAGAGTCTTGTCTTTAAATAGCTGTAAAATAGTCATATGTTTGAGAAATTGAAGTAATAGTATTTCAAACGTTTTAAAAATCACGCCACTGGATTCAACTGACTGTTACGTAGGTGGGACGAATTCGTCCCGCCGGTCCCATAGAGGTTAAATAAATAAAAATCCTCAATCTATATGCATTACCCCATAATGACAAAGCGAAATCAGGTTAGAAATGTTAGCAAATTTATTACAAATAAAAAACAGACACTTTCTTTACATAAGTATTCAGACCCTTTGCTATGAGACTCAAAATTGAGCTCAGTTGCATCCTGTTTCCATTGATCATCCTTGAGATTTTTCTATAACTTGATTGGAGTCCGCCTGTGGTAAATTCAATTGATTGGACATGATTTGGAAAGGCACACACCTGTCTATATAAGGCCCCACAGTTGACAGTGCATTTCAGAGCAAAAACCAAGATGTGAGGTAAAAGGAATTGTCTGTAGAGCTCTAAGACAGGAGGCACAGATCTGGGGGAGGGTACCAAAAAAATGTCTACAGCATTGAAGGTCCCCGAGAACAGTGGCATCTATCATTCTTAAATGCAAGCAGTTTGGAACCACCAAGACTCTTCCTAGAGCAATCTATGGAGAAGAGACTTGGTCAGGGAGGGGACCAAGAACCCGATGATCACTCTGATAGAGCTTCAGAGTTCCTCTGTGGAGATGGGATAACCTTCCAGAAGGACAAGCATCTCTGCAGCACTCCACCAATTAGGCCTTTTATAGTTGAAGCCATTCCTCAGTAAAAGGCACATGACAGCCCACTTGGAGTTTGCGAAAAGGCACGTAAAGGACTCTCAAATCATGAGAAACTCTGATCTGATGAAACCAAGATTGAACTGTTTGGCCTGAATGCTAAGCGTCACGTCTGAAAATCTGCCACCATCTGTACGGTGAAGCATGGTGGTTGCAGCATCATGCTGTGGGGATGTTTTTTTTAGCGGCAGGGACTGGGAGACTAGTCAGGATTGAGGGAAATATGAACGAAGCAAAGTAGAGAGATCCTTGATGAAAACCTGCTCCACAGCGCTCAGGACCTCAGACTGGGGCGAAGGTTCACCTTCCAACAGGACAACAACCCTAAGCACACAGCCAAGACAACGCATGAGTGGCTTCGGGACAAGTCTCTGAATGTCCTTGAGTGGCCCAGCCAGAACCCGGAATTAAACCCGATTGAACATCTCTGGAGAGACCTGAAAATAGCTGTGCAGGGATGCTCCCCATCCAACCTTGAGAGGATCTGCAGAGAAGAATGGGAGAAATACAGGTGTGCCAAGCTTGTAGCGTCCTACCTAAGAATGCTCGAGGCTGTAATCACTGCCAAAGGTGTTTCAACAAAGTACAGAGTAAAGCGTCTGAATACTTGTAAATGTGAGCAAAATAATATTTGTTTTGTTGCAAAAATATCTAAAAACCTGTTCTTGCATTATCATCATGGTCTATTGTATGTTTATTGATGATGGCAAAAAAACGTTCATCCATTTTAGAATAAGGTTGTAACAAAATGTGGTTGTAACAAAAAGTCAAGGGGTACTTTCCGAATGCACTGTATACACACACTCAGGCGGCAGCAGCATTAATTCAATAGAGAACAGGCTTAACTGAATGACAGAAGCAGAATACCATATGGAATGTTATTGACTAGTTTGGGGTAGGGCTAGTTTGAGAGGAATGCTCCTCAGAGCCAAAGGCTGATGACAGGTTGCCCTATGCAGGGAAATATGGGACCAGGGGCGATGAGGGACAGGGAGTGGCTGAAGGAGGCCAGACGGAGCTTGTCGCGGAGTCTTGCTTTGCGCGCACACCATGTATGCGGCAACGAAGGCTGAGACATCAGGAGCCATGGTGGTCCACCAGAAGCGTTGTTGGAGGAAAGCCAGGGTACGACGAGCACCGGGATGACAGGTAAGCCTGGAGGAGTGAGCCCATTCCAGGACCTGAGGCCGGGCCTAATGAACATCCGGTTTGCCGGGGTGTTGTGCCTTGCGGACCAGAGCCTCAATACCCAAAACAACTGAAGCCGCCAAACATGAGGCAGGGAGGATGGTCTCAGATTCAGAGGGAGTGGCAATGGAACTGTACAGATGAGAGTGTCCGGCTTCACGTTCTTGCACCCTGGGCAGTAGTAGGAGATGGTAAAATTGAACCTGTTAACCTGTTTAGGATAGGGGGCAGTATTATCACGGCCGGATAAAAAAACGTACCCGGTTTAAATTGGTTATTACTCCTGCCCAGAAACTAGAATATGCATATAATTATTTGATTTGGATAGAAAACACCCTAAAGTTTCTAAAACTGTTTGAATGGTGTCTGTGAGTATAACAAAACTCATATGGCAGGCCAAAACCGAAAATAGAGGATCTCTGCTGTAACGTGACATTTTCTAAGGCTCCTATAGGCTCTCAGAAGGCGCCAGAATGGAGAATGATGACTCTGCAGTCCCTGGGCGAAAAACAGTAGGGCTTTTGGAAAGTGGTCGTTCTGAGAACAATGACACGGGTGCGCGCGTGCATGTGAAGACTTTCTATTTTCAGTGTTTGAACAAAAACAAGGTCTCCCGGTCGGAATATTATCGCTATTTTACGAGAAAAATCGCATAAAAATTGATTTTAAACAGCGTTTGACATGCTTCGAAGTACGGTAATGGAATATTTTGAAATATTTTGTCACGATATGCGCCGGCGCGTCACCCTTCGGATAGTGTCTTGAACGCAAGAACAAAACGCAGCTATTTGGATATAACTATGGATTATTTGGAACCAAAACAACATTGGGTGTTGAAGTAGAAGTCCTGGGAGTGCATTCTGACGAAGAACAGCAAAGGTAATCCAATTTTTCTTTATAGTAAATCTGAGTTTGGTGAGTGCCAAACTTGGTGGGTGTCAAAATAGCTAGCCATGATGGCCGGGCTATCTACTTAGAATATTGCAAAATGTGCTTTCACCGAAAAGCTATTTTAAAATCGGACACCGCGATTGCATAAAGGAGTTCTGTATCTATAATTCTTAAAATAATTATGTTTTTTGTCAACGTTTATCGTGAGTAATTTAGTAAATTCACCGGAAGTTTTCGGTGGGTATGCTAGTTCTGAACGTCACATGCTAATGTAAAAAGCTGGTTTTTGATATAAATATGAACTTGATTGAACAAAACATGCATGTATTGTATAACACAATGTCCTAGGAGTGTCATCTGATGAAGATCATCAAAGGTTAGTGCTGCATTTAGCTGTGGTTTTGGTTTTTGTAACATTATATGCTAGCTTGAAAAATGGGTGTGTGATTATTTCTGGCTGGGTACTCTCCTGACAAAATCTAATGTTTTGCTTTCGTTGTAAAGCCTTTTTGAAATCGGACAATGTGGTTAGATAAAGGAGAGTCTTGTCTTTAAAATGGTGTAAAATAGTCATATGTTTGAAAAATTGAAGTTTTTGGATTTCTGAGGCGTTTGTAATTCGCGCCACGCTCTATCATTGGATATTGGCGAGGCGTTCCGCTAGCGGCACATCTAGATGTAAGAGGTTAAATAACAGGGCCCAACGAGCTTGCCTTGGGTTGAGGCGCTTGGCAGTGCATACCAAAAATGGATGTTCCGCTCCTTCCAGCCAGTTCCTCCACTCCTCCAGAGCCATCTTAACCACTAGGAGTTCACAGTTCCCAACGTCATAGTTCGAAGGGCTGAGACGATGGGACATGAAGGCACAGGGATGAAGCTTTTGGTCCTGGATGGATCGCTGGGAAAGGACGGCCCCTACTCCCACGTCGGAAGCGTCAACCTCAACCACAAACTGGCGAGTCGGAACCGGATGGATGAGGATGGGGGCAGTAGTGAATTGCTGCTTTAGATCCCCAAAAGCCTTGTCCACTGCTGGAGACCATGTGAACGGTACCTTGGGAGGGGACAGGTGAGTGCAGAGAGGGGAGCCGCCAGGTTGCTGTAACCCCGAATGAAACATCGATAGAAATCAGTAAACCCTAGAAACCGTTGTATCTGGACCCTGGACGCAGGCTGGGGCCAATCCACCACCTTTTCCGGATCCATCTGAACATTCCCTTCAGTAATGATGTATCCCAGAAAGGAGATAGTGGAGCGGTGGAACTCGCACTTCTTAGCTTTTACAAACAAATTATTTTCCAGGAGGCGCTGAAGGACCTGTCGAACATGGAGAATGTGTTCCTGGGCAGAACGAGAGAACCAGGATGTCATCGAGGTAGACAAAAACAAAATGATTCAACATGTCCCGGAGCACATCGTTGACCAGGAAGACAGTGGGCACGTTGGTGAGTCCAAACAGCATGACCAGGTAATCATAGTGTCCACTGGCAGTGTTGAAAGCCATCTTCCACTCGTCTTCTTCACGTATCCGCACAAGGATGAATGCTCCCAACAACTAGAGAGTCCTCAATATACTCCTCCATGGCCTTGGTCTCAGGACCACGTAGAGAATATAGCTGGCCTCAAGGCGGTGTGGTGCCCGGGAGGAGGTCAATAGCACAATCATAAGGACGATGTGGAGGCAGGGAGGTAGCATGAGCCTTGCTGAAAACCTCCAGGAGGTCAGGGTACTCTGCGGGAATGGCAGAGAGATCCGAGGCCGTACTCAACACTGGAGGCAGACGTTCCAGGGAAGGCTGCGTCGCCTTCAGGCAATGTAAATGGCAGAACGGGCTCCAACCCATGATTGAGCCCATTGTCCAGTCAATGTCGGGGTTGTGCTTCTGGAGCCAAGAAAATCCCAAAACAATATGGATGTGGGGAGACTCAATGAGGAGCTGTATTGACTCACTGTTGTTTCCAGATACCCTTATTATAACGGGAACTGTGCTGTGAGTGACACTTCCAATGGAGCGGCCGTCCAGTGCCCTGGCATCCATGGGAATGGAGAGGACTTGAGTAGGGATACTTAGTTCCGATACCAGAGTCAATGAGCACCCGGAGAGACAGACTGGTCTCCCCACTGCAATATCACATAAAAAGGAGTTTGGGTAATGAGAATTAGAGGGTTCCCAGTCAGGCTCACCAGTGTATTTGTACCTACTAAGGATTCAGGTCTCTTCACTGGGCAGGTGGCTATGTAATGCCCTACAGCACCACAATAAAGAAACTATTGGAGCTTAGCCTGCATGAACATTCCCTAGGCGATAATCTAGCACTTCCCAGTTGCAGTGCATCCGATAATTTAGCAATTCCCGGTTCTGGTGTATCCGACTCACCCATCGTCGATGATTCTCAAGGGAACTCGGATGGCCTTGTATCCTCTCGGAAAACAGCCTTCGGGGACTTCCAGATTCCTTTGGAGGTGAGCGAGCCGCAGCGGATGGACGAGTGTGGCCTAGGCCAGACCTCCTGTCACTCCTGCATTCCGGTAGACGTCCATCAATCCTAATGGTGAGGGCGATGAGGGAATCGAGGTCCACCGGTAACTCCCGAGCAGCTAGCTCATCTTTTATCACCTCTGATAATCCGTGAAGGAAGGTATCGAATAGGGGCACTTCCAGGCACTCTCGGCGGCCAACGTGCAAAAGTCTACAGCGTAGTCTGCCACACTACGGGAGTCTTGACGTAATTACAGTAGTTTTCGGTCCGCCTCTCTCCCGGATACCGGAGAATCTAATACCTTCCTTACCTCTGTAATGAAGTCTTCCTGATCACGACAAATGGCAGATTGTTGCTCCCAAACTGCCATAGCCCAGGAGAGCGCCCTTCCCATCATTAGCGTATTAATATACGCTATCTTCGACCGATCTGAAGGGAACGAAGATGGCTGCAGCTCAAAAATGAGGGAGCACTGAGAAAGAAAGCCCCGGCAGGTTCCAGGATTCACAGAAAATGGTTCCAGAGGAGTTAAGCGGGGTTCTCGGGGAGCCGGGGTAGGCTGTACAAACCCACCATTAATAGTAAAAAGATTACTGGGTGGTTGGGAGGTCTCAAGAGATGGCGGGCTGCCTATGAGTTAATACACTGATTTGCTCTATAATAGCCTTGAACCCTTGGTAATGGCGTTCCGTCAGGGAACAAAGCCCTTCCAAAAGGTCCAGCAGTAGCTCCTCATGCCTCCCAATGCTGGGTCTGTTATGGCCAGTTCATACTATAAGGGCACAGGGCGAGACCCAGATGCAGACACGGGAAGCAAATAGTTAAGAGTCTCTGATATTTATTATAATCCATGGGGCAGGCAAGAGAATGGTCGTGGACAGGCAAAAGATCATAACAAGGTCAGAGTCCAGGAGGTACAGAGTGGCAGGCAAGCTCGAGGTCAGGGCAGGCAGTATGGTCAGACAGGTGGGTTCAGAGTCAAGGGTCAAAACCGGGAGGACTAGCAAAAGAGATAAGAAAGAGCAGGCGCACGGGAAAACCAAGCTGGTTGACAAGACGAGATGAACTGACAACAGACAAACAGGGAACACTGGAATAAATACCCAGGGACTAATGGGGAAAACGGGTGACACCTGGAGGTGGGTGGAGATAATCACAAACACAGGTGAAACAGATCAGGGCGTGACAGCTACTGTTATTTTATTGTTGCTCCTTAATTATTTTTCTATTATTTTACCTCAGTTTTAATAAGTACTTTAACACTTTGTTTTCTTAAAACTGCATTGTTGGTTAAGGGCTTGTAAGTAAGAATTTCACTGTAAGGTCTACATTTGTTGTTTTCGGCGCATGATACAAATAACATTTGATTTGATTTATTGCACGAGTGAGACCATAGGTTAATCAGCAAGCGTGGCGGAAATGCAATAATCTGCCATGCTCATTTGCTGAAGTTAATGATAAAGAGGAGGGGAGATGTGACAATATCCTGACGAGGTAACATTATTAACACTACCATACTACCTGCTTTGCTGATGTTAACATGGACACTCCCATATCAATACCTGCTATGTTTATGAGGTACCATTATAAACACTACTATTAATACCGGCTATGCTGATGCTGTAACTTTAAATACTAAACTATAAATACCAGCTATAATGATGAGATAACATTATAGACACTACCTTAAAAATACCTGCTATGCTGATGAGGGAGATAGTAAGCGATGTGAATTTGTCACGCCCTCTCTCCGTCTCCGGTGCTCAACGTCGCTGGTCTACTAACCACCGGTCCTGGAAACCTATCCTTATGCACACCTGGCAACCTTCATTACGCACACCTGCACCTCATTAGGCACACCTGGACTTCATCACCTCCCTGATTTACTTCCCCTTTATATAGCGCTCCGTTGTTATCACCCACCAGGCAATATTGTTTGTGTTTCCATGTTCAGACACTTTTCTTGGTTTGTGTCATTCAGTGGTATTTGTCATTAAACTCACTAACTGTACTTGCTTCCTGACTCCCTGCACCACGATCAGCTGGTGCACTGGGGACGTTGATAGATAAGGTCCTCTGCGATCTTCAATGTCTAGATCTTCCCCAAGGGGAGTCACCCCCAACGAGCAGAGGATCCTCTACCATGAGTCGACCTAGCGAACCAGCACTCCATCCCATTCACCAGTCTGCCCAGGTCAGCAATGCCCGTATGTCCCTTCCAGATAAATATGACGGGAATTCATCTAAATGCCGTGGCTTCCTCCTCCAGTGCTCCCTCTATTTTGCTCATCAAAAGGGAGCCCCCACCACCGATAGGTCCAAGGTTGTCACGGTTATTTCTCTGTTGACTGGGCGGGCGTTGGAATGGGCTACGGCCGTCTGGGACAAAGAAGAGCATCTATGGGTGCCTATGGGAGGTTCATGGCTCTTTGATCATCCATCGGAGGGCAGAGAAGGGGGTGAGCGCCTACTCTAACTATGGCAAGAGGACCAGACCGCTGCGTAGTACGACCTCACCTTTTGTACAGTGGCAGCATCCAGCGGATGGAATGAACCGGCGCTCCAAACCTTGTTGAGAAGAGGATTGCATGAGGAGGTCCAGATGGAGCTGGCATGCCGAGATGACATCCTCTCATTGGACTCACTCATCGCGATGGCCATCTGTCTGGATAACCTGCTTCGGGAGCGTCAGCACTAGCATTGCCTCTCTCCCTCCTTCGTTGAGTCAGAGCCTGAAACCATGAAGGTAGGGGTCACACGCCTCCCGCGGCTGAGCGATGCCATCGGAGACAACTGGGTCTCTTTCCCTATTGTGGTCAGGAAGGACACCAGCTTCAATGGTGTCCACTACGTTCTAACCCGAGAGTCACTAGAGCAGAGGGACAGTCCATCATCTCCAGGGGTAGGTGTAAGTATTCCATCATCTTCACTCTCCACCAAACCTTTCTTAGTACCGATTTCACTAGCTGGCTGTCCCTCGTGTGTTCCCACAGCTCTAGTAGACTGTAGAGCCGCTGGGAATTTTATTGACCAGGCCCTTGCCTCCTCCCTTAACATCATACCGCTCTCCTCTCCGTTTCCAGTTCAAGCACTGGATACCCGACCACTGGGATCTGGCACAGTCCCCCACAACACCACTCACCATCCCTGTGGGACCCCTACACCAAGAAAGCCTCTCCTTCCTCATCATCCAGGCACCTGTACACAGTCGTCCTTGGCCTCCCGTGGATCCAATGCCATGACGCCATCTCCTGGCCAAGGAGATGCAGGAAGACACTCCTTTCCCTTACCTTGTGGTTCCACGTCGGTTGAGAGTCCTGAGGTTGACCTCCAGGCCGACATCCCAGAGGTTTATCAGGATCTCCGGGAGGTTCTCCAAGACTCGCGACACCTGTCTCCCGCACCTGGGACTGTGACATCAACCTGCTAACAGACTCTGTGCCTCCGTGCAGCTGCATCTACCCCGTTGGTGGCTGAAACCAAGGCTATGGAGGAGTACATCCAGGAGGCTCTCCAACAGGGTTTCATCTGCCCATCCACCTCCCCTGCGTCGGCTGGTTTCTTCATCCTGGCCAAGAAGGAGGAGGGTCTTTGTCCGTGTATTGACTAGAGATCTCAATGCCATCACCACCAAGTACTGCTACCCCTTTCCGTTGGTGCCGGCCACCATTGAACAGCTCCGCGGGGCCCAGTTTTTTTTTACCAAGCTGGACCTGCGGAGTGCCTACAATTTGATCCGCATTTGGGAGGGGGATAAATGGAATACGGCCTTCAGCCCGGTATCTGGGCACTACGAGTACTTGGTGATGCCTTATGGTTTAGCCAATGCTACATCAGTGTTCCAGGCATTCGTGAATGAGGTTTTTTGGGACATGCTTGGGTGCCAGGTGGTCGTGTATATTGACGACATCCTGATCTACTCGGCCACCTTGGAGGATCATATCGCCCATGTCCGGGAAGTCCTGGGGCGCCTGCTGGAGACCCATCTGTATGTGAAAGCAGAGAAGTGCCAGTTCCATCAGGTCGTCGGCTCCTTGGGATATCAGATCAGCCCACAGTGAGTGGTTACGGAAGAAAGGAAGGTAGATACGGTCAGGTCATGGCCAGTCCCACCACCATAAAGGACTACAACGGTTTTTGTGGTTTGCCAACTTTTACAGACGCTTCATCGGGAACTTCAGCTCCTTCGTCTCTCCTCTCACCTCTCTCCTCAAAGGTGGTCCCCGTCAGTTGGCGTGGAATCCTGCAGCTGATGAGGCCTTCCGCCTGCTGAAGAGGCATTTCACCTCTGCCCCATTGCTGAAACACCTAGACCCTACGCTGCCCTTTGTGGTGGAGGTGGACACCTCAGAAGTGGGCGAGGGGGCCATCCTGTCACAATGTCAAGGTAGTCCACAAAAACTGTATCCAATTGCATAATACGCTAAAAAACTGTCCCCTGCAGAGAGGAACTATGATGGTGATCGGGATCTCCTGGCGGTGAAGTTGGCATTAGAGTGCAGACACTGGTTGGAGGGTGCCACGGGCCTGTTTCTCATCCTCACCGACCATCGGAATTTGGAGGTGGCTGAACCTGTGCAAGCAAGGTGGGCCCTTTTCTTTACTAGAATCAACTTCACCTTGTCATACCGCCCAGGTTCATGAACATCAAAACCGATGCCCTGTCCGAACTCAATGATTCGGGAGAGGTTCCTGTCCTGAGTGGTCCCATTAGCTACCCTCCTGAATCGTTGCCCCCGTGTTCTGGGACATAGACCTGGACATCCGACAGGCTCTGGAGAGGGAACCCGCACTGGCTACCTGTTCTCCGGAGCGCACCTTCGTTCCCATAGAGGTAAGGGATCAGCTTTTGGCCTGGGTGCACACATCCCTTGCCGCTGGACACCCAGCTATCACCCGCACCACTCAATCCATCTCCATTAAGTACTGGTGGCCCACCTTGACACAGGACGTCTCCAACGTCAACTCCTGCTCCGTATGTGCCCAAACCAAGTCTCCCCGGAACGTACCAGAAGGGAAACCCCTTACCCTCCCCATGTCTCAGCGGCCTTGGACCCATCTATTGATAGATTTTATTTTTGTTTTCTTCTGATCTTCCCCTGTCTGATGCTTTCACCATTCTTATGGTTGTTGTGGACAGGTTCTCCAAAGCCTGCTGTTGTATCCCTCTCTCTGGTCTCTATACCACTCTCCAGGTTGCTGAGGCACTGTTTCAGCAGGTCTTCCTGCACTATGGCCTTCCGGAGGATATCGTCTCCAACAGTGGTCCTCATTTCACGTGACTTGTATGGAGAGCCTTCATGGAGAAGCTGGGGCTCATGGTCAGCCTCACATTCGGGTACCGTCCTCAGTCCAACGGGCAGATGGAGAGGATCATCCACAGGAATCTCCCCAGCTCCTGGAGTCACTGTCAGGAGCAGCAGAGGGAGTGGTCCCGATTTCTTCCCTGGGCGGAGTACGCCCAGAACTCGCTTCGTCACTACTCCACCGGGTTGTCTCCCTTCCAGTGCGTCCTGGGGTACCAGCCGGCCCTTGCTCCATGGACCCCGAGCCAGACCGAAGCCCCTGTGGTGGATGAGTGGTTCCCGCATGCAGGAGAGGTTTTGGACGCTGCCCACGTGAGGCACCAACACGCGTCTGGTGCCAGAGGGAGAAGGTGGACCACCACCGCAGTGAGGCACCCATTTTCCATCCTGGTGATCTCATCTGGATCTCCACCAGGAACCTCCCGCTCCTCCTGCCCTGCCAGAAGCTGGGCCCCCGGTTTGTGGTGCCATTCAAAGTCCTCTGGAGGGTCAATGAGGTAACTTACCAACTACAGCTTTCCAATGACTACCGGATCTCACCCTCTTTAACGTTTTCCTCCTCAGGCCGGTGGTTCCTGGTCCCCTGGCGGATGCTGTACCCCACGACACCCCTCCACCTCCCCTTGACATTGAGGGTAGTCCTGTCCATGCCGTCAGGTCCCTCCTGAACTCCAGCTGTTGTGGGAGTCGGTTCCAGTACCTGGTGGACTGGGAGGGGCATGGTCCAGAGGAGTGGTGTTGGGTTCCGGTGGACAACATTCTAGATCCTAACATCATCTGAGATTTATACATTCGCCGTCTGGACTGGCCCGCTACTCGTTGTCCTGTGGTTGGAGCCGCGCATCAAGGGAGAGGGTTCTGTCACAACCACTCATTCCCCCTCTCTGGTGCTCAACATCGCCGGTCTGCTAACCACTGGTCCAGGAAACCCATCATTTACGCACACCTGGCAACCTTCATTACGCACACCTGCGCCTCATTAGGCATTAAACTCACTGACTGCACTTGTTTCCTGAATTCCTGCATCTGCATTACATAATTGTAGAGTTTACTAGATTAATTAAATGGCGATCCATTCAGACCAGACTTACTGATTTGAACTTTCATAACTACATTAAATGTGAGGCAGCTCTTTCAGAAACAGCAGATAATGTTTATTCTCTCTTGTGCTGCATACGGATAAATCACTTTACTACAGAGGAGAGAAAGCCGCTCTGTCAATCCCACTCATTTTGTTTGGAGAGAGAATGAGAGGAGCTCTGCGGTTATCTGTTGAAATGGGGAGGTTTACAGGCTTAGATGGGTGTTGTGACTTAACTCAAACATTCTGATAACTGACAGCGCAGACAGGCGGAAGAGACATCTGAGACTGGATTAGTACAAAGACACAGGGGAGAGAGGGGGAAAGGGTTTCAGTCAGAGAATATCAAACAGAGAAATAAACAGAAGTGGGGCTCTGTCTACACCATGGCTCTGAAGATTAATTGATACAGATGGGAAATATGGAAGGGAGAGATAAAGAGGGAGTCTTTAAGCTTACCTTAATGAAAACCCAGAACAGTTTCCAGCACTCAACAATCAGACAGTGGCGTGTTTTCATGGATGCCAAGGGAAGCCAGGCTTCCCCCAAAAATTTACTAATAAAAAATACAAAAACATAAAATATATATTTTGTCTCAATTTCATCATTTTCCTCCAATTCGCAAGAGACTGAATGTGGAGAAAAGGAGAAAACATCCGAATGAGCGAAACAGCGCCCCTCTGTGTCTCTACCTATAGGCCATCTATTTGATGATGTCGAAACGAGTACGACATTGTTGCCGCCCATAGCATTGAAGGCAAGGGAAGCCAGTGAGTATCTGGCCTCCCTTGACAAAAAAGTATTCAAATCAAATCAAATCAAATTTATTTATATAGCCCTTCGTACATCAGCTGAAATCTCAAAGTGTTGTACAGAAACCCAGCCTAAAACCCCAAACAGCAAGCAATGCATGTGAAAGAAGCACGGTGGCTGGGAAAAACTCCCTAGGAAAAACTCCTGAGAAAGGCCAAAAACCTAGGAAGAAACCTAGAGAGGAACCAGGCTATGAGGGGTGGCCAGTCCTCTTCTGGCTGTGCCGGGTGGATATTATAACAGAACATGGTCAAGATGTTAAAATGTTCGTAAATGACCAGCATGGTCAAATAATAATAATCATAGTAATTGTTGAGGGTGCAACAAGCACGTCCGGTGAACAGGTCAGGGTTCCGTAGCCGCAGGCAGAACAGTTGAAACTGGAGCAGCAGCATGGCCAGGTGGACTGGGGACAGCAAGGAGTCATCATGCCAGGTAGTCCTGAGGCATGGTCCTAGGGCTCAGGTCCTCCGAGAGAAAGAAAGAAAGAGAAAATTAGAGAGAGCATATTTACATTCACACAGGACACCGGATAAGACAAGAGAATACTCCAGATGTAACAGACTGACCCTAGCCCCCCGACACATAAACTACTGCAGCATAAATACTGGAGGCTGAG
This sequence comes from Salmo trutta, assembly GCF_901001165.1. NCBI lineage: Eukaryota > Metazoa > Chordata > Actinopteri > Salmoniformes > Salmonidae > Salmo > Salmo trutta. The sequence goes on from NC_042975.1 coordinate 50,154,838, forward strand.
ACAGGAGGGATCAGAAGACACTGTGGCCCCATCTGATGATACCCCCGGACAGGGCCAAACAGGCAGGATATAACCCCACCCACTTTGCCAAAGCACAGCCCCCACACCACTAGAGGGATATCTACAACCACCAACTTACCGTCCGAAGACAAGGCCGAGTATAGCCCACAAAGATGTCCGCCACGGCACAACCCAAGGGGGGGCGCCAACCCAGACAGGAAGACCACGTCAGTGGCTCAACCTACTCAAGTGACGCACCCCTCCCATGGACGGCATGGAAGAACACCAGTAAGTCAGTGACTCAGCCCCTGTAAAAGGGTTAGAGGCAGAGAATCCCAGTGGGAAGAGGGGAACCGACAAGGCAGAGACAGCAAGGGCGGTTCGTTGCTCCAGCCTTTCCGTTCACCTTCACACTCCTGGGCCAGACTATACTTAATCATAGGACCTACTGAAGAGATAAGTCTTCAGTAAAGACTTAAAGGTTGAGACTGAGTCTGCGTCTCTCACATGGGTAGGCAGACCATTCCATAAAAATGGAGCTCTATAGGAGAAAGCCCTACCTCCAGCCGTTTGCTTAGAAATTCTAGGGACAATTAGGACCGTAGCGTACGTGTAGGTATGTATGGCAGGACCAAATCGGAAAGATAGGTAGGAGCAAGCCCATGTAATGCTTTGTAGGTTAGCAGTAAAACCTTGAAATCAGCCCTTGCCTTAACAGGAAGCCAGTGTAGGGAGGCTAGCACCGGAGTAATATGATCACATTTTTTGGTTCTAGTCAGGATTCTAGCAGCCGTATTTAGCACTAACTGAAGTTTGTTTAGTGCTTTATCCGGGTAGCCGGAAAGTAGAGCATTGCAGTAGTCGAGCCTAGAAGTAACAAAAGCATGGATTAATTTTTCTGCGTCATTTTTGGACAGAAAGTTTCTGATTTTTGCAATGTTACGTAGATGGAAAAAAGCTGTCCTTGAATCAGTCTTGATATGTTCTTCAAAAGAGAGATCAGGGTCCAGAGTAACGCCGAGGTCCTTCACAGTTTTATTTGAGACGACTGTACAACCATCCAGATTCAACAGAAGATCTCTTTGTTTCTTGGGACCTAGGACAAGCATCTCTGTTTTGTCCGAGTTTAAAAGTAGAACATTTGCAGCCATCCACTTCCTTATGTCTGAAACACAGGCTTTTAGCGAGGGCAATTTTGGGGCTTCACCATGTTTCATTGAAATGTACAGCTGTGTGTCGTCCGCATAGCAGTGAAATTTAACATTATGTTTTCGAATGACATCCCCAAGAGGTAAAATATATAGTGAAAACAATAGTGGTCCTAGAACGGAACCTTGAGGAACACCGAAATTTACAATTGATTTGTCAGAGGACGAACCATTCACAGAGACAAACTGATATCTTTCCGACAGATAAGATCTAAACCAGGCCAGAACTTGTCCATGTAGACCAATTTGGGTTTCCAATCTCTCCAAAAGAATGTGGTGATCGATGGTATCAAAAGCGGCACTAAGATCTAGGAGCATGAGGACAGATGCAGAGCCTCGGTCTGACGTCATTAAAAGGTCATTTACCACCTTCACAAGTGCAGTCTCAGTGCTATGATGGGGTCTAAAACCAGACTGAAGCGTTTCGTATACATTGTTTGTCTTCAGGAAGGCAGTGAGTTGCTGCGCAACAACTTTTTCTAAAATTTTTGAGAGGAATGGAAGATTCGATATAGGCCGATAGTTTTTTATAATTTCTGGGTCAAGATTCGGCTTTTTCAAGAGAGGCTTTATTACTGCCACTTTTAGTGAGCTTGGTACACATCCGGTGGATAGAGAGCCGTTTATTATGTTCAACATAGGAGGGCCAAGCACAGGAAGCAGCTCTTTCAGTAGTTTAGTTGGAATAGGGTCCAGTATGCAGCTTGAGGGTTTGGAGGCCATGATTATTTTCATCATTATGTCAAGAGATATAGTACTAAAACACTTTAGTATCTCCCTTGATCCTAGGTCCTGGCAGAGTTGTGCAGACTCTGGACAATGAAGCCCTGGAGGAATACCCAGATTTAAAGAGGAGTCCGTAATTTGCTTTCTAATGATCATGATCTTTTCCTCAAAGAAGTTCATAAATTTATTACTGCTGAAGTGAAAGCCATCCTCCATTTGCGAATGCTGCTTTTTAGTTAGCTTTGCGACAGTGTCAAAAAGAAATTTCGGATTGTTCTTATTTTCCTCAATTAAGTTGGAAAAATAGGATGATCGTGCAGCAGTGAGGGCTCTTCGATACTGCGCGGTACTGTCTTTCCAAGCTAGTCGGAAGACTTCCAGTTTAGTGTGGCGCCATTTCCGTTCCAATTTTCTGGAAGCTTGCTTCAGAGCTCGTGTATTTTCTGTATACCAGGGAGCTAGTTTCTTATGACAGATGTTTTTAATTTTTAGGGGTGCAACTGCATCTAGGGTATTGCGCAAGGTTGAATTGAGTTCCTCGGTTAGGTACAAAAAAGTATTGATAAATTTGCCAATCCGCGTTGAGCTAGACTGAGCGAGCTCAACTGTGAATGGTCCTGGTGCACCAAAAAAAGTGTCAACGGAAGCTAGCTTGGATTTTGCGTCATTCCTATCAAATCCCATACGTCATTGACAGAAACATTTGAATTGTTGAAAAATAAGGAAAGGTGACTACAGTGGAGGAACACAACTAATATGAATGTATAGGTCTCAACCCACATCAAAGCAAAGCTCTGTAATGGAAAGTCACAATGTTGGAGATGATAACTTAGGACTAACCCAGAAAGTTACTTCAGTAGAAGTAACCCAACTTCATTCTCTGCATGTCCACAATGTTGTGAAAAAGGATATTTATTGATGACAATTGTATTTAAAGTTTTGCAAAAGTGGATCTAAGTTAAGCAATCCAGGTACAAAGGCAAAACAAATGACCAGACATTCTGCAAATGTATTTATCATTTGATCATTGTTGTTCTGCTATTGGTACTTTGAACCACAATTCCAAAAATACTTGTGGGTCTTTCTATAAATCATGGGGCCAATGTGCAATTAAAATGTAATTAAAAATAATTGTTATGCAGTTCCACATGTGTATTTAGAGGAATATATGCAAATCGGCCCGTAACTCCACCTATACAACAACAAAGGCCTAGAACTATACATCCTTTAACCTCTACGGGATTGATGTCCCCCCCGCAGGACAGTTGAGCTAACGTAGGCTAATGTGATTAGCATGAGGTTGTAAGTAACAAAAAAAAAATCCCAGGACATAGACATATCTGATATGAGCAGAAAGCTTAAATTCTTGTTAATCTAACTGCACTGTCCAAATTACGGTAGCAATTACAGTAAACGAAAATCATGCTATTGTTTGAGAAGAGTGCACAATTATGAATTTGAAAATGTATTAATAAACCAATTAGGCACATTTGGGCAGTCTTGATACAACATTTTGAACAGAAATGCAATGGTTCATTGGATCAGTCTAAAACTTTGCACATTCACTGCTGCCATCTAGTGGCCAAAATATAAATTGTGCCTGGGCTGGCCTTTCTATTTAATTTCAAAGATGATAGTGAAAAAATAATAATGTTGAAAAACGCATCTTTTTTTCTTTGTATTATCTTTTACCAGATCTAATGTGTTATATTCTCCTGCTTTAATTTCACATTTACACAAACTTAAAAGTGTTTTCTTTCGATTGGTATCAAGAATATGCATATCCTTGCTTCAGGTCCTGAGCTACAGGCAGTTAGATTTGGGTATGTTATTTTAGGCAAAAATTAAATAAAAAAAAAAAGGTTGGATCCTTAATAAGTTAAGCAGGGTTCATACAGACAAGTGAAATTCAAGGACTTTCAGGAACTTTTTCAAGCACTTAATTTTCAAGGACCTCAGTGGTATACAATTGTGTAATTTATGTAATTGTACATATACAGTTGAAGTCGGAAGTTTACATACACTTAGGTTGGAGTCATTGAAACTTGTTTTTCAACAACTCCACAAATTTGTTGTTAACAAGCAATAGTTCTGGCAAGTTGGTTAGGACATCTACTTTGTGCATGACACAAGTAATTTTTCCAACAATTGTTTACAGGCAGATTATTTCACTTATAATTCACTGTATCACAATTCCAGTGGGTCAGAAGTTTACATACACTAAGTTGACTGTGCCTTTAAACAGCTTGGAAAATTCCAGAAAACTATGTCATGGCTTTAGAAGTTCTGATAGGCTAATTGACATAATTTGAGTCAATTGGAGGTGTACCTGTGGATGTATTTCAAGGCCGACCTTCAAATTCAGTGCCTCTTTGCTTGACATCATGGGAAAATCAAAAGAAATCAGCCAAGACCTCAGATTTTTTTTTATATATACCTCCACAAGTCTGGTTCATCCTTGGGAGCAATTTCCAAACGCCTGAAGATACCACGTTCATCTGTACAAACAATAGTACGCAAGTATAAACACCATGGGACCACGCAGCCATCATACCGCTCAGGAAGGAGACGCGTTCTGTCTCCTAGAGATGAACGTACTGTGGTGCGAAAAGTGCACATCAATCCCAAATCAATCCCAGAACAACAGCAAAGGACCTTGTGAAGATGCTGGAGGAAACGGGTACAAAAGTATCTATATCCACAGTAAAACGAGTCCTATATCATCATAACCTGAAAGGCCGCTCAGCACTGCTACAAAATCTCCATAAAATAGCCAGACTACAGTTTGCAACTGCACATGGGGACGAAGATTGTATTTTTTGGAGAAATGTCCTCTGGTCTGATGAAACAAAAAAAGAACTGTTTGGCCATAATGACCATCATTATGTTTAGAGGAAAAAGGGGGAGGCAATGGCAATTTCAAGGCAATGCTACCAAATACAAATTGATTGTATGTGAACTTCTGACTCACTGGGAATGTGATGAAAGCAATAAAAGCTTAAATAAATTATTCTCTCTACTATTATTCTGACATTTCACTTTCTTAAAATAAAGTGGTGATCCTAACTGACCAAAGACAGGGAATTTTTACTAGGATTAAATGTCAGGAATTGTGAAAAACTAAGTTTAAATGTATTTGGCTAAGGTGTATGTAAACTTCCGACTTCAACTGTAGGTACTAATATAGGACCCGCCCATTAACAGTTTAAGAATAATGAATTTTTTGGGCCTTGCTAATGCATTGATAATCTATCCTACGGAATTGCAAACGGTAGACTCGGTGTCTAATCTGAGGCACAAAGACATACGAAAACATGAACTCATTACCTTGATGCTTTTCTGTGTTAAATCTAACGAGACCCTGCTGTAAATCAAGCAGACAACAGCAGATGATCAACACTAATTCACTAGATATTAGATCCAAGGTGGTTCCAGCCACAACTCTCTTCACCAGCATAATGAATGTGACACCAAAATATTCTGGACATTCCTCATGAATACCTTTTCCAGCACTGGGCTGTTGTTGAATTGCATGCGCTATCACAACAGCTGTTAGTCACTTGACTGTCATTCAGAAAATGCCTTCCTGGATCAGATGATGATATGTGAAAATATCATGGTGTCATTTAAACCTGTTAGGGATAGGGGGCAGTATTTTCACGGCCGGATAAAAAACGTACCCGATTTATTCTGGTTATTACTCCTGCCCAGAAACTAGAATATGCATATAATTAGTAGATTTGGATAGAAAACACCCTAAAGTTTCTAAAACTGTTTGAATGGTGTCTGTGAGTATAACAGAACTCATATGGCAGGCCAAAACCTGAGAAGATTCTATATGGGAAGTGCCCTGTCTGACCATTTCTTGTCCTTCTATAGCCTCTTTATCGAAAATACAGGATCTCTGCTGTAACGTGACATTTTCTAAGGCTTTCATTGGCTCTAGGAAGGCGCCAGAACGTTTAATGATAACTCTGCAGTCTCTGGGTGAAAAATAGCAGGGGCTTTGGAGAGTGGTACTTCTGAGAACAATGGCACTGGTGCGCGCGTGCATGTGACGACTCCATGTTTTACTTTCAGTGTTTGAACGGATACAAAGTCTCACGGTTGGAATATTATCGCTATTTTATGAGAAATATCGCATAAAAATTGATTTTAAACAGCGTTTGACATGCTTCGAAGTACGGTAATGGAATATTTTGAAATTTTTTGTCACGAAACGCGCCGGCGCGTCACCCTTCGCATAGTGACTTGAACGCACGAACAAAACGGAGCTATTTGGATATAACTATGGATTATTTGGAACCAAAACAACATTGGTTGTTGAAGTAGAAGTCCTGGGAGTGCATTCTGACGAAGAACAGCAAAGGTAATCCAATTTTTCTTATAGTAAATCTGAGTTTGGTGAGTGCCAAACTTGGTGGGTGTCAAAATAGCTAGCCATGATGGCCGGGCTATCTACTCAGAATATTGCAAAATGTGCTTTCACCGAAAAGCTATTTTAAAATCGGACACCGCGATTGCATAAAGGAGTTCTTTATCTATAATTCTTAAAATAATTGTTATGTTTTTTTGTCAACGTTTATTGTGAGTAATTTAGTAAATTCACCGGAAGTTTTCGGTGGGTATGCTAGTTCTGAACAAAACATGCTAATGTAAAAAGCTGGTTTTTGATATAAATATGAACTTGATTGAACAAAACATGCATGTATTGTATAACACAATGTCCTAGGAGTGTCATCTGGTGAAGATCATCAAAGGTTAGTGCTGCATTTAGCTGTGGTTTTGGTTTTTGTGACATATATGCTAGCTTGAAAAATGGGTGTGTGATTATTTCTGGCTGGGTACTCTCCTGACATAATCTAATGTTTTGCTTTCGTTGTAAAGCCTTTTTGAAATCGGACAATGTGGTTAGATAAAGGAGAGTCTTGTCTTTAAAATGGTGTAAAATAGTCATATGTTTGAAAAATTGAAGTTTTTGCATTTTTTAGGTATTTGTAATTCGCGCCACTCTATACCATTGGATACTGGTGAGGCGTTCCGCTAGCGGAACGTCTGTCCCTAAACAGCTCAACACCGTGCACATCCAACAAGTATTATGTATAATCATTGAAGAACCACATTAATGACAGTATCGATATAAGTTTTAAGTATCAAGGTAAGGTGACTCTGAATAAGAAGCATTAGATTTTACAATCTTATACATTTTTGGAGATTTGTGTGCCCATGAAAACCGTTTTCACCCCGTAACATAAGGACAGGAAATGTTATGTAGTTACACTGAAGTCTCTATACAAAAACCTGTCCGACAGCTAGTTCAAGGATTCCTACAGGCTTCAAGTTCAATGTCTGTTTTAAAAGATTAATGCTTAATATATGATCCACTACATGTCCAAATTAGTGGATTCAGGTTTTTCAGCCACATCCGTTGCTGACAGGTGTATATATTCGGGCACACAGCCATGCAATCTCCATAGACAAACACTGGCAGTAGAATGGCCCGTACTGAAGAGCTCGGTGACTTTCAACGTGTCCTGGTAGAGCTGCCCGGGTCAACTGTAAGTGCTGTTGTGAAGTAGAAACTCTAGAAACAACAATAGCGAAGTGTTAGGCCACATCAGAACACAAGAGCTGATGCACATAATGTGTAAAAATCATCTGTCCTTGTTTGCAACACTCACTACCGAGTTCCAAACTGCCTCTGGAAGCAACGTCAGCACAAGAACTGTTCGTCAGGAGCGTCATGAAATGGATTTCCATGGCCGGGCAGCCGCACAAAAGCCTAAAATCACCATGCGCAATACCAAGTGTCGGCTGGAGTGGTGTAAAACTTGTCGCCATTAGACTCTGGAGCAGTGGAAATGCGTTCTCTGAAGTGATGAATCACGCTTCACCATCTGGCATTCCAACGGACAGATGAGTGGAGGCTGGAAGCCTTCCCAGAAGAGTGGAGGCTGTTATAGCATTAAAAGGGGGACCAATTCCATATTATTGCCCATGATTTTGGAATGAGATGTTCGATGAGCAGGTGTCCACATACTTTTTGCCATGTAGTGTATCTTATTATAGCGTTATTCTGCGACCAAACTAGGACCTGTACTAAATGTCCTCGTGGTCCCAAGGTGTTTTAATGTTCCTAAAATGTTCTCAGAACATCAGTGGGATAACGTCTCGCCAAAACCCTAAAAAAGGACCTAATGGGAAAGTCGCCTAAAGTCCTTAGGATGTCCCCTGTTTGCTGGGTAGAGTTGACTTCCCTACATAGTGCAGTACTTTCGACCAGAGCCACCTATGGCTCTACATGAAGTGTTTTAACTAAGAGGAGTCTGTGGAAAAGCTGTAAGTGTTGCATGTAGAAGTGTTCCCTCTGAAAGGAGTGTGACTCCCCCATGGGTTGGCTACAGTAAGTTACTGAAATAAACCACAACAGAGAGAGGTGGGAAGAGGAGGAAGCGACAGAGAGAGAGACTGAGAAAGGGGGGGGCAGGAGAGGAGAAGGAAATTGAGAGAATGGGAGAGAGAGAGAGAGCGAGAGAGAGAGGGAGAGAGATAGATACAGAGAAAGAAGAAAAGGAGCATATCAGCAAAGGGAGTTAAACACAAATGCTTCGGTAGTAAAAAATACTTTGTGTCAATATTAGGCTTATCGCTGTCTCATGTCTGATTGTCTGATGTTGAGACTTATCATTGTATCATGTCTGATTGGTTCATGTTGATTGTGTAGTGAATGCAGGAATGAAGCTGTAGCGCAAATATGGCAGTTAAAGTTATTTTCCTCCATTCCTCCTGCCTTTTTTCCCCTTTATTTAACAAGGCAAGTCAGTTAAGAACAAATTCTTATTTACAATGATGGCCTAGGAACAGTGGGTTCACTGCCTTGTTCAGGAGCAGAACGACAGATTTTTACCTTGTCAACTCGGGGATTCGATCTAGCAACCCTTCAGTTACTGGCCCAACTCTCTGACCGCTAGGCTACCTATCGCACCGTAATGAGGAGTAATGAGAAGCAGCAAACGGAAGAGAGAGTGAGAGAGAGAGAGCGAGAAGCAGGTAATGAAATTGGAAGGCAAGAAGACAAAATGAACAGAGCCAGTAATCACATAATGACTTGAATTAATGTTTGATTGCATATGTGTGTGTGAGTGTTTATGTACATACGTGTGTTCATGCATGGGGACACTGAGTGTACAAAACATTAAGGACACCTTCCTAATATTGAGTTGCACCCTTCCCCTTTTGCGTTTAGAACAGCCTCAATTCGTTGGGGCATGGACCCTACAAGGTGTTGAAAGCTTTCCATAAGGATACTGGCCCATGTTGACTCCAATGCTTCCCACAGTTGTGTCAAGTTGGCTGGATGTCCTTTGAGTGGTGGACCATTCTTAATACACACAGGAAAATGTTGAGTGTGAAAAACCTAGCAGCGTTGCAGTTCTTGAAGTGGCGCAACTTTGGTTTTAGAGGTGGAAGAGACATAATTATTATATTATTTAAATATTTTTTTTATCCAGTCCATAAACACTCCAAACAGCCTACCCAATGTTCAGAGGCATCCGCATGGTCCTAAAGCACACTGTTGCCTCGTTTATTATCACAATCCAATTATAAAACTGGGGGGGAAATGCAATTTTAGAATGTGGGGAGGACATGTCCCCCCCGTCCCCAGTGAAAGTTGTGCCCCTGGTTCTTGACACAAACCGGTGCGCCTGGCACCTCCTACCATACCCCGTTCAAAGGCACTTACATTTTTCCCATTCACCCTCTGAACGGCACACATACACAATCCATGTCTCAATTGTCTCAAGGCTTAAAAATACCTTTTTAACCTGTCTCTTCCATTTCACACTGATTGAAGTGGATTTAACAAGTGACATCAATAAGGGATCATAGCTTTCACCTGGATTCACCTGGTCAGTCTATGTCATGGAAAGAACAGGTGTCATACATTTTTTTGTACACTCAGTGTATGTGTGTCCCTGTGCAGAGATCCGGCAGGCGTTCCGGGTGCTGGACCGGGATGGGAACGGGTTCATCTCTAAGCAGGAACTGGGCATGGCTATGAGGTCCCTGGGATACATGCCTAGCGAGGTGGAGCTGGCCATCATCATGCAGAGACTGGACATGGACGGTAAGACATAAGAATGAAAGACACACACACACAAACACATTGGCCTATACTTTTCATAGGCACACACACTGAAAGTCTTAGTCTGTGATTTCCTAAACTGATTTTTCCAAGGTTAATGAATCAATTACATCTTCAAGTCTCAGCAGTGTGGGAGAGTGGGTTCATGCTGTATGTACACTGCGTCTGTGTTTTCATTCACCCTATATACCAGGTTCTCTGTTTAAACCACTCTGCATTAAACAGCTTTGACAAAATGCTTTGCGGGTGACTGTGTGCGCACGCACTCGCATGCACACACACACACACACACACACACACACACACACACACACACACACACACACACACACACACAGGGACGGCTCCAGGCATAAGCGACATCAGCATTTGCTTAGGTTCCCCGACTGCTAGGGGGAGTTTAGGAACACAGTCGTGGTCTCAACTTATAATAGTAGAATGCACAAGGTGCAATTTAGACATTTGGTTGTCCATCTGCAGTTTTTCTCTTGTTATGTCAGTCACCGATAGTCACTCAATTAGCATGTCAGCTAACAATTTTTTGATTGGTAAGTTAATATAGCCAGCTATCATGGCCAAATACCGACCGGGCACTCAGAGCAGGTGCCCAGGGGTCCTGACCTCCAGGGGTTCCTCATTGATTTTGTTAGTCACTCTCACTCAGATATAATTAACATGGAAAAAGTATTGGCAAAAGGTGTAGAATTGCAGGAAATTAGCTGTAAAACTGCAAATTCTTCTCTCTGCCGTATGGTAAAAAAAACGGGACCCAAAAAGCTAAGGCCGACCCTGAACACACACACACACACACACAGGTTGCTCTCTGAAAGGCAAATCTATGTGTGTGTGTGTGTGTGTGTGTGTGTGTGTGTGTGTGTCAAATTAAATTTTATTTGTCACATGCGCCAAATACAACAAGTGTAGACCTTACTGTGAAATGCTTACTTTACATGCCCTTAACCAACAATGCAGTTACATTTTTTTTTTTAACAGTTAAGAAAATATTTACTAAATAAACAGAATTTTTTTTAAAGTAGCACAATAAATAACAACAACAAGGCTATATACAGGGGGTACCGGTACCAAGTAAATATGCGGGGGTACAAGTTAGTCGAGGTAATTGAACTAATATGTACATGTAGGTAGGGGTAAAGTGTCTATGCATAGATAATGAACAGCGAGTAGCAGCAGCGTAATAAAACAGGGGGTCAATGCAAATAGTAATTTGATTACAGTACCAGTCAAACGTTTGGACACACCTACTCATTCCAGGGTTTTTCTTTATTTTTACTATTTTCTACATTGTAGAATAATAGTGAAGAAATCAAAACTATGAAATAACACATATGGAATCATGTCGTAACCAAAAAAGTGTTAAACAAATTAAAATATATTTTATACTTGAGATTCTTCAAAGTAGCCACCCTTTGCCTTGATGACAGCTTTGTACACTCTTGGCACTCTCTCAACCAGCTTCATGAGGTAGTCACCTGTAATGCATTTCAATTAACAAGTGTGCCTTGTTAAAAGTTCATTTGTGGAATTTCTTTCCTTCTTAATGCATTTGAGCCAATCAGTTGTGACAAGGTAGGGGTGGTGTACAGAAGATAGCCCTATTTGGTAAAAGACCAAGTCCATATTATGGCAAGAACAGCTCAAATAAGCAAAGAGAAACGACAGTACATCATTACTTTAAGACATGAAGGTCAGTCAATCCGGAACATTTCAAGAACTTTGAATGTTTCTTCAAGTGCAGTCGTAAAAACCATCAAGCGCTATGATGAAACTGGCTCTCATGAGGACCTTCAAAGGAAAGGAAGACCCAGAGTTACCTCTGATCCAGAGGATAAGTTCTTTAGAGTTACCAGCCTCAGATTGCAGCGCAAATAAATGCTTCAAGGAGTTCAAGTAACAGACACATCTCAACATCAACTGTTCAGAGTAGACTGTGTGAATCAGGCCTTCATGGTCGAACTGCTGCAAAGAAACCCCTAATAAAGGACACCAATAAGAATAAGAGACTTGCTTGGGCCAAGAAACACGAGCAATGGACATTAGACCGGTGGAAATCTGTCCTTTCGTCTGATGAGTCCAAATGTGAGATTTTTTTGTTCCAACCGCTGTTTCTTTGTGAGACGCAGATTAGGTGAACGGATGATCTCTCCTAATGTGTGGTTCCCACCATGAAGCATGGAGGAGGAGGTATGATGGTGTGGGGGTGCTTTGCTGTTGACACTGTCAGTGATTTATTTAGAATTCAAGGCAAACTTTGCGCTTAGTAGGACTATCATTTGTTTTTCAACAGGATAATGACCCAAAACACACCTCCAGGATGTGTAAGGGCTATTTGCCCAAGAAGGAGAGTGATGGAGTGCTGCATCAGATGACCTGGCATCCACAATAACACCGACCTCAATCCAATTGAGATGGTTTCGGATGAGTTGGACCGAAGATTGAAGGAAAAGCAGCCAACAAGTGCTCAGCATATGTGACCGAGCGGCTCAAATCAATCTTATGCAGCAAAATTTGAAAGTGTTTTTTTTTTACATTGGATAGAAGTAGAGACTCAGAGCTACAAAATGGTATATCATGCACAGCATTTGAGGAACAATGGGGAAAGTCATTTTGCTTTTAAAGTTCAGAAACTTACTTTTGAGAAAAAGGCCTTTGAATGTTTTAGTTTTGGCTTTAGCCCCACCCATCTCTTTAAGGGTTGATACGAGCGTTCTGTGCTAACAGCAGTCAAGCATCCCTGTAAAGACTTTTATTATACACAGAGACTGAAACGATTTGGTATGGGTCCTCAGATCCTCAAAAGGTTCTACAGCTGCACCATCGAGAGCATCCTGACGGGTTGCATCACTGCCTGGTATAGCAACTGCTCGGCCTCCGACCTCAAGGCATGACAGAGGGTAGTTCATACAGCCCAGTACATCAACGGGGCCAAGCTTCCTGCCATCCAGGACCTCTATACAAGGCAGTGTCAGAGGAAGGTCCTAAAAATTGTCAAAGACTCAAGCCACCCTAGTCATAGACTGTTCTATCTGCTACCGCACGGCAAGCGGTACAAGAGCGCCAAGTCTAGGTCCAAGAGGCTTCTAAACAGCTTTCTACCCCAAGCCATAAGACTCCTGAACATCTAATCAAATGGTTACCCAGACTATTTGCATTGCCCCCCCCCTTCTTCGCTGCTGCTACTTTCTGTTTTTATCTATGCATTGTCACTTTAATAACTCCACCTGCAGTTGAAGTCAGAAGTTTACATACACAATAGCCAAATACATTTAAACTCAGTTTTCACAATTCCTGACATTTAATTCTAGTAAAAATGTCCCTGTCTTAGGTCAGTTAGGATCACCACTTTATTTTAAGAATGTGAAATGTCAGAATAATAGTAGAGAGAGTGATTTATTTCACCTTTTATTTATTTCATCACATTCCCAGTGGGTCAGTAGTTTACATACATTCAATTAGTATTTGGTAGCATTGCCTTTAAATTGTTTAACTTGGGTCAAATGTTTCAGGTAGCCTTCCACACATTTCCGACAAAAAGTTGGGTGAATTTTGGCCCATTCCTCCTGACAGAGCTGGAGTAAATGAGTCAGGTTTGTAGGCCTCCTTGCTTGCACACGCTTTTCAGTTCTGCCCACAAATTTTCTAGAGGATTGAGGTCAGGGCTTTGTGATGGCCACTCCAATACCTTGTCCTTAAGCCATTTTGCCACAACTTTAGAAGTATGCTTGGGGTCATTGTCCATTTGGAAGACCCATTTGTGAGTAAGTTTTAACTTCCTGACTGATGTCTTGAGATGTTGCTTCAATATATCCACATAATTTTCCTCTCATGATGCCATCTATTTTGTTAAGTGCATCAGTCCCTCCTGCAGCAAAGCACACCGAAAACATGATGCTGCCACCCCGTGCTTCATGGTTGGGATGATGTTCTTCGGCTTGCAAGCCTCCCCCTTTTTCCTCCAAACATAACGATGGTCATTATGGCCAAACAGTTCTATTTTTTGTTTCATCAGACCAGAGGACATTTCTCCAAAAAGTACGATCTTTGTCCCCATATACAGTTGCAAACCGTAGTCTGGCTTTTTGATGGCGGTTTTGGAGCAGTGGCTTGTTCCTTGCCGAGCATGTCGATATACGACTGGTTTTACTGTGGATATAGATAATTTTGTACCTATTTCCTCCAGCATCTTCACAAGGTCCTTTGCTGTTGTTCTGGGATTGATTTGCACTTTTCGCACCAAAGTATGTTCATCTCTAGGAGACAGAACGCCTCTCCTTCCTGAACGGTATGATGGCTGTGTGGTCCCATGGTGTTTGTACCTGCGTACTATTGTTTGTACAAATGAACGTGGTACCTTCAGGCATTTGAAAATTGCTCACAAGGATGAACCAGACTTGTCTACTTACAAGCCCTTAACCAATAATGCAGTTTTAAGAAAATACCTAAAAAAAGTAAGAAATAAAAGTAACAAATAATTATAGAGCAGCAGTAAAAAATAACAATGCGCCCCCGCACATTGACTCTGCACCGGTACCCCCTGTATATAGCCTCGCTATTGTTATTTTACTGCTGCTCTTTAATTATTTGTTACTTTTATTTCTTACTTTTTTTAGGTATTTTCTTAAAACTGCATTGTTGGTTAAGGGCTTGTAAGTAAACATTTCAAGGTCTAAGTAAGCATTGTAATTAAGTATTGTAAGGTCTACCCCTGTTGTATTTGGTGCATGTGACAAATAAAATTTGATGAGATTTGATTCAAAATAGCTATTGATAACAAATGTGTATTTTGTGGTTGTGACTCAGAGACCCTTGACCATTTGTTTTATCCATATTATATGGACCACAATTTAACTTTAATTGTTAACTTGTTTATTTTTCATGGCAGATTATTTATCCATAAAATTAAGTGGGCGGAGAACAAACCCCTCTTCACACTGTTTAAGATAGATTTTTAAAATGATTTTGAAATGATCAGTAAGAGTAAAAACAAAAAAGCAATACGTACCATAAAACTTTTTAACGAATTGAAAATGTATCTCGATATGTAATATCCCTGTCCATTAGGTTTATGTACTATTGTTTGTATATTTCTGTTTTTGTATTTTATTGGTTCATAATAATAATAAGAATAATAAGAATAAAATAGCAGTCAAGCACTGAAGCTAACTTGCTAGCTACTTCCAGACACAAATGAGAGAACAGCTCACTGAACATTACTCGCCCTAGCAGAGCTGGTTAGGCTGTTATGTTATCCAGAACGTTGGTGACTGCAACTGTGCTGTCAGATTGTCCGTTCGTAAATTCAGAGTGCATACTGGACGCTCTGGCCGATGAGTAGGGTTGATCCAAACATTCTAACCTCACAACGGCAGTCAAGCATCCAAGCTAACTGGCTAACATTGGCTAGTTTTCTAGCTACTTCCAGACACATAATGAGAGAACACCCCACTCTGACCATTTTACTCACCCTAGCAGAGCTGGTTAGGCTGTTTTCAAGTTATCCAGAACGTTGGTCACTGTAACTGTTTTGCTGGCAACAATTTAATTACGCTTTTTTGCCAACATTTACTGACACCGGCCATATTCAACTGGTGTTGAGTGCTCGTAAATGAATCAGTTATTCTGCACTCTTGCCCCTCAGACAAGAGTGCTCTGAAATCGGAGTGATGGCCAGACTGAATTTACGAATGCACCCAAAATGGTTACTTACGTAGTGGAGTCTTTTGTTAAGACATGTAGCTAGCTAGCTAAACAATGAACCATAATCCCAACTCCTGACGTTACTACCCTGCATGAATCTGCAGGTAGCTAACCAACCAGGATCAATTTTAGCTAGCCAAGCATGTAACGTTATCATACACATAACGTTAGCTAGCGAGCCAGCCAGCAAACGTTAGCTAGCTAACAATTAACTTTAACTTGAAATGAAACCACTTTCTTACCCGTATACATCATAGATGGACGCGTCTCCTGTCACAGATGCCATGGTTGCCCTTAGTTTGAAGATGTAATCCGGAGACTCCTTAGCTATCATACACTAATTCCACTGAACTCGGCCCTCCAGAAAGTGGTGAGCAACACTTATGCATTTTTACTACGCAATAAAAAAAATTAAAGCTGCGTTAGACAGGATTACCAACACATACTGACCAGCTCAAATAGTCAGAAGCGTGCTATATGGCAGACCAATCCAAACTCATATCTCAGCATGTCCAGCCCACTCATTATCTCAGCCAATCATGGCTAGCTGGAATTTTGCTGTATTTTTCTGTGGCTAAACCAACTAGGCTCGTAATTTAATAATTGTATTCATATTTACAGATGACATACAAGTTTGTTATTCATATGTTTGAGAAGGCATTTCTGTCAACAAATGCATTTTGATTAAAAAAAGTTTACGTTCAAAAGAGTCTCAAAAGAGTGAAGTAGTGACCCCCGACATATGCCTAGCTTCCTGAAACGGGTCACATATGTGGAAACTCCTTCAAGACTGTTTGAAAAGCATTCCAGGTGAAGCTGGTTGAGAGAAACTCAAGAGTGTGCAAAGCAGTCATCAAGGCAAAGGGTGGCTTTTTGAAGAATCTAAAATGTATTTAGATTTTTTTTTACACTTTTCTGGTTACTACATGATTCCATATTTGTTATTTCATAGTTCATTTTACAATGTAGAAAATAGTAAAAATAAATGTTCCTGCATCAAAGTCCCCGGCCAGTAGGAGCGCCGCCTCTGGATGAGCATTTTCTTATTTGCTTATTGTTGAGTGGGTCTTTGTGCCAATATCGTTTTATCAATCGAGACAATTCTATGTGTGTGTCCCCACAAGGTTAGCTCTACAACAGCGGTCCCCAACCTTTTTTGCACCACGGACCGGTCTCATATAAACAATATTTTCCCGGACCGGCCATCGGGGGGTCACGACTCAACCGGAATATCGATTAGGCCTTTAAGTTTAGTATAGACGCTTTTTGTAGGTCTAACTTGATGATATTATAAAAACATCAAGTTCATATTTTTCTCTAATGACCATATAATAAAAACATTGCAACTCACCATGTCGCTGAATCAGAGGGAGCCCTGAGCTTGTTTCCCGGCAACAAGACGGTCCCATCTAGGGGTGATGGGACACAGTGACACACTTCAGATGTTCCTTATGTCCAGTCTACTCCGTGATTTCGTTTTTCTTGTCGTCATTGTGGAAAACCCTGCTTCGCAGAGATAGGATGTTGGAAATGGAAGCAACGTGTTCAGTGCTTTTGTGGCTATCAGGATATTCAGCCTTGATTTTAATACAGAAGGTTAGCAGAGATGAAGTTCTCCAACATACTTTTAAGGCCACCGTCATTTGCAACCTCATGGAGTTGATCTTCTTCCTGCACGGACATGGACGATTCACCTGGGACATTCACAAATGGGTCGCGGATCCATTCCTTCGCACTTCGTGGGTCTTTGGCGGTTGGGAAGTAACGCTCGAACTCCATTGACAGCAAAGCTAGGTGATCGCGCACCAGCTGGGAGAAAGATGTCTCAGTCTCTCCCAAAATCCCCGCTAATGTTTGGAACATGTCAAATATGCCCCTGTCCATTCGCCGTCCCCACAGTTCCAGTTTGGCTTTGAATGCAGCCACTTTATCTGCCAACTTAAAGAAAGTTGTCATTCTCCCCTGAAGTGACAGATTGAGTTCGTTGAGCAGGTTGAATAAGTCGCACAGGTAAGCAAGTTTTGCGACCCATTCCTCGTCATTGAAATGTGCTGCCAGTGGTGACTTCTTTTTGAAAGAAATCTCTGCAGCAGCTCTCGTAACTCAAACACTCTGGCAAGCGATCTCCCCCCTGGATAGCCATCTGACTTCTGTGTATAAGAGAAGGTGTTTGTGCTCTGCGTCCATTTCCTCACAAACCTGCCTAAACAGACGCGAGTCAAGGACGTGTGCTTTGATGTGATTGATAACTTTAATAACATCATTCAATATGACGTTAAATTCAGGTGACATTTTTCGGCTAGCCAGCATTTCTCTGTGACTGACACAGTGCTTAGGCTCACGTTCAGGCACAGCCTCTTTAACCCGGTAGTGAAAC
This sequence comes from Salmo trutta, assembly GCF_901001165.1. Taxonomy (NCBI): domain Eukaryota; kingdom Metazoa; phylum Chordata; class Actinopteri; order Salmoniformes; family Salmonidae; genus Salmo; species Salmo trutta. The sequence goes on from NC_042975.1 coordinate 50,173,010, forward strand.
CAGACAGCCGTCCAGTCATGGCAGCAGCCCCATCCGTGCATACGCCAACACAGAATGACCAATCCAATTTTTCTGACATGTAATCATCCAAAGACTTGAATAGTTCTGCGGCTGTTGTGTTAGTCGGCAGGGACTGCGCACACAACATATCCTCATGCACATAATCCTGAAATATATATCGCACATAAACAAGCAGTATTGTCTTGTTGTCGACATCTTTAGATTTGTCAACCTGGATTGCATACCACGGTGACTCGTTAATAAACAAATTAGGAACGTTTGAGCAGTCTTGACACAAAATGTTGAACAGAAATGCAATGGTTCATTGGATCAGTCTAAAACTTTGCACACACACACTGCTGCCATCTAGTGGCCAATATCTGATTTGCACGTGGGCTGGAATAATACATTATGGCCTTTCTCTTGCATTTCAAAGATGATGGTACAAAAAAAATACTAAAAAGGTTTGGTGTTTTCTTTGTATTATCTTTTACCAGATCTAATGTGTTATATTCTCCTACATTCTTTTCACATTTCCACAAACTTCAAAGTGTTTCCTTTCAAATGGTATCAAGAAATGCATGTGCTTGCTTCAGGGCCTGAGCTACAAGCAGTTAGATTTGGGCATGTCATTTAAGGAAAAAATTGAAAAAAGGGGGCCGATCCTTAAGAGGTTTTAAGCCTCTAACAATTGTGCCTCAACGTCCTCCGCTATTTCATCAATTCGCGTAGTGACGGTGGTAACCGAAAGAGGAACCTGTGCTATCTTTTTAGCTGCAGCCTATCCTAAGAGTTCACAGCAAATTTCCTTAGCAGCAGGTAGAATCAACTCCTCGCCAATAGTGAAAGGCTTCTTGGTCTTAGCAATACGGCTAGCCACTAAGTATGACGCCCTTAGTGCAGCCATGTTTGTTAATGCGGTGGCTTTCAAGACTTGCTTCTGTCCTTCTCGTTCACGTTTTCTTTGTTCAAAGAATTCAACAGGTTTGTCTTTAAGTGCAGGGTGCTTGGATTCGATGTGCCAAAGCAATTTTGAGGGCTTCATTGCCTCGTTAGATGGCCTATCTCCACATACTACGCACAGGGGGCTAGGAGCATGCGAGTCACATGTCGCAATAAAGCCATATTTTAGGTAGGACTCATCATATTTTCTATTGAATGAGGCTTTCTTTTTTTTGCAGTCTCGGTATGTTGTCTCTGTATTATCGACATCGTCGTTGGGCCTTTGAACTCTCTTACCCCTTCCAACGAATCTCTCCAGCAACGTTTGTTTGTTTTTATTCATGTCAGCTAACGTAGCTAGCTAGTCCAAAGTTGGCGGGCAACACAGCTCACACAGACCGTGATGAACTCATTACTCAAGTTCAAAATCTGTAAACTGTTGTTGGCGTGACATCGATATTAGAGTGGTGAGAAAAGAACCAACAGACTGCACCAAGTTCAATGTAATTACTGCACAAATAGTCTATAATTGTATATAATGATTATTTTATTTAACCGATTAAAACAATTTAAAATTAATGTATGCTTTCCGTGCGGCCCGGTAGAGAATGTGCCCGGGGGTTGGGGACCGGTGGTCTACAAGACTGTGTGTGTGTGTGTGTGTGTGTGTGTGTGTGTGTGTGTGTGTGTGTGTGTGTGTGTGTGTGTGTGTGTGTGTGTGTGTGTGTGTGTGTAGGTGATGGCCAGGTGGACTTTGAAGAGTTTGTGACGATACTGGGACCCAAACTTCTGTCGTCTGAGACCAGAGAAGGTTTCCGAGGAAGCACCATCGATAACATCTTCTGGCAGGTAGGACCACATAGTCCTCTCTTCTCTTGACTTCACTTATCTTCTATTTTCTTCTGTCAAATCCTCTTCGTTTCAGTTCTGGTCTCTTGGGCAAAAACTGGTTAAATCAACATTGTTTCCACGCAATTTCAACCAAACTATTCAATGTGATGATGTTGAATCAATGTTGAAAACTGATTGGATTTTTTAAAAGTCATCAATGTAAGGATGTCTTTGCCCAGTGGGTTCTCTCCTCTCTTCTCTTCTATTTTTCTGCTCTTTTCTCTTCTGTTCTCTTTTCTCCTAGGTAGGGTTATTAAAGTGGCTGTGCATAGATGATAACAGAGAGTAGCTGGGGGGTGGGGGGGGGATAGTCTGGGTAGCCATTTGATTAGATGTTCAGGAGTCTTATGGCTTGGGGGTAGAAGCTGTTTAGAAGCCTCTTGGACCTAGACTTGGCGCTCCGGTACCGCTTGCCGTGCGGTTGCAGAGAGAACAGTCTATCTCCTTTCTACTCTTCTGTTCCTTTTAATTCCTTTCTCTTCTCTTTTCCTGTCCTCATTTGCTCTACCCCCTTTCCTTTCATCCTCTTCTCTTCCTTTCTTATTTTCCAGTCCTCTCCTCTCTTCTCTCTTCTTTTTTCTCCATCTCTACCCCTTTTCTCGCTTTTTGTATTTCTGTTTCTTCTCTTTTTGATCTCTCCTTTATCTCATTTCCCCAAATCCCCATATCCTTCTCTTCTGTTCCCCTCTCCTCCTTCTGCCCCTATTCTGCTCTTCTCCCTCCCTCTGTGATGGCTTCTGCAGTCAAGGCACATGGAGATGCTTGCTCAAAAACTTGTTTTTGCTAGATATTAACACACACACACACAGATAGAGACCCCATACCTTTGCCTTTTGTCCCATGATGATGGGGAAAGGGATATTTGGGCCCATGTCTTCAAAGGAAAAAGACATGCCAGGGTGTGTGTGTGCATGTGTGTGTGCGTACATCCATGCGTGCATGTGTACAGGCTTCAAAGTAATTCTAGGGGGGGTCTCTGCTTCAGAGAAAGGAGAGAGAAAAGAGAGCTTTCGGGCTCCCGAGTGACACAGTGGTCTAAGACACTTCTGTTCAGAGAAAATATGTGTTTTCGGAGGAAAGTGAAACTAAACTACTTTTAGTTCAGTGGTTTTTGCTGCATTATAAAAAGGGTTGAGATAGAGAGAGAAAACAAGCGAAAAGGGAAGACAGAACAACAACTGAGTGACAGGCAGAGAGTAGACACACGGAGAGAAGGGGGCATGGAGAGAAATGTTTTACAAAAGACAGAAAGGGAATAAGAAACAGCAAGGGAATAAGAGAGAAAGGGAATGAAGCATGAAACACACTGACAATCTTACTGCCGATAGACTGCCGGTAGGTACTTATCACAGTGGGAGATCGTTCCTTCTCTTGCTAGAACAAAAGCGGTACCTGACGATTGCCGACCCGGTAGTGACGAACCTAGCGATTTGTACTTGTAAAATCGCAATGCTAGTCAGTGGCCAACAACTTGACTTTGAGCCAATCAGAGAGCACGAACCCCCACGTGAGGAGACAACAACAAAAAATTGGGGGAAAATAAGGCATTTTCTCTGTGCATCCACGGATGAGCTCATCACACTTTTATGCAATGTAGGCTAGGGGACGGTAGCTAGCCAAATGCTCAGACGCAATGCATGCAACCCTAAATACTTCCTCCAAGCTAGCTAACCACTGTAGCTAGTATTGACATAATTAAAGCACAATGGATTGGCTAGTTTCCATGAAACAGCTGCCTGTGTTAGCTGCTAAGTTAGTGCATTATCCTTAGCTAGGTAGCTAAACTCAGCAAAAAAAAGAAACATCCCTTTTTCAGAACCATGTCTTTCAAAGATAATTCGTAAAAATCCAATTAACTTCACAGATCTTCATTGTAAAGGGTTTAAACACTGTTTCCCATGCTTGTTCAATGACCCATAAACAATGAATGAACATGCACCTGTGGAACGGTCGTTAAGACACTAACAGCTTGCAGACGGTAGGCAATTAAGGTCACAGTTATGAAAACTTAGGACACTAAAGAGGCCTTTCTACTGACTCTGAAAAACACAAAAAGAAAGATGCCCAAGGTCCCTGCTCATCTGCGTGAACGTGCCTTAGGCATGCTGCACGGAGGCATGAGGACTGCAGATGTGGCCAGGGCAATAAATTGCAATATCCGTATTGTGAGACGCCTAAGACAGCGCTACAGGGAGACAGGACGGACAGCTGATCATCCTCGCAGTGGCAGACCACATCTAACAACACCTGCACAGGATCAGTACATCCGAACATCACACTTGCTGGACAGGTACAGGATGTCAACAACAACTGCCAGAGTTACACCAGGAAAGCACAATCCCTCCATCAGTGTTCAGACTGTCCGCAATAGGCTGAGAGAGGCTGGACTGAGGTCTTGTAGACCTGTTGTAAAGCAGGTCCTCACCAGACATCACCGGCAACAACGTCGCCTATGGGAACAAATCCACCGTCGCTGGACCAGACATGACTGGCAAAAAGTGCTCTTCACTGACGAGTCGTGGTTTTGTCTCTCGAGGGTGATGGTCGGATTCGCGTTTACGTCGAAGGAATGAGCGTTACACCGATTATTTATGCTTTTCGCAATCTGGTACAGTAATAGTGTAGACCGACCTTCTAAAATCAATAAATGATCAATTGGGCATACTTAAACTTGTTAGTAAAGAAATTAAGATGATGAAAAGCTGCGACAATGGAGAAAGAAACAAACAAGCTAAAAGGTACTGTCAATACTATTGAAACGGACGCTAAAGAACTTAAAAAGGAGAATATGTTTCTGAGATAAGCCTTACTTGGAATACAGACTAGATCTATGCGAGAAAATGTGGTACTTACTAGTGTTAAAGAAAATGAGGGAGAAGATCCTGAAAGTGGGGTGAAATAATTCCTTCTTTAAGCACTACAGATCCCAGGCGATACTGTCTACAAAATCAAACTCTAACATGTAAAATAATAAAATAATGTTTGACAAGAGACTCGCTGGCAGGAAAATAGGAATGAATGATCAGTTCCTGAAGAAAATCGTAGACCGGCTTAAAGTTCTGTACCCACTCTTCGTGTAGCTCTCGTAGTCGATAAACTGTACATTGATAACCAACTGTTCCGAGACACCAAGACTGTATTGTAATAGAAAAAAATGGTAAAACAATAAAATACAACAATTGATAAAGAAATAAACTACAAATACACTATACCACTCAAAATAGGAAATGTTGTAAAATATTTTGTATTCAACTTTCTATTTATAGTATTAATAAATAGATAAGACAGCATTAGAAGAAAGGATAATTATTGAAATAATACATCTTTAAATATAAGGAACTGGAACACGAAAGTACTCAAAGCCTGAAATTAGGTAGGAATCAGCATCAACATGTTCGGGATAAAAACACAGCAAACAGAGTACATAGAAGGCACAGTATGTGGGTATGTGCAGCTGTATTGTGATGGAAGGTGGGGTGTGTGATTTTGTGTTTGGAAAAGTGTGCAGTTAAGTGAGTGAAAAAGGAAAATAGTTGCAAATGACAGAGCCCGTGTGTGCCTGCGAGCAGTAGTTGTGACAGAGAGAGCTTTCAATTCTGTGCAGATATATGATATATTTTAAAATACGTTTATTTATTTATTGTCCTATCATGATGGAACAGTCCCCAATCCTATACCCTAGACACCCACCTGAGCGACCCACACACTTAGAAGTCCTTATCTGTTTAATAGGGTTACTGCAAGTAGCCTATATAATACGCAGCCAAGAAAGATAAACGCATTCAGAGACCCACTAATACAGCACTGCCCCCTCAAGAGTTTGAGCCTGCCTGGCAGGGTTGGTCCAACAAAGCCAAAGCCCCCGGATTGGGTGAGCATAATGTACAAGGAATTTCTCAAATCTGCTAATGAGAACCTTGATGACCTTGGACTTAGCTGGTGGGGATTTCGGTGGGTGCCCCCACCCAGGTAGTGACAGTTCTGGCAACACTAGCTGCAGTAACCGATGGGGAGGGGGTCACACTCGGACAATCAGAGAGGGAGCAAATTATTGTGGCCCTGGTGGCACAAAATAATCAAATGGTCTGACTGCACAGAGATGCTTTGAGAAATGGTCACAACGGGGGACCAGTGTGTGTGTGTTTCAGGGTAGGGGGGTGTATCTGAGCTCCATCACTTAGGACTTGACGTTGGATAATCAAATCTAATAATCAAGCAATATATACACTGCTCAAAAAAATAAAGGGAACACTGAAATAACACATCCTAGATCTGAATGAATGAAATAATCTTATTAAATACTTTTTTCTTTACATAGTTGAATGTCCTGACAACAAAATCACACAAAAATAATCAATGAAAATCCAGTTTATCAACCCATGGAGGTCTGGATTTGGAGTCGCACTCAAAATTAAAGTGGAAAACCACACTACAGGCTGATCCAACTTTGATGTAATGTCCTTAAAACAAGTCAAAATGAGGCTCAGTAGTGCGTGTGGCCTCCACGTGCCTGTATGACCTCCCTACAACGCCTGGGCATGCTCCTGATGAGGTGGCGGATGGTCTCCTGAGGGATCTCCTCCCAGACCTGGACTAAAGCATCCGCCAACTCCTGGACAGTCTGTGGTGCAACGTGGCGTTGGTGGATGGAGCGAGACATGATGTCCCAGATGTGCTCAATTGGATTCAGGTCTGGGGAACGGGTGGGCCAGTCCATAGCATCAATGCCTTCCTCTTGCAGGAACTGCTGACACACTCCAGCCACATGAGGTCTAGCATTGTCTTGCATTAGGAGGAACCCAGGGCCAACCGCACCAGCATATGGTCTCACAAGGGGTCTGAGGATCTCATCTCGGTACCTAATGGCAGTCTGGCTACCTCTGGCGAGCACATGGAGGGCTGTGCGGCCCCCCAAAGAAATGCCACCCCACACCATGACTGACCCACCGCCAAACCGGTCATGCTGGAGGATGTTGCAGGCAGCAGAACGTTCTCCACGGCGTCTCCAGACTCTGTCACGTCTGTCACATGTGCTCAGTGTGAACCTGCTTTCATCTGTGAAGAGCACAGGGCGCCAGTGGCGAATTTGCCCATCTTGGTGTTCTCTGGCAAATGCCAAACGTCCTGCATGGTGTTGGGCTGTAAGCACAACCCCCACCTGTGGATGTCGGGCCCTCCTACCACCCTCATGGAGTCTGTTTCTGACCGTTTGAGCAGACACATGCACATTTGTGGCCTGCTGGAGGTCATTTTGCAGGGCTCTGGCAGTGCTCCTCCTGCTCCTCCTTGCACAAAGGCGGAGGTAGCGGTCCTGCTGCTGGGTTGTTGCCCTCCTACGGCCTCCTCCACGTCTCCTGATGTACTGGCCTGTCTCCTGGTAGCGCCTCCATGCTCTGGACACTACGCTGACAGACACAGCAAACCTTCTTGCCACAGCTCGCATTGATGTGCCATCCTGGATGAGCTGCACTACCTGAGCCACTTGTGCGGGTTGTAGACTCCGTCTCATGCTACCACTAGAGTGAAAGCACCGCCAGCATTCAAAAGTGACCAAAACATCAGCCAGGAAGCATAGGAACTGAGAAGTGGTCTGTGGTCACCACCTGCAGAACCACTCCTTTATTGGGGGTGTCTTGCTAATTGCCTATAAATTTCCACCTGTTGTCTATTCCATTTGCACAACAGCATGTGACATTTATTGTCAATCAGTGTTGCTTCCTAAGTGGACAGTTTGATTGTGTGAGTTACATTGTGTTGTTTAAGTGTTCCCTTTATTTTTTTGAGCAGTGTATATACATTTGCGATGAGTAAAGCAAAAATATGTTAACATTATTAAAGTGCCTAGTGTTCCATTATTAAAGTGACCAGTGGTTTCAAGTCTATGTATATGGGGCAGCAGCCTCTAAGGTGCAGGGTTACATAATCAGGTGGAAGCCGTCTAGTGATGGCTATTTAACAGTCTGATGGCCTTGAGATAGAAGCTGATTCTCAGTCTCTCGGTCCCAGCTTTGATGCACCTGTACTGACCTTGCCTTCTGGATGTTAGCGGGGTGAACAGGTAGTGGCTCGGGTGGTTGTTGTTCTTGATTATCTTTTTGACCTTCCTGTGACATCGGGTGCTGTAGGTGTTCTGGAGGGCAGGTAGACAGCGTCAACCTCTGGAGAGCACTGCGGTTGCGGGCGGTGCAGTTGCCGTACCAGGCGGTGATACTGTCCGACAGGATACTCTCAATTGTGCATCTGTAAAAGTGTGTGAGGTTTTTAGGTGCCAAGCCAAATTTCTTCAGGCTCCTGAGGTTGAAGAGGTGCTGTTGCGCCTTCTTCACAACACTGTCTGTGTCTAAATGCTCCCTCTCCCTCTCTTTGTTCTGTCTTTTAGAAGCCAGCTGACAAACTAAAGCTGGTTACAGTCCATCTATCGACATGTCTGTAGACAATTGTTGTAGCGACATCATTAACTTTCTTTGTCGTCCAACGTCAAACTTAGCGTTGTCGTTATGAAAAAGTATAAACACAAAACGACAGCCTTTGCATGACATCAGCAGCCCGAGTTATCACTTGTGAGAATGCAGGCAGGAGTAGTTGAGAACGACAGCCAGTCAAACGCCTATCTGACTATGACTGATGTGTCTATACACCCTCAGTCTGTCATCTAGCTCTGTTGACAAGCACGCACGCACGCATGCACGCACAAAAACACACACACACACACACACACACACACACACACACACACACATTCACATTCCTTCACACTCTTCACATACGCTGCTGCTACTCTCTGTTTATCATCTATGCATAGTCACTTTTCCCCTACCTACATATTACCTCAGTTACCTTGACTAACCCATACCCCTGCACATTGACTCGGTACCGGTACCAATTGTATATACCATCATTATTGTTATTTTATTGTTTTACTATTTGTTCTTTGTTTTATTAAACACATTTTTCTTACTTACTTTTTAAAAACTCTGCATTGTTGGTTAAGGGCTTGTAAGAAAGCATTTCACGTTAAGGTCTACACCAGTTGTATTTGGCGCATGTGACAAATAAAATTTGATTTGAAACAACACACTAAAATTGTAAATCAGACCTAATGAGACAAGCTTTTAGAATCACAAACGTGTGTGTGTGTGTGTGTGTGTGTGTGTGTGTGTGTGTGTGTGTGTGTGTGTGTGTGTGTGTGTGTGTGTGTGTGATAAGATCAAACAGTCTTGCTGCATTATTGCAGAACGCTCTGCAATGGCGTCTCCATTCTGCTATTATACCACTGGCAGGGCTGTGATATAGTAAGTGGAGGAGATATTTAATGGATTGTGCCTGCGTCCCAAATGGCACCCTATTCACTACTGCACTACTTTTGACCAGAGCTCTGCATTATCCTCTATGGGCTATGTGGGACGCAAGCGTCCCACCCCTGGTACACCCTATCAACAACAGGTGAAATATCAAGAGCGCCAAATTTGAAAACAATTAAATGTCATAATTCAAATTTCTCAAACATACAACTATCTTACACCCTTTGAAAGATAAACATCTCCTTAATCTAACCACGTTGTCCGATTTCAAAAAGGCTTTACGGCGAAAGCATAAAGTTAGATTATGTTAGGACAGTACATTGAAAATAGCTGTGTGTAATGTTTTGTCAATGCAAAGACACGCGTCACCAAAAGCAGAAAACCAGCTAAAATTATGCACTAACCTTTGACAATCTCCATCAGATGACACTCCTAGGACATTATGTTAGACAATACATGCATTTGTTGTTCTATCAAGTTCATATTTATATCCAAAAACAGCGTTTTACTATGGCGTTGATGTTGAGGAAATCTTTTCCCTCCAATACCGCCAGTCAAATCAGCACAACAAATTAAATAATTACTATTCGAAAACATTGGTAAAATATTATATTGTCATTCAAAGAATTATAGATTTACATCTCTTGAACGCAACCGGATTGCCAGATTTAAAAATAACCTTACTGGGAAATCACACTTTGCAATAATCTGAGCACTGCGCCCAGAAAAATACGCTTTGCGATACAGACTAACCGCCATGTTGGAGAGATCTAAAATCGAAAATACTATGTAAATAATCCATTACCTTTGATTCTCTTCATCAGATGTCACTTCCAGGTATCCCAGGTCCATAACAAATGTAGTTTTGTTCGAAAAAGCTCATAATTTATGTCCAAAAAGCTCCGTGTTGTTAGCACATGATCTAAGCCCACCGGACTTGTCTTCATGAAAGAGGGGAGAAAAAATATTTACGTTCGTTCAAACATGTCAAACGTTGTATAGCATAAATCATTAGGGCCTTTTTCAACCAGAACATGAATAATATTCAAGGCGGATGATTGCATTCTCTTTTAAAACGTATTGGAACGAGAGTACCCAACATGAACTCGCGCGCCAGTCTTGTCGGCCACCACCGTTCCAAGGCTCTTGTTCGTTCAGTTCTCACAGTAGAAGACTCAAACCACTTTGTAAAGACTGGTGACATCTAGTGGAAGCCATAGGAAGTGCTCAACGATTAATAAGCCCCTGTGTGTTTCAATGGCATAGGCTTAAAGGTAATTCAACACATCAGGTATCCACTTCCTGTCAGAATTTGTCTCAGGGTTTTGACTGCCATATGAGTTCTGTTATACTTACAGACACCATTCAAACAGTTTTAGAAAATTCAGAGTGTTTTCTATCCAAACCTGAACAATAATATGCATATCCTAGCTTCTGAGTTGGTGTAGGAGGCAGTTAAAAATGGGCACATATTTTTTTCAAAATTCTCAATACTGCCCCCTATCCCCAACAGGTTTTAAATAAGGAATAGTATGCCATTTGGGCTGCAAGCCTGTGTGTGTTGTGATTACAGTGATGACAGCAGAGAGACGGACAGGATATTGAATAGTGTGATTAGAGTGTTATTACAGTATTACTGGCCCTTATTGTCCTATTGTACTGTCTAATGGCCCACAACAATGTCACACAATTCCATTAGTAACTATTTATCTATTTATTTTTCTTTATCACATAGTTTATTTTTAATCGGTCAGCAGAATAGAATAGACACAACCCATTAATTAATTGATCAATCAATCAGTCACATTTTACATTGCAACAACTGAAAACTGACCTGGACTTAAGCCCCTCCAAAAAGCAAACCTAGGGCAACAGTGACAAGGAAAACCCACCTAGATAGAGAGACACCTAGAAGGAGAGAGAGGCCGACTTCAGAATGGGAGCATTAAAGTTATGAAACATTAAAGGTATAATTTTTAAATAAAACTATACTAAATACTTGTCACCAAATAATTGATTTAAACACACTATTTTGCAATGAAAGTCTACAGTAGCCTCAGCAGCGCTCTGTAGGGTGTGACGACCCTCCCACTCTGTCTGCCGTATTCTCTCTTGTTTTTGTTTCTTTATTAGGAGGCCGGTGGGCGGAGTTGGAAGGGTCGTCAGATAAATGGGAAACACCTGGGCTCAGGTGTTTCCCAGGATAAATGGACCTCTTCCCCATTCATGAAGGAGACTCTCTCCACACAGACACCTTATTGTTTTTGGTTGTGTAGTTTTATGGTTTTCTTGGTTATTTGCTTTGGCACCTTTCAACACTCTGCATTATTACATTCAAGTATGCAACACACTCACTTACACTACTGATTACTGATTACACATGCCATTGTTATCTTCTTAGTTGCTTTATTTAATAAATATATATTTTTGATACACCTTGTCTCCACGTTGTCTCCCTTTTGTTACGAATCCTGAGCCGGTTCGTAACAAGTGGGGGCTCATCCGGGATCTTGAACTTGTGTTTGGGAGAAAACGTGGAGGTATGTTAACTTGAGGTGTTTTGTTTGTTAGTTTGAGTTTGGTGCTCAGTACTGGTTGTCTTTGGTTGTTTTGTTTGTGTGTTGCGTTGGAGAGAGTACATTGGTTAGTTTCCAGGTCTCTGCCCAGCCTGGAAACACTTGTTGTACTCGCTGTTGGAACATTGGTCTGAGGTGAGTAGAATCAGCTGTGTACCTCGGTGGGAGATTTGGATAGGGTAGTGAAACTTACTACCTGGAGCTATAGTCTTTTTCCCCTGATAGGCTTAGCGACGTGTTTCATTTTTGGAATATGTTGGGCATTGTTAAAGTTTGTTATTTTTGTGTGGTGTCTGTGGACTGAGCAGTTGTCTCGGGAGCACATCCGTGGCTTGGTGGAATCTACCAGCGTGCTGGGGGGTTACTTCCTCGCCAGCGGGTTACAGTGCATAATTACCCACCGCAAATCTGCATGAAGACTAGGGTTGAGTTATTGTAGGTTTTGGGGAAGCTCCATATCTCATCTCTTTTCTGTGGTACCAGTGTGATTGTTTTTTCTCTTGTTGTGGTCTGATGTGCTCAGAGGGGTTGAGTGAGATTTTTTTTTTTTTCTCTCCCTTTCCTCTCTCTCTCTGACTATGGCGTCTAATGTAGACGAGTTCATTCGCTTTCCATCAGAGGAACTGTTAGACGTATGTACTAAAGAACAGCTGTTGAAGGTTGCTGAACACTACAAAATTGAAATTAGTGATAAACGTCTAAAAAATTCCATTAGGGTAATATTGAAGGCCAATCTGATGGAGAGTGGTATTCTTGAAGTTACCACTGGGGCAGTCTCTGCTGAGGACTCGCCGTCTCCCCGATATGTCACAATTACCACTCCATCGGTTAGTCCTAGTAATCTTCTTTTTGAACAGCAGAAAGAGCTGCTTCTGTTACAGCAAGAGCACGATCGTGAGAAGCTAGAGTACGATCGTATGAAATATGAAAAGGAATTGGCTGCTGATCAGTTAAAATATGAAAAGGAATTGGCTGCTGATCAGTTAAAATATGAAAAGGAATTGGAATTTAAACAGGATATCGAGCGTGCAGATCGGTTAAAACATGAAAAGGAATTGGAATTTAAACAGGATATCGAGCGTGCTAAAATCAAGCTGCAACAAGAGCGACTAGAGTTGGTTAGGGAAGGAAAGCTCTCAGGAGAGAGTTTGCTCTGGGAAGGTGACCCAGAATTACTTAGGAATCGTTCCTCTTTTGGTCGTGCCCCGGACACATTTGACATTGTTGGGAATTTACGGTTGTTGCCTCAGTTTAATGAAAAGGATCCTGAGACATTCTTTTTGTTGTTTGAGCGTGTTGCTAACGCTAGGAGTTGGCCTGATTCTGATCGCGCTTTGATGTTGCAATGTGTGCTGACTGGTAAAGCGCAGGAAGCATATTCAGCTCTTAGTGTAGCCGACAGTGTCATTTATGATAAGGTTAAAACGGCGGTGTTACAGATTTACGAATTGGTTCCTGAGGCTTACCGCCAACGATTTAGAACTTTAAAAAGGGATGATAAACAAACTCATGTTGAGTTTGTGCGACAATTATCTTCACAGTTTAATCGCTGGTGTTCCGCCTCTGCAGTTATGACTTTCCAAGGGCTGTGTGAGCTGATTATGTTAGAGCAATTTAAGGACACAGTCCCTGATCGTATAGCCACGTATATTAACGAACGGAAAGTTAAAACTGTCGCTGAAGCTGCGGTTTTGGCAGATGAATATGTTTTGACTCACAAAACTGTTTTTGTAGAGCCCCGTATACGGAGTGAGTGGAGACGTTCGGAGAGATTTGGACCTCGGTCACCGAGATACTCTGGTTCACGGGCAGAGTTTTATTCAACTAGGGTTGAGCCTGACTCCCGTGGTAAAACTGACTTTGGTCAAGAGTGTCACTACTGTCGAAGCTCAGGTCATTGGAAAAACGAATGTCCGGTTCTTAGGTCTAGGGATAAGTTCAGTACAGGTACTTATGTTAAATCTAAGCCTACGGCGTTAGCTGCGCCTGTTCCACATCAGTTCACTGCCGACACATTGTCTCATGCCCAGGGGCAGGTGAAAGTCCATATTGATCCAGACTATTTACCTTTCATTACGGAGGGTTTTGTGTCTCTGTTAGGAAGTAAGAACCTAGTGCCAGTGAAGATCCTAAGAGACACAGGTGCCTCTGAATCATTTGTGTTGGAATCTCTGTTACCCTTCTCTGCTGAGACTGATTCAGGGAATAGCGTGCTAATTAGGGGAATAGGTTTGAACACTCTGTCAGTTCCATTGCATAGATTAATGTTGGATTGTGGACTGGTGAAAGGTGAGGTTGTTGTGGGGGTGCGTCCTTCATTGCCTATTGAGGGTATTGACGTTATCCTTGGGAATAACTTGGCTGGTGAGCGTGTGTGGCCTGTTGTGTCTCCAGCTCTAGTGGTTTCCACTACACCGGTAATTGTAGGGATTCCTGATGAGAGTGCGCAGAGTTTCCCAGAGGTGTTCTCTGCGTGTGCAGTGACGCGTTCTATGATCCATGGCGATCTAGTTACTGCGTCGGTAAATGAGAATACCACAAAGACGTCTATCACTGTTTTCCCCGTTATTCCGTTAACTGTACCCCGCTCCGATCTAATCGATGCGCAACGGACTGACCCCACATTAGAGAAGTTGCGTGACCAAATTGTGCCTGTGGAACAGTTGGGAGATGTTGCACATGGATATTTTCTCCAAGAGGATGTCCTGATGAGAAAGTGGATGTCTCATGGTAGTTGTTTTCTGGGGGAGGCGATTAGTCAGGTTGTTGTACCAGTTAAGCTTCGTGAGTTGGTTTTGACCACTTCTCACAATGATGTTGCTGGACATATGGGTGTGAGGAAAACCTACAATCGTATATTAAGACATTTCTTTTGGCCTGGATTGAAGAGAGATGTTTCTGAGTTTATCAAAACTTGTCACACCTGTCAAATAACTGGTAAACCTAATCAAGCTATTAAGCCGGTACCACTGTTTCCTATTCCGGTACTCAGCCAACCTTTTGAGTACCTGATTATTGATTGTGTTGGTCCTCTGCCTCGTTCTAAAAAAGGTAGTAATTACTTGTTGACTGTGATGTGTCAGACCACTAGGTTTCCGGCTGCTTATCCTCTCCGGTCTATCACGACTAAGTCTGTGTTAAAAGCTTTGACTCAGTTTTTCTCACTTTTTGGAATCCCTAAGGTCATTCAGAGTGATCAAGGATCAAATTTCACCTCTACTCTCTTTGGTCAGGTTTTACAACAGCTCCATATTAAACACAATTTGTCTAGCGCCTATCATGCGCAAAGTCAGGGAGCACTGGAACGTTTCCATCAAACACTTAAGTCTTTGTTGAGAGCTTATTGTACTGAGATGGATAAGGATTGGGAGGAGGGGTTGCCTTGGTTACTGTTAGCCGCTAGGGAGGTTTCACAGGAGAGCACAGGTTTCAGTCCAAATGACCTTGTGTTTGGACATAGGGTGCGTGGACTTTTATCTGTTCTCCAGGATGATTGGAAGTCTCCCGAGCCTCCTCAGTCCTTGTTATCGTATGTGTGTGATTTCCGGCGACGCTTGTATGCCGCTGGTGAAATGGCGAAAGAAAAGCTATCATCTTCACAGGAAAGGATGAAGGGCATATTTGATCGTCGAACTGAGCCTCGTCACTTTAGTCCAGGTGACCAGGTTCTTGCTCTGCTGCCAATTATTGGTTCTCCTTTTCAAGCCAAGTTTCAAGGTCCATATACAGTGGTGCGCCAGTACACTGAGCAGAATTATCTAGTTGCCACTCCAGAACGGAGAAAAGCACACCAACTGTGCCATGTAAATTTGTTAAAACCCTATTATGCATGTTCAACGGAGACTGAACAGTGGGAGTCTAAAGAGGACGGTAAACCTGTTCTTTTGGCTGATACCGTTACATCCTTTGGTTCTTCTCATGCTAGGTCTGTGCATGATGAGGAAGGTGTTCCTGGTCCCGACGATTGCATATTGCAAGGTAGATTGAAAAATTCAGAGACACTGGATATTTTGGACAACCTTCTTAACCATCTACCTGTTGATGAACGAAAATAGATGGTTGATCTGATTCGGAAATTTCCAGAATTGGTTTCTGATATACCAACACGTACCAACTTGATAGAGCATGATATTGACATTGGAGATGCTGACCCTATTCGTCAGCGGTACTATAGAGTTTCTGCAGAGAAACTGCGTTGTCTGGATGCTGAGGTCAGCTATATGCTGGAGAGTAAGATAGCAGAGCCTTCTTTCTCTAGTTGGGATTCTCCCTGTATCTTGGTCAGTAAAACGGATGGAACGGACCACCGTAATGTAAACGGAGTTACTAAGCCGGATTAATTTCCTCTTCCTTAGATGGAGGATGGCGTTGATCAAGTCGGCGCAGCTAAGTTTGTGAGTAAATTTGACCTATTATTGTGCCATTGGCAGGTGCCACTGACGAGTAGGGCATATGACATTTTTGCCTGTATTACACCCTCTAGTCTGTACTCGTATTCGTTATGAGTTTAGTGACTATGAATCGTTGGGAAATGTTGTTTGCGTTTGTAGCTGATGTGGTCTTTTGTGTGCCCTGTTCCTGAGGTTATGTGAGTGATCATTGTTTGGGTTGTCATGTTCTAACTTTCCTGTCTGTTCCCTCCTGGTCTTGTGTTCTCCTTTCCTCTTAAATGTTGCTTCCTGTACATAAAGGTTGCTGAGGACTGGGGAGAAGAAGGTTGGTTGGGGCAAGTGGAAGGTGAACATGTAACCTCTTGTAAATTTGAGACGCAGAGGCCTGTGTCAATTTGGGGTTGAGAGCCCTGTTAGTTTCTTTTCCAAAAAGTTTAGCCGTTATCAGTTGAACTACTCGGTCATGGAAAAAGAAGCGCTAGCACTCATTTGGGCGCTACAACACTTTGAAGTGTATGTTGGGTCAGGAGTAGTACCTAGTGTGGTCTACACCGACCATAACCCTCTCACCTTTTTCAGGTCCATGATGTGTCCTAATTAGAGGATAATGAGATGGTGTGGCATATCCGGGGAACTGATAACGTGATTATTGATGCGCTCTCTCGTGCGCCCTGTTCCTGAATATTTATGTGACTGACCGTTGTTTGGTGTTGTCGTGTTCTGTCGTTCCTGTCTGTACCTTCCTGGTCTCGTTTTCTTATTTCCTCTTAAAAGTTGCTTCCTGTACACAAAGGTTGCTGAGGTCTGGGGAGAAGGAGGTTGGCTGGGGCAAGTGGAAGATGAACATGTAACCTCTTGTAGATTTGGGACGCGGAGGCTGATGCGTTGTTCCGGGGTCCTTGTTGGTCCCCGGTTTTATGGGGGGGGGTGTGACGACCCTCCCACTCTGTCTGCCGTATTCTCTCTTGTTTTTGTTTCTTTATTAGGAGGCCGGTGGGCGGAGTTGGAAGGGTCGTCAGATAAATGGGAAACACCTGGGCTCAGGTGTTTCCCAGGATAAATGGACCTCTTCCCCATTCATGAAGGAGACTCTCTCCACACAGACACCTTATTGTTTTTGGTTGTGTAGTTTTATGGTTTTCTTGGTTATTTGCTTTGGCACCTTTCAACACTCTGCATTATTACATTCAAGTATGCAACACACTCACTTACACTACTGATTACTGATTACACATGCCATTGTTATCTTCTTAGTTGCTTTATTTAATAAATATATATTTTTGATACACCTTGTCTCCACGTTGTCTCCCTTTTGTTACGAATCCTGAGCCGGTTCGTAACAAGGGTAGCACCATGGTGTAGCCGGAGGACAGCTAGCTTCTGTCCTCTTCTAGGTACATTGACTTCAATACAAAACCTAGGAGGATCATGGTTCTCACCCCCTTCCATAGACTCCATAGAATTATGACAACTTCCAGAAGATGTCCTCCAACCTATCAGAGCTCTTGCAGCATGAACTGACGTGTTGCCCACCCAATCAAAGGATCAGAGAATGAATCTAGTACCGAAAGCATAAGCTACAGCTAGCTAGCACTGCAGTGCATAAAATGTGGTGAGTAGTTGATTCAAAGAGAAAGAAAGACAATTAAGGAGAAGCAAGAGAGCGAGCGAGAGAGGGCTATATTTCCCTAGCTATATTTCGTAGTATATATTTTTTTCTCTTTCACTTTCACTTAGTATCGAATTTTATTTATTTATTTTATTTAACCTTTATTTAACCAGGTAGGCTAGTTGAGAACAAGTTCTCATTTGCTACTGCGACCTAGCCAAGATAAAGCATAGCAATTCGACACATACAACAACACAGAATTACAAATGGAATAAACAAAACATACAGTCAATAATACAGTAGAAAAAAAAGGAAAAAAGAGTCTATATACAGTGAGTACAAATTAGGTAAGATAAGAGAGTTAAGGCAATAAATAGGCCATGGTGGCGAAGTAATTACAATGTAGCAATTAAACACTGGAATGGTAGATGAGCGACATCATTGATGTATACAGAGAAGAGAGTCGGCCCGAGAATTGAACCCTGTGGCACCCTCATAGAGACCGCCAGAGGTCTGGACAACAGGCCCTCCGATTTCACACACTGAACTCTATCAGAGAAGTAGTTGGTAAACCGGGCGAGGCAATCATTTGAGAAACCAAGGCTGTCGAGTCTGCCAATAAGAATGTGATGATTGACAGAGTCGAAAGCCTTGGCCAGGTCAATGAATACGGCTGCACAGTAATGTCTCTTATCGATGGCGGTTATGATGTCGTTTAGGACCTTGCACGTGGCTGAGGTGCACCCATGATCAGCTCTGAAACCAGATTGCATAGCGGAGAAGGTACGGTGGGATTCGAAATGTTCGGTAATCTGTTTGTTAACTTGGCTTTCGTAGACCTTAGAAAGACAGGGTAAGATAGATGTAGGTCTGTAGCAGTTTGGTTCTAGAGTGTCACCCCCTTTGAAGAGGGGGATGACCGCAGCAGCTTTCCAATCTTTGGGAATCTCAGACGATACGAAAGAGAGGTTGAACAGGCTAGTAATAGGGGTTGCAACAATTTCGGCAGATCATTTTAGAAAGAGAGGGTCCAGATTGTCTAGCCCAGCTGATTTGTAGGGGTCCAGATTTTGCAGCTCTTTCAGAACATCAGCTATCTGGATTTGGGTGAAGGATAAATGGTGGGGGCTTTGGCGGGTTGCTGTGGAGGGTGCAGGGCAGTTGACCGGGGTAGGGGTAGCCAGGTGGAAAGCATGGCCAGCCGTACAGAAATTCTTCTTGAAATTCTCAATTATAGTGGATTTATCGGTGGTAACAGTTTCCTAGCCTCAGTGCAGTGGGCAGCTGGTAGGAGGTGCTTTTATTCTCCATGGACTTTAGTGTCCCAGACATTTTTTGAGTTTGTACTACAGGATGCACATTTTTGTTTGAAAAAGCTAGCCTTAGCTTTCCTAACTGCCTGTGTATATTTGTTCCTAACTTCCCTGAAAAGTTGCATATCACGGGGGCTTTTCGATGCTAATGCAGAACGCCACAGGATGTTTTTGTGCTGGTCAAGGGCAGACAGGTCTTGAGTGAACCAAGGACTATACCTATTCCTAGTTCTACATTTTTTGAATGGGGCATTCTTATTTAAGATGGTGAGGAAGGCACTTTTAAAGAATAACAGGCATCCTCTACTGACGGGATGAGGTCAATGTCATTCCAGGATACCCCGGCCAGGCCGATTAGAAAGGCCTGCTTGCAGAAGTGTTTTAGGGAGCGTTTGACAGTGATGAGGGGTGGTCGTTTGGTCGCAGACCCATTACGGATGCTGGCAATGAGGCAGTGATCGCTGAGATCTTGATTGACAACAGCAGAGGTGTATTTGGAGGGTGAGTTAGTTAGGATGATATCTATGGGTTTGCATGTGTTTACGGATTTGGGGTTGTACCTGGTAGGTTCATTGATAATTGTGTGAGATTGAGGGCACCAAGCTTAGATTGTAGGAGGGCCGGGGTGTTAAGCATGTCCCAGTTTAGGTCACCTAGTAGTACGAGCTCAGGGGGCAATCAATTCACATATGGTGTCGAGGGCACAGCTGGGGGCAGAGGGTGGTCTATAGCAAGCGGCAAAAGTGAGAGACTTGTTTCTGGAAAGGTGAATTTTTAGAAGTAGAAGCTCGAATTGTTTGGGTACACACTTGGATAGTACTACAGAACTCTGCAGGCTATCTTTGCAGTAGATTGCAACTCCGCCCCCTTTGGCAGTTCTATTTTGGCGGAAAATGTTATAGTTAGGGATGGAGATTTCAGGGTTTTTGGTGGTTTTCCTAAGCCAGGATTCAGACACGGCTAAGACATACGGGTTGGCAGAGTGTGCTAAAGCAGTGAGTAAAACAAACTTAGGGAATAGGCTTCTAATGTTAACATTCATGAAACCAAGGCTTTTACGGTTACAGAAGTCAACAAATGAGAGCACCTGGGGAGTGGGAGTGGAGCTAGGCACTGCAGGACCTGGATTAACCTCTACATCACCAGAGGAACAGAGGAGAAGTAGGATAAGGATACAGCTAAAGGCTATACGAACTGACCGTCTAGCACGTTCGGAACAGAGAGTAAAAGGAGCAGGTTTCTGGGTACGATATCATAGATTCAAGGCATAGTGTACAGACAAAGGTAAGGTAGGATGTGAGTACATTGAAGGTAAACCTAGGCATTGAGTAATGATGACAGAAATATAGTCTCTAGAGACACCAATTAACGTTCAGAGTTTGCGGTAAGAATCCGGGGATATGGAGAGAAAAAAATAGGTCCGTTATGCTCTGGTTTGAGTCATGTTGTACGAACTGGCGAGAGCTTTCTGAGCTAAAGGTTAGCTGATGACCGCTAGCAGTGGTTTGCTGACTGATAGCTGGTAGGTAGTTAGCTGGCCAGCTTCAGTTGAGGGATTCCAGATCCGAAGTAAATAGAAATACTTTAGGAAAAAAAACAGATCCACGCCACATTGGGTGAGGCAGGTTGCAGGAGAGTATTTAGAGGTTGAGGTTTAGGAAAATATTTTTAAAAGATATGCGAAGAAAAAATATAAAAAGCTATATACAAGGGACACGACAGGACAAAGACGTCTGACTGCTACGCCATCTTGGATTGGGATCAGCTCACTAGTTTGGCCTACTCAAACACCCGGCTCAAACAGAGAGGGATGCTATGTTAGTTGATGCTATGATAGATGCTATGCTATGTTGATAAACATACCTGAATTTGTCCAATAGGAACTCTTGTTTGCAACTGTTGAACTAATGATTAAACCCGAAATCAGCTAGATGCAGGCAAGAGTGTGCAATGCGGTATTAAATGTGTAACTGTCTCTCAACTTGATTACAAAAAATGCTCTCAACCTGTGCACCTAAGTTGTAAACTTTCATTCATAGGCTAGGTTGTAGCAGGGAGTATCATGTAGTAGCCTAAACTTATCGATGTTACATTGAGCTGGGTGAATGGAATATGAATGACAGTCATCCAATATACTGTAATAGAAATAAGGCCATGGTCATCAAAAAAATAATCGTCCTCCCTCATCTTAAACGGCAGCGTCTGCCACTGCAGTACAGGTATACCTCTAGGCCATCCGTCACTCCACAGGCATATTTTCTTCTCTCTTCTACTTCAGGTCATTCTGACCACAGTGGCAGGGGAACAAAAGAGTTATCTCTCTCTCTCTCTCTCTCTCTCTTTCTTTTTCTCTCTCACTATCTCCTTTTTCTCTCTCTCTCGCTGTATTTGCTGTGTCAAACTGAGTGAATAGATTGTGTTTCACAAGGTAAATAGGCATGCGATTTGTGAATTGGGGACAGGGAGGCAAGGACAGGAGGGGAGTTTAAAGCGCCCAAAAGTGAAATGAATGAAAAAATGAAAACGTCTGAGACTCAGACTCTCTATTGATTGGAATGAGACTTCACTCACGCACGCACACACACACACACACGAGAGTTAAATGTTCTATAATATCACCTTGGAATGTATCTGCATAGTACTGTCATTTTGTGTTCATATATCTTCAAGTCTTACAGTAAGTGTGTGTGTGTGTGTGTGTGTGTGCATGCGTGCGTGTGTGTCTTGCCCCTGCAGTTTGACATGCAGCAGATGTCTCTTGACGAGCTGAAGCAGATTCTGTTCCATGCGTTCCAAGACCACCTGACAATGAAGGATATCGAGAACATTATCATCAACGAAGAGGAGCGCCTCAATGAGACAGGGAACTGCCCCGAGTACGAGGGAGGTGAGGGGGAGGGGGGACAGAGAGGGCGAGAGCTGAGAGAGGGAGGGGAAAGAGATAGATGGTAGAGTGAAAGAGGGGCAGAAATCTAAAATGAAACCTCAGGGAACAGCCAGACAGTCTGAAGTAGGAGAGAGTGGAGGGGAGTAAAATAGAGAGAGAGAGAGATTTCCCCTACCACATAGAAGAAGGATTTCAAGATATCCAGTTAGAGATACTACATTTTCAGTCTCTGGGCTCGGTGCTTCTATGTGGTGATCTCAACGCTAGGACTGAGGTGAGGTGGACTACATAGAATCAGAAGGAAACACCTATCTATTTGGAAAGGCATCTCTCTACAATTAAACAAATCCCCATTCACAGAAAGAGTTATAATAGTGTGGTTAACAAAAGTAGGCGAGAGATATTTCAACTCTGCAAAGGTCTCAGTATGTATTGTATATTGTTAATGGTAGGACAAGGGGTGACTCATTGGGCCGATTCACATACAGCTCTGTGCTAGGAAGACAGTGTGGTGGACTACTCCATAACCAATATTCCACCTCAACATAATAATGCATTTACAGTCATGCCACAACTTGCCCGATCACTTCCAGATCACATTTAACCTTAAAGATCTATGGAGTCAAACAAAATCCCAAATCAGAAACCATATCTATTCAGTCTCCCTCCCATTTACAAATGGAAAAAGACCAGTGACAGAGCATTTGAGACAACATTAAACAACGATGAAATTGATAACTTGCTGAACCACTTTCAGTACATCAAATTTAGTTATAGTAAAGAAGACATTAATTTGGCAACATATGAATAAAACGAAATATTTGACAAACTTGCAACACAATTATGTCTTAAGACTAATGTGGGGAAAACATGCACACAGCGTCGCTACTTCACAGGAAAGGCATTTGAATGTAAAAAAAAATTCAAATCATCTAAAATGCATTTGTTTGAAGAAATGACTTTTTGAACATGTGAACTTTTATGTGCCGTAATTACAAACTTGTATTTAATCTGTAAATATAAATAAGTGTAGCTACAGCTTTCAATAGCAGTGTCGTCCTGAATACAGCGGCTGGTATCGACACAGCTCTGTCATCTGTGGCAAAAGCAGTCTGGACTGGTTGAAGCCGAGTGGGAAGGATTATTTTGGGAGTGTTTAATTCGGCTGTGAATCATCGTAATCCATACACAGGTAAGAGTCTATAGTTAAAACGCCGAGATAGCTACATGTGTATATACGTTTTGTCACAACTATATCAAAAAGTGGTTTTCATTGCTGGCTGTTGTTAGCTATATACAGTGCATTCGGAAAGTATTCAGAACCCTTCCTTTTTCTACATTTTGTTATGTTACAGCCTTGTTTTAAAATGGATTACATTATTTTTTTTCCTCGTCAATCTACACATAATACCCCATAATGACAAAGTGAAAACAGGTTTTGGGATTTTCTTTGCTCATTTAAAAATAAAATATATAATTTACATAAGTATGACACTCTGTTTCCATTGATCATCCCTGAGATGTTTCTACAATTTGATTGGAGTTCACCTGTAGTAAATTTATTTGATTGGACATGATTTGGTAAGATACACACGTCTATATAATGTCCCACAGTTGACAGTGAATGTCAGAGCAAAAACCAAGCCATGAGGTCGAAGAAACTGTCTGTAGAGCTCCGAGACACAGATCTGGGGAAGGGTACAAAAACACTTCTGCAGCATTGACGGTCCCCAAGAACACAGTGGCCTCCATCATTCTTAAATGGAAGAAGTTTGGAACCACCAAGACTCTTCCTAGAGCTGGCCGCCCAGCCAAACTGAACAATCTGGGGAGAAGGGCCTTGGTCAGGGTGGTGGCCAAGAACCCGATGGTCACTCTGACAGAGCTCCAGAGTTCCTCTGTGGAGATGGGAGAACCTTGAAGAGGACAACAATCTGCAGCACTCCACCAATCAGGCCTTTATGGTAGAGTGACCAAACGGAGGCCACTGCTTAGTAAAAAGCACATGACAGCCCGCTTGGAGTTTGCCAGAAAGCACCTAAAGGACTCTCAGACCATGAGAAACAAGATTCTCTGGTCTGATGAAACCAAGATTGAACTCTTTAGCCTGAATGCCAAACGTAACGTCTGGCGGAAACCTGGCACCATCCCTACGGTGAAGCATTTTGGTGTCAGCATCATGCTGTGGGGGATGTTCGAAGGAAAGATGAACAGAGCAAAGTACAGAGAGAACCTTGATGAAAACCTGCTCCAGAGCGCTCAGGACCTCAGACTGGGGCAAAGGTTAAACTTCCAACAGGACAACGACCCTAAGCACACAGCCAAGACAACGCAGGAGTGGCTTTGGGAGAACTCTCTGAATGTCCTTCATGGCAGCGACACTCCCCATCCCACCTGACAGAGCTTGAGAGGACCTGCAGAGAAGAATGGGAGAAACTCCCCAAATACAGGTGTGCCAAGCTTGTAGTGTCATACCCAAGAAGACAAAGGTGCTTCAACAAAGTACTGAGTAAAGTCTCTGAATACTTATGTAAATGTGGTATTTACGTATTATCTTTATTTATACATTTTCAGCAATTTCTAAAAACCTGTTTTTGATTGGTCATTATGGGGTATTGTGTGTAGATTGACGAGGGAAAAAACAATTTTATAATTTTAGAATAAGGCTGTAACATAACAAAATTTGGAAAAAGTCTTGGGGTCTGAATACTTTCTGAATGCACTGTAGCTAGCTAGCTAGCTAGCTAGACAGTTGCATACTGCTCTTAATGTTGATTGCTGATGTGCTAATCCATGGCATGGAAATAGCTACTGTATCCATTAGCAAGCTAATCAAACTCCATGTAAAGTGGAGCTCCCAAGTGGTGCAGCGGTCTAAGGCACTGCATCTCAGTGCTTGAGGCGTCACTACAGACACTCTGGTTCGAATCCAGGCGAGTCCCATAGGGTGGAGCACAACTGGCACAATGTTGTCTGGGTTCGGCTGGTGTAGGCCTTCATTGTAAATAAGAATTAGTTCTTAACTGACTTGCCTAGTTAAATAGAATTTGAAAAATATGATTGGGACAATGAAGTGATAGCTAGATATTGGGTTATAGATTTTGAGGTTGTTTTTTTGCATGTTTTTGCATACCATTTACATGTAGCCAGCTGCTAATTATGATGCTAAATGTTTTCTAAATCTAGCTAGTTATCTTCAATCTTGTAGTTTTTGCATTACCATTGTTGGGCTGGAAGCAGGTTGAATGTGTACAGGGTATTTTAGTACAGTCAACGGGCAATAACAACCTATTCATAGCTTGCACCTCTGTCACTTGGTCGAGTCATGCCATTGTTATGAATGTTCTCACGCCCCCCTCTATCGGCGGCACCATAGTGGTGCCCTGAAGTGGTGATAAGTCATTCTGGACGGAGGCTAACTACTGTTTTGTCTAAATTACACTATAGTGCCTGGAGATACGATGACATTGCTAAAGTAGTCAAATATTTAGTAGGAAACAACTTTGTCAGCATTATCATCAAATTGACTTTAGAAAGATGGCAATGTTGTCATTCGTCAAAAATAGCTAGCAATGCTAACATTAGCTAGCTAAAATCTGGTGGCCTCCCATCAAAATAATGACAAAAGGTTCTTACTAATGATTTACCTCCTTTTGAATGTCATTGTATTTCCAAGCCACTGTAATGCTCTTTTGATTAAATCTTCAACAGTGCTCATTGATGACGCATTGAGTAGAATGCTCAGTTGGAGATCAGTTCAAAACAAACATTCAAAACAATATTGTGACAAAACATGCAATCTATGAATAGGATATTAATGAATTCATGTTTTAACATATTATTCTGGAACTTGTCTTTCAGCATAAACCTGCTCTCTGCCACTAGTACAAGGAGATGATCGAGGGGGAACAAGCAATGCTTCAGGTATTTTGTCTTTGTACTTATTTCTTGAACTTGGGGGTCAATAAATGTTATTGCTGGTATGCAAAAGTTTAATGTCTTGTCTATTTTTGTCTGCTTTCCTCCTTTACAGCTTCAATTGCCTAGAGCCTGGTGTTGTTGTGGCCAAGGAGCTTTCACTCAGATGGAACCTGCAGTGTTGACATTCTTCCTGCCAGAGATGTGAAAGCATTCCCGGGACTGGACACAACCCGGCAAACATATATTTTTGAGAAGATCAGGACTTTTGCAATGAGAAGGCCATGGATATTACATGTCCTGCTCCAAAGGGCAGGACAGAAAAATGCTCTCAGGCTAGATTCCTTTGTTCATATCATATCACTGAAAGGATCTTATAGTATAGGCCTATGTCTAGATAGTCTTTTTCCTAATTGTACTATAGGCTACTACCTTTAGCACTTGAAGTTAATAAAGTATTTTAATGTTTAAATATTTTTTTAAGAACGACTTCACTGCTTCAACACATGGCCGCATTCACATTTCAATATGAATACTTTAAGAGATGGGTGGGTCTAATGCTTTAGAGGGTTTGAACGATGCTAAATGGCCGGAAACGAAGAGCAGCATCGTAGCTGTTCAATGTTAAAGGTTATCTTTATTATACAACAATAGGCAATTTAATACTGCTAGTGATTTGCCTAATGGGGGAACTTGGTGAGATAACGTTCAGAGAATCCATTTAGGTCATTTGGTAAAAGTATTCCTCTTCTAAATATATGTTTCCCAAGTGTTGGGTTCTAATTTTGAGTAAATAACTCACGGACACTAGAGAAGCTTAACCAAGTTTAATTCTTCTCTACATTACCCTTTCTCCCTCTGTGACATTGTTAGTTTCCAAGATCTCCACCCGTCTCCCCTTATCAATGCCTGCCACATCTAATCGCTTCCCTGCACTCAACACATTCCAAGCTTAGTTACACACACTATATGCCTTCCTCCTATAACCCTTAACTTCTGGTTTAGACCCTCAACCTTAGCACTCCATCAGTGACAGGACTAAGTATATTTTCATATTCTCAGAACCCAACACAAGTATTAATGTAGAGCAAGTGGGAAAATCGCTGCAAAATGTTTGAAGGCCTTTTCTCCTAAATGGGATTATAGATGTATCAACTTTTAAAGCAGTATTACTTCCCCGTGTTTCCTGCAACTACAGTGTATGATATGCCATTTTGAAGCTCTGAGTCTGTACTTTTATCCAATGTAAAAAAACAAAATTTTACATTTTGGAACAAAAGACTGAAATGAGATGGTGGGTCACAAATGGGTTAACAGGGAATGTAACACCGCCAGGAAAAACCTGAGGTAACTGTCAAATCAAAAACACAGAAACTCTACAGACTAGAGGGGTATTCCAGAAAGATAGTTTAATCTATTCTGGATTTACTGAACATATCCGGCTTGTCTTAACCAGATGAGGAGTACTCATCTGCTTGCCATTACAGTGTGTGGGTTGTTGTCTTACAGTTGATGTAGCTTGTGTCATTGGGGCTGGTATTATTGTTATTTCACTTTCCATCTCCTTTTGTCTTTCCACTATCATCTAGCAGTAATGATAGACATTTTAGAAGATTCAACATCTACTCTCTGCTCATCTTCTCAGGCAACCCCCACATCATGAATGCAATGTTACAAAATCAGCTTCCCCAAAGACAATGTAGGGTGGATATGCTGTGAAGCCTGTGAAGACAGACCGAGGGGGGGGTTTGGCATTTCAGGCACACAAACATTTCCAAATACAAACATTTAAAAGTTTCTCAAAAAAGTGCACAACCAAATATTGCATATTTCAAATTGAGTACTTCAAAAACACCTGAAAACGCATTGTAGAATGAGTAGATGGCTACATCAACAAATTGATAGCATCATAAGTAAATAAAAGTAAATTAAATTCATTACCCATTTAATAAACATTTCCCTTTTCAAAAAGATTACAGGCTACGTAGACAGGCTCCTGGATCTCCTTTTCAACTTGATCCAGCGCCTTATGTGGGGAAGCTGTGCAACCTGTCCATCCCAGGACCCCTGTCTGCCCATTGTAAGATGCCTGACAAGGAGGCCATAGCTGGATTTGTCTCCTGCTTCAATCTTGGGGATGACTGAAGCCAAGTGGGTGACTGAAGCCTGCTTGATTGAAGCGGGCTACATGGGTCCCCCTTCTCAATACAATTCAATTCAAGGGGCTTTACTGGCATGAGAAACATATGTTAACATTGCCAAAGCATGTGAAATAGATAATAAACAAAAGAGAAATAAACAACGTCTTCCCTGTGGCTCAGTTGGTAGAGCATGGTGTTTGCAACGCCAGCATGGTGTGTGCAACGCCAGGGTTGTGGGTTCGATTCCCACGGGGGGGGCCAGTACAAAAAAAACATGTATGCATTCACTACTGTAAGTCGCTCTGGATAAGAGTGTCTGCTAAAAATGATTAAAAAAATGTAAAAAACTATAAAAGATGAACAGTAAACATTACACTCACAGAAGTTCTAAAAGAATAGAGAAATTTCAAATGTCATATTATGTATACATTAAATATAGTGTTGTAACAATGTGCAAATGGTTAAAGTACAAAAGGGGAAATAAATAAACATAAATATGGGTTGTATTTACAATGGTGTTTGTTCTTCACTTGTTGCCCTTTTCTTGTGGCAACAGGTCACACATCTTGCTGCTGTGATGGCACACTGGTATTTCACCCAGTAGATATGGGAGTTTATTAAAATCGGGTTTGTTTTCGAATTCTTTGTGAATCTGTGTAATCTGAGGGAAATACGTGCCTCTAATATGGACATACATTTGGCAGGAGGTTAGGAAGTGTAGCTCGGTTTCCACTTAATTTTGTGAGCAGTGTGCACATAGCCTGTCTTCTCTTGAGAGCCATGTCTGTCTACGGCGGCCTTTCTCAATAGCAAGGCTATGCTCACTGAGCCTGTACATAGTCAAAGCTTTCCTTAAGTTTGGGTCAGTCACAGTGGTGAGGTATTCTGCCACTGTGTACTCTCTGTTTAGGTCAAATAGCATTCTAGTTTGCTGTGTTTTTTTGTTAATTCTTTCCAATTTGTCAAGTAACTATTTTTTGTTTTCTCATGATTTGGTTAGGTCTAATTGTGTTGCTGTCCTGGGGCTCTGTGGGGTCTATTTGTGTTTGTGAACAGAGCCCCAGGACCAGCTTCCTTAGGAGACTCTTCTCCAGGTTCATCTCTCTGTAGGTGATTACTTTTTTATGGAAGGTTTGGGAATCGCTTCCTTTTAGGTGGTTGTAGAATTTAACAGCTCTTTTCTGGATTTTGATAATTAGCGGGTATCGGCCTAATTCTGCTCTGCATGCATTATTTGGTGTTTTACATTGTATACGGAGGATATTTTTGCAGAATTCTGCATGCAGAGTCTCAATTTGGTGTTTGTCCCATTTTGTGAATTCTTGGTTGGTGAGCAGACCCCAGACCTCACAACCATAAAAGGGCAATGGGTTCTACAACTGATAAAAATATTTTTAGCCAGATCCTAATTGGTATGTTGAATTTTATGTTCCTTTTGATGGCATAGAAGGCCTTTCTTGCCTTGTCTCTCAGATCGTTCACAGCTTTGTGGAAGTTACCTGTGGCGCTGATGTTTAGGCCAAGGCATGTATAATTTTTTGTGTACTCTATGGCGGTGTCTAGATGAAACTTGTATTTGTGGTCCTGGTGACTGGACCTTTTTTGGAACAACATTATTTCGGTCTTACTGAGATTTACTGTCAGGTCACAGGTCTGGCAGAATCTGTGCAGAAGATCTAGGTGCTGCAGTAGTCCCTCCTTGTTTGGTGGCAGAAGCATCAGATCTTCAGCAAAGAGTAGACATTTGACTTCAGATTCTTGTAGGGTGAGGCCGGGTGTTGCAGACTGTTCTAGTGCCCTTGCCAATTCGTTGATATATATGTTGAAGAGGGTGGGGCTTAAGCTGCATCGCTGTCTCACCCCACGGCCCTGTGGAAAGAAATGTGTGTTTTTTTGCCAATTTTAACCACAGACTTATTTGTGTACATGGATTTTATAATGTCATATGCTTTTCCCTCAACACCACTTTCCATTAATTTGTATAGCAAATCTGGTCTGTCGTACAATAATTTGGTAAAAAGCCAATTTGACATTTGCTTAGTACATTGTTTTCACTGAGGAAATGTGCGAGTCTGCTGTTAATGATAATGCAGAGGATTTTCCCATGGTTACTGTTGACGCATATCCCACAGTAGTTATTGGTGTCAAATTTGTCTCCACTTTTGTGGATTGGGGTGATCAGTCCTTGGTTCCAAATATTGAGGAAGATGCCAGAGCTAAGGATGATGTTAAAGAGTTTAAGTATTGCCAATTGGAATTTGTTGTCTGTATATTTTATCATTTCATTGATGATACCGTCAACACCACAGACCTTTTTTGGGTTGGAGGGTTTATTTTGTCCTGTAGTTCATTCAAGGTAATTAGATAATCCAGTGGGTTCTGGTTGTCTTTAATAGTTTTTTGTAAGATTTGTATTTCATCATGTATATGTTTTTGCTGTTTGTTCTTCGTTATAGAGCCAAAAAGATTGGAGAAGTGGTTTACCCACACATCTCCATTTTGGATAGATAATTCTTCGTGTTGTTGTTTGTTTAGTGTTTTTCAATTTTCCCAGAGGTGGTTAGAGTCTATGGATTTTTCAGTTACATTGAGCTGATTTCTGACGTGCTGGTCCTTCTTTTTCCGTGGTGTATTTCCGTATTGTTTTAGTGACTCACCATAGTGAAGGCGTAGGTTTTCTGTGTCTCTATGTTTTTGGTTGGACAGGTTTCTCAGTTTCTTTCTTAGGTTTTGCATTCTTCATCAAACCATTTGTCATTGTTGTTCATTGTCTTTGGTTTTCTGTTTGACATTTTTAGATTTGATAGGGAAGCTGAAAGGTCAAATAGAGTTGAAGTAGGAAATTTACATACACCTTAGCCAAATACATTTTAACTCCGTTTTTCACAATTCCTGACATTTAATCCTAATAAAAATTCCCTATCTTAGGTCAGATAGGATCACCAATGTATTTTAAGGCTGTGAAATGTCAGAATAATAGTAGAAAGAATTATTTATTTCAGCTTTTATTTCTTTCATCACATTCCCAGTGGGTCAGAAGTTGTTTAAATTGTTTAACTTGGGTCAAAAATTTTGCGTAGCCTTCCACAAGTTTTCCACAATAAGTTGGGTGAATTTTGGCCCATTCCTCCTGACAGAGCTGGTGTAACTGAGTCAGGTTTGTAGGCCTCCTTGCTCGCACAAGCTTTTTCAGTTCTGCCCACACATTTTGTATAGGATTGAGGTCAGGGCTTTGTGATGGCCACTCCAATACCTTGACTTTGTTGTCCTTAAGCCATTTTGCCAGAACTTTGGAAGTACGCTTGGGGTCATTGTCCATTTGGAAGACCCATTTGCGACCAAGCTTTAACTTCTTGACTGATGTCTTGAGATGTTGCTTCAATATATCCACATAATTTTCCTGCCTCATGACGCCATCTATTTTGTGAAGTGCACCAGTCCCTCTTGCAGCAAAGCACCCCCACAACATGATGCTGCCACCCACATGCTTCACGGTTGGGTTGGTGTTCTTCGGCTTGCAAGCCTCCCCCTTTTTCCTCCAAACATAACAATGGTCATTATGGCCAAACAGTTATATTTT
Source organism: Salmo trutta (assembly GCF_901001165.1). Classification (NCBI taxonomy): domain Eukaryota; kingdom Metazoa; phylum Chordata; class Actinopteri; order Salmoniformes; family Salmonidae; genus Salmo; species Salmo trutta. The sequence goes on from NC_042975.1 coordinate 50,204,559, forward strand.
TGTTTCATCAGACCAGAGTACGATCTTTGTCCCCATGTGCAGTTGCAAACCTTAGTCTGGCTTTTTTATGGCGGTTTTGGAGCAGTAGCTTCTTCCTTGCTGAGCAGCCTTTCAGGTTATGTCGATTTAGGACTTGTTTTACTATGGATATAGATACTTTTGTACCTGTTTCCTCCAGCATCTTCACAAGGTCCTTTGCTGTTGTTCTGGGATTGATTTGCACTTTTCGCACCAAAGTACGTTCATCTCTAGGAGACACAATGCGTCTCCTTCCTGAGTGGTATGACGGCTGCATGGTCCCATGGTGTTTATACTTGCATACTATTGTTTGTACAGATGAACGTGGTACCTTCAGGCGTTTGGAAATTGCTCCCAAGGATGAACCAGACTTGTGGAGGTCGACAATTTATTTTCTGAGGTCTTGGCTGATTTCTTTTGATTTCCCCATGATGTCAAGCAAAGAGGCACTGAGTTTGAAGGTCGGCCTTGAAATACATCCACAGGTACACCTCAACTTGACTCAAATTATGTCAATTATACTATCAGAAGCTTCTAAAGCCATGACATAATTTAATGGAATTTTCCAAGCTGTTTAACTTCGTCTGGATAGGGGGCAGTATTCGGAAGTTTGAATGAATGAGGTGCCCAAAGTAAACTGCCTGTTACTCAGGCCCAGAAGCTAGGATATGCATATAATTGGTAGTATTTGATAGACAACACTCTAAAGTTTCCAAAACTGTTAAAATAATGTCTATGAGTATAACAGAACTGAAATGGCAGGCGAAAACCCGAGGACAATCCATCCCAAAGAAATGTTTCTCCAGCTCACCACTGGCAATGGGAATATAAAATGAATACCTCTCAGATGGCAGTTTCTAGGGCTTCCACTAGATGTCAACAGTCTTTAGAAAGAGTTTCAAGCTTGTTTTTTGAAAAATTAGCTAGAATTTGTAGTTTTTGTAAGTGGCTCCCATTTTGGCTGTAGTGTTTGTAGCGCGTTCCGGTGAGGGCACGCACTTCGTTATTTATCTTCGGTAATGAATATACTATTCTCCATCTTAAATTGTATCATTTATTTACATATTAGGGTACCTGAGGATTGATTAGAAATGTTGTTTGACTTGTTTGAACCTAAGTGTATGTAAACCTCCGACTTCAACTTTTTATTGTTTAGATTTTCTACCACCAAGTTTACACCTTCACTATTACAGTGGAATGTTTATTCCAGGAAGTTGTCTAAAAGGGATTGAATTTGTTGTTGCCTAATTGCTTTTTGGTAGGTTTCCACACTACATTCCTTCCATCCATAGCATTTCTTAATATTACTCAGTTCCTTTGGCTTTAATGCCTCGTGATTGAGTATTGCTCTGTTCAAGTAGACTGTGATTTTGCAGTGATCTGATAGGGGTATCAGTGGGCTGACTGTAAACGCTCTGAGAGACTCTGGGTAGAGGTCAGTGATAAAGTAGTATACAGTACTACTGCCAAGAGATGAGCTATAGGTATACCTACCATAGGAGTCCACTCGAAGCCTACCATTGACTATGTACATATCCAGCGTGCGACAGAGCTGCAGGAGTTGTCACCTGTTTTTGTTGGTTATGTTGTCATAGTTGTGCCTAGGGGGGCATATGAGGGAGGGAATGCTGTCCCCTCCAGGCAGTTGTTTGTCCCCCTGTGTGCTGAGGGTGTCAGGTTCTTGTCCGGTTCTGGCATTTAGGTCTCCACAGACTAGTACATGTCCCTGGGCCTGGAAATGATTGATTTACCCCTCCAGGATGGAGAACCTGTCTTCATTAAAGTATGGGGATTCTAGTGGGGGGATATAGGTAGCACACAGGAGGACATTTTTCTCTGTTAAGATCATTTCCTTTTTGAATTTCTAGCCAAATGTAAAATGTTCCTGTTTTGATTAATTTAATAGAGTGAGTTAGGTCTGTTCTATATCAAATTAGCATACCCCCTGAGTCCCTTCCCTGTTTCACACCTGGTAGTTTGGTGGATGAGACTACCAGCTCTCTGTAACCTAGAGGGCAACCAGTGGGTCCGTCTCCTCGATACCATGTTTCTTCAGACAATGTCTGTTCCGATTTCTTTGATGAAGTCCAGGTTCCTGCTCTTTAGGCCAAAGGCAGATGACCTCAGGCCTTGGATATTCCAGGATGAGATGGTGAAGATTTTATTTTATTTATTTATTTTATTTTTTATATATTTTTTAGGGGTGGATCAGCTTAATATTGCGGAAAGAATATTGCTTCTATCAATGTAATTGTCTGCATCATTTCCAATCCCCCATTTATTTTTGGGGTAAATATATATATATCTGTCACGTCCTGACCAGTAAAGGGGTTATTTGTTATTGTAGTTTGGTCAGGACGTGGCAGGGGGTGTTTGTTTTATGTGGTTCGGGGTTTGTTGGGCTATGTACTTATGTAAAAGGGTGTTTGTTTTATGTGTTCCGGGGGTTTTTTGGTCTATGTTCTAGGTTAGTGTTTTTCTATGTTCAGTCTAGTTTTTCTACTTCTATGTTTAGGGTTTGTTGATTGACCTTCAATTGGAGGCAGCTGTTCCTCGTTGCCTCTGATTGAAGGTCCTATGTATAGGGGTGTTTGTGCTATGGGGGTTTGTGGGTAGTTGTTTTGTGTCTGTGCACCTGACAGGACTGTTTAGTGTCGTTTGTTGTTTTGTATACATTATTATTTTTTCCTTCTTTTGATTTAATAAAGAAGATGAGTATACACGTTCCCGCCGCACCTTGGTCTAATCCTTACGACAACCATTACAATATCCATACACGCCTGCATACATATACATACACATATAGACATACATACTTTTTTAAAGAATATACCTTTATTATTATTCCCCGCAAACCCTACCACCGATCGCCCAATTGGAGTAAACTAATAAACACTTTGGCTTTTACCTTCAATTTATTCATCTTATACACATTTTACAGACAGTCTATTTTACAATAGTTCTAGTTTGTTTTTAGTCCTTCCTCTATTTCTGATGTCCATCCAGTTTGATTTCTATTTGTAACTGTGCTATATCACAAAAGTTCTGAACCTATATACATTTTACAGACCCCGTATGTTTTACATTGTTTATCTTATTAGTCCCACCCTTCAGCTCCATTCAACTCCTCCCATCTATCCATCAACATCATCCATTTCGGATTTCTATTTGCCATATATTTTTCAACTGTGCTGTGATGCTTCACAAAACAATTGAACCTTTCTATTCTCATAGCTTCTACAGATTGTAAATAAAAAATTAACATTTTTGCTAAAATAATTATTATATTATTGATTGATTGACTATGGCTTTTCAAATCACCCAGTATTGCTATCTGCAGCGTTATTTCTAGGCAAATGTTGCAATTCTTCAGCCATTCCTGGACCTGTGACCAAAAACGAGCTACATATGGACAGTACCAAAATAAATGATCTAATGACTGCCTCCTCACAGCAGAATCTGCAGAGCTGGGAAGATTGTATCCCCCATATATATAACATTCTATTAGTTGCAAGAATTTTGTATAGTAATTTAAATTGAAAAATTCTAAGTTTTGAATCCGGCGTTGTTTTGCGTATCAATTCATAAACCATGTGCCATGGAATGGGCACATCGAAAATCTCTTCCCAACTATTTTGCAATTTATATATCACAGCTATCAGTTTTTTGGTCCTTAAATGAAATTGGTATGTTTTTATTTATCACACTTTTCTTTAACCATTTATGTTCTTTAATACAGGATCGACATACAAGTTCCTTACTTTTTTCCCCTTCTACTTGCCTCTTCCATTTTTGTGGTAATGCTGCAATTAATTGGTTGTAATTTTGGGTAGAGCAGACATTTCCATATGTCTGTGTTAGCTGCATGTGTGACATCACTCCACCAGTCCTATTTATAATATAATTCACTAAAATTATACCTTTTTTAAAAATTTCTTCGAAAAAATGTTATTTTTATCAATTAGTATATTTGAATTTAACCACAATATTTGTTGTATTATTTGTTCTGTCTTTTCAGGTGGATTAAACTGAAATTGCAACCAACTTTCTAAGGCTTGTTTAAAAAATAAAGATATTTTGGAGATTATTTCCTTTTCAAACAACCGGAAGTGGGCAGGTGTAATCTGAATAAAGGGAAAACGGCCCTTCTTGAAAATAGGATGAGACATTTGTACCAATTTACTAGAAAACCAGTTTGGATTTAAATATAACTTTGGTATGACTGATGCCTTTAGTGAGAGGTCTAATGCTTTAATATTTAATCATTTCTGCCCTCCGAATTCATATTTGTTATATAAATAGGCCCTTTTAATTTTATCTGTCTTGCCGTTCCAAATAAAATTCAATATTTTTTGTTCATATAATTTAAAAAGCAGGTCACTAGGTGTAGGCAAAACCATAAGCAAATAGGTAAACTGTTATATGATTAAAGAGTTAATGAGGGTGATTTTTCCACAAATTGACAGGTATTTTCCTTTCCATGGTAGCAAGATCTTATCTATTTTTGCTAACTTTCTATAAAAATGTATTGTAGTGAGAGCATTTCTTTGTTTTGGGATTTGTATACCGAGTATGTCCACATCTCCGTCAGATCATTTAATTGGTAAACTACATGGTAATGTAAAATTAGCATTTTTTTATGATCTAATACGTAATATAACACTTATCATAATTTGGTTTTAATCCAGCGAGGATAGCAAAAGTATCTAGATCCTCTATGAGACCGTGGAGAGACTCTAATTGTGGTTTTAAAAGAAAACATGAATCATCGGCGTATAATGACACCTTGGTTTTTAAGCCACGGATTTCTAATCCCTTAATATTATTGTTTGATCTAATCTTAATGGCTAACATTTCAATGGCAATAATAAATAAATATGCCGATAGTGGACAACCTTGTTTTAGTCCTCTAGATAGTTTAAAACTTTCTGAGATGTAGCCATTATTTACTATTTTACACCTAGGGTTACTATACATAACTTTAACCCATTTTATAAGAGATTCCCCAAAATTGAAATATTCTAGGCATTTATATATAAACTCCAGTCGTACTTTATCAAAAGCCTTTTCAAAATCAGCTATGAAAACCAGGCCTGATGTCCCCGATATTTCATAGTATTCTATTGTTTCCAGTACTTGTCTTATATTATCTCCAATGTATCGTCCATGTAAAAAACTTGTCTGATTAGGATGAATAATATCTGACAATCCATACAATTAGTTTCAGATAGTGGAGATGGAGGAACCTGAAACGAAAACATATTCTTAAAGTACTTTACTTCCTCTTTCAAAATATCATTTTGTGAATAATGCGTGACTCCATTATTTGTAACAAGTTTTAATAATTTTTTTGGTAGCATTTCTATATTGAAGATTGAAAAAGAATTTGGTGCATTTTTCCCCATATTCCATCCAGTTCGCTTTATTTTTATAATATATTACACTGGATCTTTCTTGAATAAGTTCCTCCATTTCTTGTTGTTTTTCCTCTAACTTATTCTGTGCCTCTATGGTACCATTTTTATTGCTATCTAACTGTACTGTTAGTCCTTCAATTTCATTTGTTAATATGGACTCTTTTGATCTAAATTGCTTTTGTTTTATAGATGAGTACTGAATTGCATGGCCTCTAAAGGCACACTTAAAAGTGTCCCATACAATAAGGGGATCTGCTGTACCTTATGTTATGTCTGAAAAAGTCGGTTATAAATTCTTCTGTTCTAGTTCTAAACAATTTATCATCTAGTAGGCTTTGATTAAATTTCCAATATCCTCGCCCATGTGGAAAATCTGTAAGAGCAATATATATGCCAATTATGTGATGATCCGACCGAGTGTCTATATAGCTGTTCCATGATATTTGCATTGCTACTAAGTAAACCTCCAATTGGTCCCTACTATTCCAAAAGCCTTCCTCATCCCTAGTTGGGTTGTCATCCCAATGCCCGGCAGACCACCCCTGATCCCCCGTATCCCATAGCCCTGAACAGACTGGGATCCATCCTTCGAAAAGAGCACACAGTGCCATTTACCGAATTGAAGTAAATCAATTGCCAAATTCATTTCCATCGCCCTCACCTCGATTTTGTATTATATATAGCTGTGGATCATCCTCTATTGTATATAACATATTTTACTCCTTCGCAACAGTTGTGGGATACACCCACACACTCAACCCTTTCCCCCACACAACCATAAGCTCACATTCTCAACAGTTGCACCACCCAGAGCCCAACTCAAGAAAGGTCTTTATTTACAAATGCATTTACAGTTGCAGCTGCATTAGAAGGCCTGCAAGAACGTGCAAAAAATTGGCAGAAATTGAGAGATTTTATTAACCATTGTCACATCCTAGATGATGGAGGTCAAATGTACACCTCTTCCCTGAAACCCCACAATACGGTCCCCCGTATTGACCATATTCCCAAGCATCTCCATGCAGTCAGACTTTTGATTTTGTGCCGCCAGGGTCACAATAATATACCCCCTCTCTGAATGTCCGAGTGTGACCCCCTCCCCATGGGTTACTGCAGCTAGTGTTGCCAGCACTGCCTGGGTGGGGGCACCCCACCGGAATCCCCACCGGCTAGGTACAAGGTCGTCAAGGTTCTCATTAGCAGCTTTGAGAATTCCTTGTGTAGTATGCTCTCCCTTTAGGGGGCTTTGGCTTTGCAGGACCAACCCTGCCAAGCGGGCTCAGAATCTTAAGGGGGCAGTGCTTCTCTTGGTCTCTGACTGCATTTTGGCTGCATAGAGACCGCTTACAGCAGGCACATAAAACAGTTAGGGACTTCTCCTTAGTATCTGGGTCATTCAGGTGGGTGTCCAGGGTATAGGGTTGTTGACCGTACCATTAAATTAGGATCATAAATAAATAGATATAATTTATTTAAAAAATGTAGATCCCCATGATAGGACAATAAATCAATTAAAATGTATAATTTATTTTAAAACTCTTCCACCATGATAGGACAATAAATAAATAAATAAATAGGACATAATAAAAGTATATCCATCATCTGAGCAACATTGAAAGCCCTCTCATACCCCGGCTCACAGCAATACATTGGTTCTGGGATATGCAACCATTTCATTACTCACTCACTCAACTTTCCCAATCATAACAAATAAAATAAAAAGATAAACACACACCGACCATCCACACATACTGTGCCTTCTGTTTACTTAGTTTTTATCTTCACCATGTTGAATTAGTGCTTGTGTGTTCCAATTAGTTATATGTGAAAATATATACTAAAGCTATTTTTTTAATTGTATTGTTGCAATCCATAACCGGGCTAGAATTGTGTTTCATTATTTTCCTCCTCTATGAGAACGTTGTAATTTTTTAAAATAACCATGGAGTAGTCTTTGTGTCTCTGAACAACTGGTTATCAATATATAGTTTATCAACGACGAGAGCTACTCGTTTCCCCTTTAATCTATTTTCTTTGAAAATTGGATACAGAACTTTACGCCGTTCTGCAATTTCCTTTGGAAACTGATCATTCATGCCAATTTTGCTCCCAGCAAGTCTTTTACCCAGGCTTTTAACCATTATTTTATCTTTAAATAAAGCAAATTTGGCAATGATTGGGCGTTCATACCTTTGGCCTCTCTGTCTGAAGCGGTGTACACGTTCAAGTTGGATTTTGTCGATAGCTTCACATGGGATTTGAAGCGCTGTAAGGAGGAACTCTCTAACTACAGATTCAGGAACTTCCCCTTCTTTCTGCTGGATACCTGTAAGTAGCAGATTCTCTCTCATGGTTCTAGTTTGTATGTCCAGTAAGGCTTCTCTCAGAACGGTGTTCTCCTTTTTAATTTCATTCACTTCGGTTTCAATCTTGTTGACTGTCCCTCTTAGCTTGTGTGTTTCCTTCTCCAATGTCACAGCTTTTTCATCACTCATCTCGAGGCTTGCCTTCAACTCTTTTATATCCTTACTAACTAATTCAAGTATACCCAGTTTGTCATTTATTGATTTTAACAGATCGGTTTCGACCTTTACCATTCCCGGCGGTGAAAATATTAAAGTGTCTGTAGAAGAGTCACGTTTTCGTTTTGAAATCGGTTCCCCTGTCTTACTCTCCGTCATGTTTGGGTGTTGCTTGTTTTTGTAATATTTGTCGATAAATGTCTCTAGTCTTAAGATTTGTTTTGTTATTATCCAGATTGAAGGTTATCACCCACCAGATTGTGAAGTGCTAATATTTTAGTCTAACTTACCGATATTGAATATTATGTTTTTATCTTGAGGTGCTCTACATAACTTTGTTCAGTCCGCCATCTTCCTTCGATAGTGAAGGCTTTGTGTTCCATAAAGTGTCCAATGTTGTTGGTCGTGTGGTTTGGCCTCAGGCCAGTAAGTGTGAGCAGAGCCTGCTGAGCATCTTGTACATTCCATTGGCTTGGGCTAGTGTAAGAGTGGGGGTTGGGCCAGTTTGCCCGCTCACGGCCTGGGCATATGTGTGACTTCCATGTTGAGGCTCTCTTTGTGGGGGTGTGGGGCATGGGGTGGGCAGGAGTGGCATAGGTCTGATCTGAGGGGGCCTAAATAGGGTGTGGGCATGGTTGACCTGGGGGGGGGGTGTTGATTGGTTGGGGTGGGGGTGTGGATGTGACTGGTGGTGTTGTGGTCTGGTTGTAGGTCCTCTTGGCGTGGGTCCTCTATGTGTAGGTCTGGGGGGGGGGTCAGGCAGGTCTGGGAGAGTGTCTCACTGGTCTGGGCGGGGTGTCTATTGATCTGTTGCTCCTGTTTGAAGTGTTGGGACTGCGTTTGAGAGCGATGTCGTTTAGGGTCTGGGGCGAAGGTGGGCACTGCTGCCTTGTATAGAATCTGGACCCCTACAAATCAGCCGGGCTAGACAATCTGGACCCTTTCTTTCTAAAATGATCTGCCGAAATTGTTGCAACCCCTATTACGAGCCTGTTCAACCTCTTTCGTGTTGTCTGAGATTCCCAAAGATTGGAAAGCAGCTGCGGTCATCCCCCTCTTCAAAGGGGGACACACTCTTGACCCAAACTGCTACAGACCTATATCTATCCTACCCTGCCTCTCTAAAGTCTTCGAAAGCCAAGTCAACAAACAGATTACCGAGCATTTTGAATCCCACTGCACCTTCTCCGCTATGCAATCTGGTTTCAGAGCTGGTCATGGGTGCACCTCAGCCACGCTCATGGTTCTAAACGATATCTTAACCGCCATCGATAAGAAAGAATACTGTGCAGCCGTATTCATTGACCTGGCCAAGGATTTCGACTCTGTCAATCACCACATCCTCATCGGCAGACTCAACAGCCTTGGTTTCTCAAATGATTGCCTCGCTTGGTTTACCAACTACTTCTCTGATAGAGTTCAGTGTGTCAAATCGGAGGGCCTGTTGTCCGGACCTCTTGCAGTCTCAATGGGGGTGCCACAGTGTTCAATTCTTGGGCCGACTCTTTTCTCTGTATACATCAATGATGTCGCTCTTGCTGCTGGTGAGTCTCTGATCCACCTCTACGCAGACGACACCATTCTGTATACTTCTGGCCCTTCTTTGGACACTGTGTTAACTACCCTCCAGATGAGCTTCAATGCCATACAACTCTCCTTCCGTGGCCCCCAACTGCTCTTAAATACAAGTAAAACTAAATGCATGCTCTTCAACCGATCGCTGCCTGCACCTGCCCGCCCGTCCATCACTACTCTGGACGGTTCTGACTTAGAAAATGTGGATAACTACAAATACCTAGGTGTCTGGTTAGACTGTAAACTCTCCTTCCAGACTCACATCAAACATCTCCAATCCAAAGTTAAATCTAGAATTGGCTTCCTATTTCGCAACAAAGGATCTTCCACTCATGCTGCCAAACATACCCTCGTAAAACTGACCATCCTACCGATCCTCGACTTTGGCGATGTCATTTACAAAATAGTCTCCAATACCCTACTCAATAAATTGGAGGCAGTCTATCACAGTGCCAACCGTTTTGTCACCAAAGCCCCATATACTACCCACCACTGCAACCTGTACGCTCTCGTTGGCTGGCCCTCACTTCATACTCGTCGCCAAACCCACTGGCTCCAGGTCATCTACAAAACCCTGCTAGGTAAAGTTCCCCCTTATCTCAGCTCGCTGGTCACCATAGCAGCACCCACCGGTAGAACGCGCTCCAGCAGGTATATCTCTCTGGTCACTCCCAAAGCCAATTCCTCCTTCGGCTGCCTCTCCTTCCAGTTCTCTGCTGCCAATGACTGGAACGAACTACAAAAATCTCTAAAACTGGAAACACTTATCTCCCTCACTAGCTTTAAGCACCAGCTGTCAGAGCAGCTCACAGATTACTGCACCTGTACATAGCCCATCTATAATTTAGCCCAAACAACTACCTCTTCCCCTACTGTATTTATTTATTTTGCTCCTTTGCACCCCATTATTTCTATTTCTACTTTGCACTTTCTTCCCCTGCAAATCTACCATTCCAGTGTTTTACTTGCTATACTGTATTTACTTCGCCACCATGGCCATTTTTGCCTTTACCTCCCTTATCTCACCTCATTTGCTCTCTTTGTATATAGATTTATTTTTCTACTATATTATTGACTGTATGTTTGTTTTACTCCATGTGTAACTCTGTGTTGTTGTATGTGTCAAACTGCTTGCTTTATCTTGGCCTGGTCGCAATTGTAAATGAGAACTTGTTCTCAACTTGCCTACCTGGTTAAATAAAGGTGAAATAAAATAAAAAAATAAATAGGTGGACTTGGTCGTAGAGGCTATTCAAGTCCAGGGTGGAGTGGTGGGCCAGGAAAATATTTGGTTTTAATGCACAGTCATGGGAAATACTTGCATTTACCCGCTGTATGGTAGCATGGTGGAAGTCTTTTCGTGATAGCAGGGTGGAGATAACCACTTGTGCGTTGGGGAAAGTAGAAGAAGCTTTTTCAATCAATCCCTTGAGTGCTGTGGCCACCCTTTCCTGCTGTGCTGTCAGGTCGTTTGTTCCTGTGTGTATTATTATGTGGCTGGGTGACCCTAGTTGGTCCTCAGACAGAAGGTCTAGGGAGCACTGGGCGGTTGGACACCAGAGTCCGTGTTTGGGAAAAAGTGTTTTTTCCTTTTATATATTTCTCGTTTGAGTCCATAAGAAGTACAATCTGTGTCTGTGTATATCCTCAGTGGGTGTGGGGGGGGGGGGGGGGTTGTCAGGAGGGCTATCAGTGTAGCTGACAGGGGGGGGTGCTCAGAGGGGGTGAGATCCCTGGGCTTGGGATTCTTCATTTGTCTGTCCCGCTGTGATTTCGACGCTGTGGTCAGGGTCTGTGGTGGACTGTTCTGCTCTGGTGTCGAGACTTTTGTCGGGAGCTGAGGTGGGCTGATCTGCTAGCTTTTCTGTGGGAGTGGCCACCTCTCTATTAGGTTGTTCTCTGTTACACACTATCCCCCTCACCCTCTCCTCCAGCACTCTGATCCTCTCCTCTAGTGCTCTGTTCTTCTCCTGCTCCTGCTCTTTCTCCTGTTGATGTTGTCTCACTACAGTCCAGAGTGCAGATATGTCTCTCTTCACCTCCGGGGGGCGATAATAGAAGGGAGGTACGTGTTGCGATGTTGGCTCCCTCTGCTGGGAATACACGAGCTGGGCACCCCGACACAGATGGCTCCAAGTGGAGGTAATTAGGGGGAAGTGCCAACCAGCCATGGAGATCACATAAAAGGAGCGCTGTGGCACGGACAGGGAGAGACCGACAAAGAGCCAAAGCTGAAAAAAAGGACCAAGCCAAACCTACGTGATTTTCTTTGTTATGTTTATTTTATGGCCTAGTAAAGTCGTGTTTGCTGACTAAAATCTCCCGGTCTCTGTGTTAATCTCTGCACGCTCAACCCAACACCCCATGGTTTACCACATATGGTGGAGAATGCAGACAACTCAGTAGCTTTGGGTGCCGTGGGGTCGAGAGTATGGAGATTACCATGGAGGAGCTTGTGGCTCAGTTTATCCACAGCCAGCAAAAGCAACAGGCTCTCCAGGAGCAAGCACTGGAGGATCAGCGCCAACAAAACCTCAGACTGGTAGCGGAGGTAGCCCAGTTGATGGCTGGGATGGCTCAGGAGTCTGGCACGAATCAGTTCCTGGTTAAGTTAAAGGAGGAAGGTGATGTGGAAACATATTTGTGCACCTTCGAGAGGACGGCGCAGAGGGAAGGATGGCCCAAGCCAAAGTGGGCCAGCCTGTTGGCACCCTACCTCTCTGGGAAGGCCTACTTTGACTTGAATGCCGACCAGGCCGTGAATTATGAGGGACTCAAACATGAAATCCTGAGCCGTTATGGGTTCAGCCTCACACGCCATGCACAACTGGGCCTTTGACTCCACCCTGTCAGATGAGTGACCTGGTGCGCCTGACCAGGGGCTGTCTACTGACTGATGTACCATCCCTCCCGATGATCGACAACCTTCGGACCCTGCCATACGAGATTAAGAAGACAGTGAGCATGCAGAACCCCTAGAGCCTGGAGGAATTGCTGACCGCTGTGCAAACTCACCAGAACACCCATGACCTGCTGAGAGGGACCCGGCGAGGGGAAGAACTGCACAGAGAGAGGCGAGGCGCTGAAGGGGGCCCAGACGGAACCAGCCAAGGTCGTGAAGCGGGAGGGTGATCCAAACCGATGACGTCGGCCACTGCTGGCCCTAGATCAGAGGCGCTGCTATGAGTACGGTGAGCCCGGACACCTCGTGTGGAGCTGTCCCGACCGGGAGGAGGCCATGCCATCCACATCCCCCAGCTCTGGGATAACCCAGATGGCAAATTATGTCACCTCCTGTTGGGTGCACACCAAGGCAGCCCCTCCAACATTTCCTGTATGAATCGATGGCATACGCACCAGCGCTCTGTTGGACTCTGGCAGCATGGTGACCCTGGCCCACCCACAGTGGCTCACACAAGAGGGGAAAGATGAACCGGGGGACAAGGAGGTGACAGTGTCCTGTGTTCACGGGGACACAAAGAGGTACCCAACTGTGCCGGTGAGGATAACCACCCCAGATGCGAGTGGGGGCTGTTCTTAACCTGCCCGTGTCCATTCTCCTCGGTCGAGATTGCCCTCTCTTCCAGGCACTGTGGAGGAGGGACCTGGGGAGACATGCACATGAGGAATGGAAGGAGAGGAAAAGGACGGGGGTCTGTGCAACCCACCCCCCACCGCGAGAGGTGTCCACTGGGCCCAAGTTGGACCCGGAGGAGGGAGACGACCCCACTCCGGAAAGCGAGCCACCATGCGAGGAAGATCTCAGGCTCGCCTTTATGGAGGTGGAGGCACCAGACGGACTTCCCAACACGGGAATCCTCACGGGTCAGTTCGGGATGGCCCAGGTAGAAGACCCCAATCTCCAGAACGCAAGGGGCCAGGTGATTATGGTTGATGGCGTGCTGTTACCTGGGGTAAGTGAGTGGCGCTACCCCTACTTCGCCATCAAGAATAATTTATTGTATCAGGTAGTAAAGCACAATGGGGAGACGAAGGACTTGTTACTTATACCCAGCCAGTATGTTAGGACTATCTTGCAGCTTGCCCACACTCACCTGCTTGGGACACACCTGGGGATGAAGAAAACCAGGAAGCGGATCAGGAACCAGTTCCACTGGCCCGGAGTTAAGCGCACCGTGGTGGACTACCGCCATAGTTTCCCGGAGTGCCAGATCACAGCTCCGAGGGTACATTATAGAAACCCTTTGGTTCCCTTGCCAGTTATAGGTGTGCCATTTGAGCAGGTGGTGATGGATCTGGTGGGGCTATTGGTGAAGACCATGAGGGGACACCAATACATCCTGTTAACCTCTTATGGCTAGGGGGCAGTATTTTCACGGCTGGATAAAAAACGTACCCGATTTAATCTGATTATTAGTCCTGCCCAGAAACTAGGATATGCATATAATTATTAGCTTTGGATAGAAAACACTCCAAAGTTTCTAAAACTGTTTGAATGGTGTCTGTGAGTATAACAGAACTCATTTGGCAGGCCAAAACGTGAGAAGATTCTGTACAGGAAGTACCCTGTCTGACCATTTCTTCCCCTTCTTTGTCATCTCTATCTATTACAAGGGATCTCTGCTGTTACGTGACACTTCCCACATCTCCAATGGGCTCTCAGAGCCCGGGAAAAACCTGAATGACGTAATTCAAAGCCATGGCTGAAACACACGAGCGCTTTTGATAAGTGGTCTATCAGCAGACAAATGGCTTAGGCGCGAGCACTGCCTGCCTCTGCCTTTCTGTTTTTCCTTCTGTTTACAGACACGCAGATTCCCGGTCGGAATATTATCGCTTTTCTACGAGATAAATTGCATAAAAACTTATTTTAACCTGTTGGGGCTAGGGGGCAGTATTGAGAATTTTGGAAAAAATATGTGCCCATTTTTAACTGCCTCCTACACCAACTCAGAAGCTAGAATATGCATATTATTGTTCAGGTTTGGATAGAAAACACCCTAAAGTTTCTAAAACTGTTTGAATGGTGTCTGTGAGTATAACAGAACTCCTATGGCAGGCAAAAATCTGAGAAGGTTTCATGCAGGAAGTGGCCTATCTGACAAGGAGTCGTTCTTCTTGCCTCTGTTTATTGAAGAGTAAGGATCTTAGCTGTAACGTGACAATTCCTAGGGCTCCAATAGGCTCTCAGAACCCGGGAAAAACAGGAACGATGACGAGGCAGCCTCAGGCTGAAACAGATTATCGCCTTTTCCAAGTGTCCCATTAGGTGACAATGGAATGAGGCGCGTGCGCGATTTGCCCCCGTGGAGAAATTTCATTCGGCTGTTTAGCTTATTGCAGATTCCCGGTCAGAATATTATCGCTTTTCTACGAGATAAATGGCATAAAAATTGATTTTAAACAGCGGTTGACATGCTTCGAAGTACGGTAATGGAATATTTAGAAATTTTTTGTCACGTCATGCGCCATGCTCGTGACCGTGATTTAGTATTCTGATAGTGTCTAGAACGCATGAACAAAACGTCGCTGATGGAACATAACGATGGATTATTTGGGACCAAACCTACATTTGTTATTGAAGTAGAAGTCCTGGGAGTGCATTCTGACGAAGAACAGGAAAGGTAAGCCCATTTTTCTTATAGGAAATGTGATTTTGGTGAAGGCTAATCTTGCCGGGTGTCTAAATAGCTAGCCCGTGATGGCTGGGCTATGTACTTAGAATATTGCAAAATGTGCTTCATCCGAAAAGCTATTTTAAAATCGGACATATCGAATGCATAGAGGAGTAATGTATCTATAATTCTTAAAATAATTGTTATGCTTTTTGTGAACGTTTATCGTGAGTAATTTAGCAAACTGTTAGTAAATTCCCCGAAAGTTTGCGGGGGGTATGCTTTTTCTGAACGTCACATGCTAATGTAAAAAGCTGTTTTTTGATATAAATATGAACTTGATTGAACAGACATGCATGTATTGTATAACATAATGTCCTAGGTGTGTCATCTGATGAAGATCATAAAAGGTTAGTGCTGCATTTAGCTGTGGTTTGGGTTTTTGTGACATTATATGCTAGCTTGAAAAATGGGTGTCTGATTATTTCTGGCTGGGCACTCTCCTGACATAATCTAATGTTTTGCTTTCGTTGTAAAGCCTTTTTGAAATCGGACAGTGTGGTTAGATTAACGAGAGTCTTGTCTTTAAATAGCTGTAAAATAGTCATATGTTTGAAAAATTTAAGTTTTCGGATTTTAGAGGAATTTGTATTTCGCGCCACGCCCATCATTGGATATTGGAGCAGACGTTCCGCTTGCGGAACATCTAGATGTAAGAGGTTAATCAGGGATTACGCCACCCGGTATCCTGACGCAATCCCGTTACACATGGCGGCAGTGAAAGGTATCGCACGAGAGCTCTTCCATTTATTCTGCCCAGTGGGTATTCCACGGGAAATCCTGATGGACCAGGGCACCGCATTCACGTCTCGTGTGATGAAAGATGTCTGCAATCTACTACAAATCAAACCAGTGTGTAACATCCACAAACAGACGGGCTAGTCAAACGCTTCAATAAGACCCTAAAGCAGATGCTGAAGAAGGCCATCGAGAGAGACGGGAGGAACTGGGACCAGCTGCTAGCCCACCTGATGTTCTCAGTGCGTGAGGTACCCCAAGCGTCCACTGGGTTCTCCCCCTTTGAGCTCCTGTATGGCCGTCGGCCCCACGGACTGCTGGATCTAGCCAAGGAGGTCTGGGAGGAGCAGCCGACCGCCCCCCCATCGCAGCGTAGTAGAACATGAGTAGGAGATGAGGGAGAGGATGACGGTGATTTTGCTGGTGGCAAGAGAGTGCATGGCCCAGGCGCAACACGCCCAGGAGCGTGTCTACAACCGGGGGACCCAATCACGATAGTTCCACCCAGGTGAGAAGGTCTTGGTGTTGATCCCTACAATGGAGAGTAAATTCCTGACTACGTGGCATGGGCCCTACGACATCATGGAGGGTAAGCGACGTCAATTACAAGGTCCTCCAACCGGGGCGGAGAAAACCCCTCCAGCTTTACCACGTGAACTTGCTGAAGAAATGGCACACACGAGAGGCGCTGTGCGCAACGTGGACCTGGCCATGTCGAAGTTGCAATGGGGAAAGACCACAGCCCGACCCAATGACAAGAGCTCAGAGTTGGACCAGCAGAATATGGCCGTGTTCTCAGAGGTGCCGGGGCACATGGATCTCGTGGAACATCATATCCACATGTCCAGGAGAAAGTGTGTAAATGGCCATACCGGATATCAGAAGCCCGGAGGGTGGCGGTCCAGCAGGAGGTGATGACAATGCTAGAGATGGGGGTACTGGAGGAGTCCCACAGTGAGTGGTCTTGCCCTATAGTGCTGGTGCCGAAACCTGACGGAACCGTCAGCTTCTGCAATGACTTCCGGGGCCTGAGCGAGGTCAGTAAGTCCGACACCTACCCCATTCCCTGGGTGGACGAACTGATCGACTGCTTGGGGATGGCGAGATATGTCAGCACCTTGGACCTGACGAAGGGGTACTGGCAGGTGTCGCTGGCAGCGGCCTCCCGGGAGAAGACGGCCTTCTCCACCCCAGGGGGGCCATACCACTACCGGGTTCTTTCTTTCGGGCTCTATGGGGCACCAGCGAGCTTTCAACGACTCATGGACCACGTCCAGCGGCCACACAGTGAGTACGCGGCTGCTTACTTGAATGACATAATTGTGCACAGTGACAGTTGGGAGTCCCATCTCTGTAGGTTACAGGCAGTGGTGGATGCGCTAAGGGATGCTGGTCTGACCGCGAACCCCCACAAGTGCAAGCTGTGCTACGCCGAGGTGGAGTACCTGATTGGGTGCTCCACCAGGTGGAGTATCAGATCGGGCGGGGAAATGTGAAGCCCCAAGAGAAAAAAATCTCTGCCATTAGGGAATGGCCGGTCCCCCGAACCAGGAGGCAGGTGAAGTCATTCCTGGGGTTAGCAGGCTACTACAGTTGATTTGTATCTAACTTTGCCGCAATAGCTTCTCCCCTCACAGACCTAACGAAGGCACGACTACCCCAGACGGTGCGATGGACGGAGGACACAGAGGCGGCATTCCAGGCCCTGAAGGATGCACCATGTTCTCACCCGGTACTCGTCACCCCGGACTTCTCAAAAAACCTCCTGGTCCAGACAGACGCGTCTGACACGGGTAGGGGCCGTCTTGTCCCAAGAGCAGGAAGGCGAGGAGCACCCAATCAAGTATGTCCGCAGGAAGCTCCTCCCGAGGGAGAAGTACTCGATTGTCGAGAAGGAGTGCCTCGCTGTAAAGTGGGCACTGGACACCCTCAAGTATTACCTCCTCGGGAGGAAGTTCACTCGGATCACTGACCATGCCCCACTTGTGTAGATGGCAAGAGGTAAGGACACAAATGACCGTGTCACCCGCTGGTTCCTGTCCTTACAACGATTATCTTTCTGTCATCCACAGGTCAGGGGCCCAGCACGGCAATGCGGACGCCCTCTCCAGGAGGGATGCAAACCTAGCCCTGAGCATACCTCCCTCCCGGTCAAGGCTAAGGGGGGGTATCCCGGGATGTCTACCCCGGGTGCGGTAATAGAGGGGAGGTATGTGCTGCAACATTGGCTCCCTCTGCTGGGAGTACACGAGCTGGGCACCCCGACATGGATGGTAATTAGGGGAAAGTGCCAACCAGCCGTGGAGGCCACATAAAAGGAGCACAGTGGCACACCGCGGGAGAGGACTGGGAGAGACCGACACAGAGCCAAAGCTGAGAAGAAGGACCAAGCCAAACCTACGTGATTTTCTTTTATGTTTATTTTATGGCCTAGTAAAGTTGTGTTTGCTGACTAAAACCTCCCGGTCTCTGTATTAATCTCTGCATGCTCAACCCAACACCCCACGGTTTACCACACCTTCCAGGTAATTCCGTCCAAAATCAGGTTGTAGGTTTGTAGTTTTGATTTTGAGTGAAGGTGTCACGCGGAATGACGCTGGAGAGACGAAGCAGGTACGGGGAGTAAAACATGTAATTATAACGGACAGAGACGAGACAAGCACAGTGTCAGCAAACAGAAACTAAGACAAAACACAATCAACGCAGCAGCGGGGAACAGAGCTGGGGAACTGACAAATATAGGGGAGGAAATAAACAGGAGATAAGTGAGTCCAGGTGAGTCCAATAACGCTGATGCGAGTGATGAGGGAAGGCAGGTGTGCATGATAGATGGCAGGAGTGCGTGATGCAGGGTAATCTGGCGCCCTCAAGCGCCAGGGGAAGGGACGAGTGGGAGCAGACGTGACAGTACCCCTCCCTCTTGGGACGCCAATTGGCGTCCCACCTGGGCGAACCGGCCAAGACATGGGCATTAGGCAAGCCGGTTGGGGCGTGAAAGCCCGGCGAACCGGCAGTAGCGTGAGGGCCTGGCGAGCCGGCTGAGGCATGGGAGCCTGACGATCCGGCTGAGGCAAGACGCCTGTCGATCCCACTGAGGAAGCCCGAAGATCCAGTGGAGCGTGATGTGGGATGGAAACCTGCCGAGCCAACCGAGGCAACGAAACCCATCGAACCAGCCAGGGCGTGGAAGCCCGACGAGCTGGCTAGGCATCCTCGGTTCCATCGGTGGCGACCCCGAGCTGCTGCCACCATTCCAACCGGAAGGCCAGTACTCCTCGATGCTTCGTATGTTGGCTGCTGCATTCTGTCACGCGGAATGATGCTGGAGAGACGAAGCAGGTACAGGGAGTAAAACATTTAATTATAATGGACAGAGACGAGACAAGCACAACGTCAGCAAACAGAAACTAAGGCAGAAAACAATCAATGCAGCAACGGGGAACAGAGCTGGGGAACTGACAAATATAGGGGAGGAAATAAAAAGGAGATAAGTGAGTCCAGGTGAGTCCAATAACGCTGATGCGAGTGACGAGGGAAGGCAGGTGTGCATGATAGATGGCATAGTTTTTTTCAAGCATACGGACGTGAGATGAGTTATTAATTGTGCGAATCAATGAGGTGAACTGTATTCTGTAATTAGTTACATAACCATAGAAATGCAATTGTGTATTGCTGCTGTTTGTCAGATATCCAACCGTCACCTCTGTTGACCATGAGAGCATTTTGCAGGGAAAATGGGTTGAGGCATACTATTTAGGCTCGGAAGGACGTGGTCCATTGTTTACCTTGTCATCAATGACATGGGGCCCATTGTTACTTGGCAACGACCACAAGGGTGTTTCAAATAGCTGTCAGTCAAGGTGAGCTCATGAATATAAGCTCCCAGCCCACTCAGCCTGTTCTTTCAGGCTTCCTGATAGAGATGAAAGAAGGTACAATTTCTTAAATTCTTCTAAATATTATGGGTGATGCTTTGGTCATTCAAATCCTAGTTAGGGAGGGGGCAGGGAGGAGAGAGGATAGGAAGGGTTGAGGGAGAGAGCAGGAGGAGATGGGTTCAGGGAGAGAGCAGGAGGAGAGTTCGGGTTGAGGGAGAGAGCAGGATGGGTAGGAAGATGGTAACCTCTGGTTAAGCTTCCAATTCTAGTTGTTGTTTCTTCTCTCCCTCCCTTATCCTCTTCACTCTTTCCATGTTTCTCACATCCTCTTATCTCCTCTATTGCTCTTCCCCTTAAAATCTCCTCTCAGACCCTCCCCCTCTGCTCTCCTGCTCTCACTTACTGCAATCTCTTAATCTCTCTCTCTATCCTTTCCCTTGCTCAAACTGTCTGACTGTGGCAGACTAAAAGTTCTCCTCTCCTTCATGCATTTCCTTCTGTCCTCCATTCTCTCATTATCTCCTTATTTCCTCTTCTCGCTCTCAAATTCAATATGCTTTAATGGCATGAATAACAAGGTCAAAGTGACAACAATAAAACAGTAGCTATAATACAAAAAATATATATCAAATAAAACAAATACATATCTTACACAAAAATGTTATATATATATATATATATATATATATATATATATGTTAACGTTCAGAATGTAATTCCTGAAACAATAAATTATTGGTGGAATTTATATTGTTTATATAGCTACTATTGTTATAATACATAATAAATAGTACATTTTATGTTTCCTCCCTTAACTTGTGGCAGGCTGTGAGAAATTGTGCTGCCATGTTTTAAAAAAATATATGTAATTACCAATTTTAACACATTTATTTTCATTGTACATTGATTTAATAACATTGTAGGTTTTTCCTCTAATTCCACTTTGGATGAGTTTGATAAAGAGTCCTTTATGCCAGATGGAATCGAAAGCCTTTTTGAAGTCAGTAAAGCAGGCAAATATAAGGGTGTGGAGGGTGTAGATGTGATCAGAGGTTCTTTGTTTTGGTAGGAAGACAATTTGACAAGGACTTAAAACACTGTTTTTGTTAAGTAAGGTCTGTATCCTCCTATTAATTATGCTGTAGAAAACCTTCCCTAGATTACTGGTCACTCAGATCTCCCTGTTAATTATTATGATCAAATTTGTCTCCACTTTTGAATATGGGCGTTTTTATGCTTTTATTTCATATTTCTGGAAAGTATCCTACATTCAGCACTAGGTTGAAGAGTATGGCTTCCTGCAGCTTAGGGCTGCTTTTATTTAGCATATCAGTGCAGATACTGGCTGGCCCACAGCCTTTACCGCACTTCAGGGCTTTGATTTTCTGTTTCAGCTCAGTTATAGTGATATATCCAATGGATGTTGTTGGTCTGTAGTTGTTGTTTCTAAGTTTTGTAATTTATAAACTAATTTACATTTACATTTCTCTCAGTTAATTTCTGGTATTCTGGATTTTCATACAGTTTTTCAAAGTAGTTTTTCCAGGTGTTGCCATTTCGCATGGGAATGTTTTTCTTGTGATGTGAGGCATTAAGTTTTCCCCATAATTCCGAAAATGAGTTTTGGTTTATTTACTCTTCAATTTCTTCAAGCTTTTTATATTGTTTTTGGGCCAGGTGATATTTTAGATGTCCATCCAGAGGGGTATCCCAGAAAGCTGGATTAGTGACTTAGCGAGATCTGTCAAACCAGAACTTGTGCAAACTCAGACTTTCTGGCTCCAGAAAGAGAGCTTGAAAGACAGCCTGATCAGAATCCATAGCAAAGAATGCTCTGTAGCAAACCTACTACCTTCTAGTTTAAATTGATCTTAGCCTGTCCTGGTGAATAAAAACAGGACTTCTCTGCCAATCAGATTCTTGTTTGTTACTATGGCCTGTCCCTTCTTGGAAAATCCACTTAACATTGGAGCCTGCATTGTTCGCCGTGCTTTACAAAGGGAACAATTTAATGGACCTTGAATACATCTATTAGATCATTCAGAATAATGTGTTTTTTTTGCACATTCACTCATACAGTGCATTCGGAAAGTATTCAGACCTCTTGACTTTTTCCACATTTTGTTACGTTACAGCCTTATTCAAAAATGGTTTTAAAAATAATAATACATCTCATCCATCTACACACAATATGATGACATGATGACAAAGCAAAAACATATAATTTTTTGCAAAACAGCAACTGAAGTATCACATTTACATAAGTATTCAGACACTTTACTCAGTACTATATTTAAGTTTATAGCCTTGAGTCTTCTTGGGTATGACGCTACAAGCTTTCACACCTGTATTTGGGGAGTTTCTCCCATTCTTCTCTGCAGATCCTCTCAAGCTTTGTCAGGTTGGATGGGGAGCGTCGGTTCACAGCTATTTTAAGGTCTCTCCAGAGAAGTTCTATCGGGTTCAAGTCCGGGCTCTGCCGGGCCTCTCAAGGACATTCAGAGACTTTTCTCCAAGCCACTCCTGTGTTGTCTTGGCTGTGTGCTTAGGGTCCTTGTCCTGTTGGAATGTGAACCTTTGCACCGGTCTGAGGTCCTGAGCACTCTGGAGCAGGTTTTCATCTCTCTGTACTTTGCTCTGTTAATCTTTTTCTCGATCCTGACTAGTCTCCCAGTCACTGCCGCTGAAAAACAACCCCATAGCATGATGCTGCCACCACCATGCTTCACCGTAGGGATGGTGCCTGGTTTCCTCCAGACGTGACGCTTGGCATTCAGGCCAAAGAGTTCAATCTTGGTTTCATCAAACCAGATAATCTTGTTTCTCATGGTCTGAGAGTCCTTTACGTGCCTTTTGGCAAACTCCAAGCAGGCTGTCATGTGCCTTTTAATGAGGAGTGGCTTCTGTCTGGCCACTCTATGTCTGGCCACTCTACCATAAAGGCCTGATTGGTGGAGTGCTGCAGATGGTTGTCCTTCTGGAAGGTTCTTGGGGACCTTCAATGCTGCATAATCTTTTTGGTACCCTTCCCCAGATCTGTGCCTCGACACAATCCTGTGTCTGAGCTTTACGGACAATTCCTTTAACCTCATGGCTTGGTTTTTGCTTTGACATGCACTGTCAACTGTGGGACCAAAAATAAACAGGTGTGTGCCTTTTCAAATCATGTCCAATCAATTGAATTTACCACAGTTGTAGAAACATCTCAAGGATGATCAATGGAAACAAGATGCTCCTAAGCTCAATTTTGAGTCTCAAAGTAAAGGGTCTGAATACTTATGTAAATAAGGCATTTCTGTTTTTAAATTAGCTAAAAATTCTAAATACCTGTTTTCGCTTTGTCATATTTGGGGTATTGTGTAAAATAATTTAATCCGTTTCAGAATAAGGCTGTAACGTAACATGTGAAAAAGGGGAAGGTGTCTGAATAGTTTACGAATGCACTGTATGTCCTGATTATATTTACATTGAAAAATGTTGTCATTTAGCAGATGCTCTTATCCAAAGCAACTTACAGTTAGTGCATTCTTCTTAAAAACTTCTTAGTGCTAGGCGTCCCGCTAGCGGGACAACTTCTGGTGAAACTGGAGGGAGCGCAATTCAAATAAATAATCATAAAAATAATGGATATTAAACATTTAGGTAGATACAAGTGTCTTATATCGGTTGAAAGCTTAAATTCTTGTTAATCTAACTGCACTGTCCGATATACAGTAGCCATTACAGCGAAAGCAATTGTTTGAGGACGGCACCCCACATCAAAATATTTTTCCACCGGCACAAGTTTCATAAATTCACAAATAGCGATTATAAATTCACTTACTTTTTGAAAATCTTCCTCTGATTTGTCATCCAATGGGTTCCAGCTATAACATGTAGTGTCGTTTTGTTAGATAAAATCCTTCTTTATATCCCAAAAAGTCAGTTTAGTTGGCGTCATCTTTTTGAGTAATCCACTCGTTCAACGTGCAGAGAAAGGAATCCAAAAATCTACCGCTAAACTTTAAAACAAGTCAAAATACATTTCTATTGACTCCTCAGATAACCTAAAATGTAATCAAACTATAATATTTTATACGGAAAGAAGTATGTTCAATAGGAAACCGATATTAGCAGGTGCGTCTTGTCTTCATCGTGCGCCCAAACACGAATTTCCAAGACTGTGTTCTTGTACTAAAACTGTTCTTTCTCATTCGTTTTGGAAGAAACAAGCCTGAAACCTTGAACATAGAGTGCTGACACCCTGTGGAAGCCATAGGAATTGCATACTGGGAGCTAGATTTCATTATTTCCCTGTACTTTTCATTGTAAGAGCATGGGCTCTCAAAAAAAAAACAAATTCCGGTTGGATTTTCTCCAACCATATCTTTTGTGTTATAGTCTCCTACATTATTTAAACATTTCTACAAACGTCAAAGTGTTTTCTTTCCAATGATACCAATTATATGCATGTCCTGGCTTCAGGGCCTGAGCAACAGGCAGTTTACATTAGGCACGTCAGTCATGCGGAAATTGAGAAAAAAGGACACTAGCCCTAACAAGTTTTAAGATAGCTAGGTGGGACAACCACATATCACAGGCATAGCAAGTACATTTTTCCTCAATAATGCAGCTGTCAGTAGAGTCAGAGCTGGGGGGGGAGAAGTTCTGGTTCAGGTTTTGTGTTGTATATTTTTTGGGGGGTGGGGGTGTCAAGGTGAGGAAGATAATTATTTAAGACACTGTTTCAAGAGGTAGAAAGTGTTATGTCTGGGGAGAATCCAACAAAATACATTACTGTGTACCACTCTTTATATTTTCAAGCATAGTGGTGGCTACATCATGTTATGGGTATGCGTATAATCGGGAAGGACTATAAGTGTTTTAGGATAAAAAATAAACTGTATAGAGCTTAGTACGGTTAATATCCTAGAGGAAAACCAGGTTCAGTCTGCTTTCCATCAGACACTGGGTGATAAATTCACCGTTCAGCAGGACAATAACCTAAAACACAAGGCCAAATCTAGACTGGAGTTGCTTATGAAAATTGCTGTCTAGCAATGATCAACAACCAACTTGACAGAGGTTGAAGAATTTTTAAAAGAATAATGTGCAAATATTGTATAATCCAGGTGTGTTAAGCTCTTAGCCAGAAGGACTCACAGCTGTAATCGCTGCCAACGTGTATTGACTCAGGGGTGTGAATACTTATGTAAATGAGATTTCTGTATTTCATTTTCAGAAACATGTTTTGGCTTTGTCATCATGGGGTATTTTGAGTAGATGGGTGAGAAGAAAATATTTTTAGTCCATTTTGAATTCAGGTTATAACACAACAAAATGTGGAATAAATCAAGGGGTATGAATACTTTCTGAAGGCAGTGTACATATCAGTGGAGGCTGCTGAGGGGAGGACGGCTCATAATAATGAATTGAACGGTGCAAATGGAATGGCATCAAACACATGGGATATACACTGCTCAAAAAAATAAAGGGAACACTTAAACAACACATCCTAGATCTGAATGAAAGAAATAATCTTATTAAATACATTTTTCTTTACATAGTTGAATGTGCTGACAACAAAATCAGACAAAAATAATCAATGGAAATCCAATTTATCAACCCATGGAGGTCTGGATTTGGAGTCACACTCAAAATTAAAGTGGAAAACTACACTACAGGCTGATCCAACTTTGATATAATGTCCTTAAAACAAGTCAAAATGAGGCTCAGTAGTGTGTGTGGCCTCCACGTGCCTGTATGACCTCCCTACAATGCCTGGGCATGCTCCTGATGAGGTGGCGGATGGTCTCCTGAGGGATCTTCTCCCAGACCTGGACTAAAGCATCCGTCAACTCCTGGACAGTCTGTGGTGCAACATGGCGTTGGAGGATGGAGCGTGACATGATGTCCCAGATGTGCTCAATTGGATTCAGGTCTGGGGAACGGGCGGGCCAGTCCATAGCATCAATGCCTTCCTCTTGCAGGAACTGCTGACACACTCCAGCCACATGAGGTCTAGCATTGTCTTGCATTAGGAGGAACCCAGGGCCAACCGCACCAGCATATGGTCTCACAAGGGGTCTGAGGATCTCATCTCGGTACCTAATGGCAGTCAGGCTACCTCTGGCGAGCACATGGAGGGCTGTGCGGCCCCCCAAAGAAATGCCACCCCACATCATGACTGACCCACCGCCAAACCGGTCATGCTGGAGGATGTTGCAGGTAGCAGAACGTTCTCCACGGCGTCTCCAGACTTTGTCACATCTGTCACGTGCTCAGTGTGAACCTGCTTTCATCTGTGAAGAGCACAGGGCGCCAGTGGTGAATTTGCCAATCTTGGTGTTCTCTAGCAAATGCCAAACGTCCTGCACGGTGTTGGGCTGTAAGCACAACCCCCACCTGTGGACGTCGGGCCCTCATACCACCCTCATGGAGTCTGTTTCTGACCGTTTGAGCAGACACTTTCACATTTGTGGCCTGCTGGAGGTCATTTTGCAGGGCTCTGGCAGTGCTCCTCCTGCTCCTCCTTGCACAAAGGCGGAGGTAGCGGTCCTGCTGCTGGGTTGTTGCCCTCCTACGGCCTCCTCCACGTCTCCTGATGTACTGGCCTGTCTCCTGGTAGCGCCTCCATGCTCTGGACACTACGCTGACAGACACAGCAAACCTTCTTGCCACAGCTCGCATTGATGTGCCATCCTGGATGAGCTGCACTACCTGAGACACTTGTGTGGGTTGTAGACTCCGTCTCATGCTACCACTAGAGTGAAAGCACCGCCAGCATTCAAAAGTGACCAAAACATCAGCCAGGAAGCATAGGAACTGAGAAGTGGTCTGTGATCTCCACCTGCAGAACCACTCCTTTATTGGGGTGTCTTGCTTATTGCCTATAATTTCCACCTGTTGTCTATTACATTTGCACAACAGCATGTGAAATGTATTGTCAATCAGTGTTGCTTCCTAAGTGGACAGTTTGATTTCACAGAAGTGTGATTGACTTGGAGTTACATTGTGTTGTTTAAGTGTTCCCTTTATTTTTTTGAGCAGTATATTTGATACCATTCCACTTATTCCACTCCAGCCATTACCACAAGCCCATCCTCCCCAATTAAGGTGCCACCAACCTCCTGTGGTAGATATAGGTAGGGCCAAAGTGACTAGGCAACAGGATAGATAATCGAGAGAAACAGCATTGTATGTGGTGAGTGTCAAAGTGTGTGAGTGTGCGTATGTAGTATGTGTCAGTGTGTTGGGGAGTCATTGTAAGTATGTGTGAGCAGATTTCAGTGTGTGCATAGAGTCAGTGCAGGAGAGTTAGTGCAAAAAAGTAGATGTGTGTGTTGGGATGTCAGTGTAAGTATGTATGAGTGTGTGGGTAGAGTCCAGTGTGAATGCATAGAGACAGTGCAAGATAATTAGTGCAAAAAAGTGTCAATGCAGGTAGTGAGGGTAACCATTTGATTTGATTTTTTGCTGTCTTGTTTAGCAGTCATATGGCTTGGGGGTAGAAGCTGTTCAGGGTCCTGTTGGTTCCAGACTTGGTAAACTGGTACCGCTTGCCACGTGGTAGCAGAGATAAGTCTATGGCTTGGGTGACTGGAGTCTTTTTTTAAAATTGGGCCTTCCTCTGGCACCGCCTAGTATAGAGGCCCGGGATGGCAGGGAGCGCCGCCCTAGTGATGTACTGGGCAGTACTCATAACCCTCTGTAGTGCCTTGCGGTCGTGTGCCTTGCAGATGCCGTACCAAGCTGTGATGCAGCAAGTCAAGATGCTCTCAATGTTGAAGCCGTTGAACGTTTTCAGGATATGAGGGCCCATGCCAAGGGGAAAAGGCCCTGTCGTGCCCTCTTCACAACCGTGTGGGTGTGTGTGGACCATGTTAATTCCTTAGTGATGTGGACACCGAGGAACTTGAAGCACACTGCCAGGTCTCTAACCTCCTCCGTATAGGCTGCCTCATCGTCATCGGTGATAAGTCCTACCACCATTGTGTCGTCAGCAAACTTAACTATGGTGTTAGAGTAGTGCACAACCATGCAGTCATGGGTTAACAGGGAGTACAGGAGGGGACTAAGCACACACCCCTGAGGTACCCGCGTGTTGATGGTCAGCGGGGCGGATGTTTTGTTGCCTACAGATGTCGGATCTTAACTTGATCACTCTTTTCTCACTGAGAATTTTCCCTTTTGCATCAGGTAATTCAAATGAGTCTCGTGATTCCTTAAAGATTAGCAGATTTCATTTTCTCCATGCGGGGACAGTCGAGTCATTGGGATCAGGCTCGCTATCAAATAATATTCTCTCTCGCTCGCTAAAATGCAAGGCCTACGTCCCATTACCACAACATTAAAATGTACAGAAATCTGAACAACCCTCATTTGATATAGCTTAATAACACAAGATAGATAGCAGTCTTCACTAGGCTACGACATTGAAGTGTAAAGTGTATCCTAAGATTACGAATGAGCTGTCAAAATGGAGCGAAATTTTTTTTGTTTGTCAATATGTATTGTGTGTAGATTGATGGAAAAAAAACTATTTAATCCATTTTAGAATACGGCTGTAACGTAACAAAGTGTGGAAAAAGTAAAGGGGTCTGAATTCTTTCTGAATGCACTGTATATAGTGTATCTTGAAAGACTATGGATCTAAGCAGGACTAAGGCAGAGAGGAAGAGGCGAAGCAGGAGGGCTCATTCTCACCAAAATCTGTCAAGAATACGCCCAATGCGTTTTTATGGACTTAATATGCAGACCTAAACCTGTTGCCTGTCTTCTTTTCCTGCCTTTGGGACAACGACTCCCATTGTTAGGGCGGAGACATGAGCATCTCGTCATTATATACGGATCTTTCACTAAGGTAACACCGAAATCATATTTTAGGTAGCGGTAATGAGGTGACCAATTACAGTTGCAATTGAGATCAGCTGTGCGGGTGAATTTAGCGCATATTGGTGGTTTACCAAGACATCAGCTGGCGATAAACTAGTGCCATCGATGACTGCAATCGGCCCCTTGATATTTGATTATATAAGCTACATTTTGTTGGCTACCTG
Source organism: Salmo trutta (assembly GCF_901001165.1). Classification (NCBI taxonomy): domain Eukaryota; kingdom Metazoa; phylum Chordata; class Actinopteri; order Salmoniformes; family Salmonidae; genus Salmo; species Salmo trutta. The sequence continues at coordinate 50,233,381 of NC_042975.1, forward strand.
TTAGCCTATCCATTGTCACATAATGAAAGGTGTGAAAAGCGATAATAGACTACTGTTTGTTTCCCTGGCTGAGTTGATGAGTTGATTTGGGTCATAAGTTGATTGACAGATGTGGGCCTACTGTAGAACAATGAACTTTCCTCCAGTGTGGATGCTCGCCCACATTTTATAGTTAGACTATTTATAATTTGCAGAGATGGGTAGAGTACTGAAAATCTGTACTTAAGTAAAAGTACTTTTACTTGAAGTTTAATTTACTCCAGAAAAAGTAAAAGCCCTCTTAAGAAACTACTACCGAAAACAACTACCGTAATTTCCGGACTATTAAGTGCACCTGAATATAAGCCGCACCCACTGAATTTAAAAAATATATATATTTTGAACATAAATAAGCCGCACGTGTCTATAAACCGCAGGTGCCTACCGGTACATTGAAAAAATGAACTTTACACAGGCTTTAACGAAACACGGCTTGTAACAAAAATAAATAGGCTTTAATGAAACACGGCTTGTAACAAAAATAAATAGGCTTTAATGAAACACGGCTTGTAACAAAAAAATAAAAAATTAGCAGTAAGCTTTAGTTGTCTTTTTGCACTGAGTCAATTCCTCACGCTGCTGTTTCCAACGTCTTATCATCGACTCATTAAGACCAAGCTCCCGTGCAGCAGCTCTATTTCCTTTTCCAACAGCCAGATCAATCGCCTTCAACTTGAAAGCTGCATCATATGCATTTCTCCGTGTCTTTGCCATGATGAGGGTGACAAAATGACTACCATAATCAGAATGATGGGAAGTTTGAGAGCGCTCGATTTAATCTAAACAGTAAACAAAAAAGTTGTTTGACCTTAACCTGTTGAGGATCTTATCCCGATCTTATCCCGGTATTGGGATTCATTGTCATGTGACCATGGCGGGGAATTCAAAACTGCAAGAGTAATCATTTCAAAAAATCAAATAATCAACTATTTTCCTCCATTTGAAAGATATATCTCCTAAATCTAACCACGCTGTCCGATTTTCAGAGGCATTATGGAGAATGCATAAAGTTAGGTTATGTGAGGAGAGTACATTGACAATAGCTGCGTGTAATGTTTAGCCAATTCAAAGAAGGGCATCAACAGACAGAAAACTAGCTAGAATTATGCACTTACCTTTGACAATCTGCATCAGATGACACTCATAGGACATTATGTTATACAATACATGCATTTTTAGTTCCATCAAGTTCATATTTATATCCAAAAACAGCATTTACAGTCGCGGTGAAATTCAGAATTTTTTTCGGCTCGAATGCACCCAGTGAATCCAGCATTACAAATCACGGAATTACTATTCGAAAACATTGGTAAATTATAATATTGTCATTCAAAGAATAATATATTATCATCTCGTAATTGCTACCGAAGGGCCAGATCTCAAAATAACTTTACTGGGAAATCACATTTTGTATAAACTGGGTACTATGCTAACAACAATAAGCTATATGCTAAGCTAAGCTAAGCTATACCGTTAGCATTAGCATCATCTAATATCGATAATAACATTCTAAATATCCCCTTACCTTTGATTATCTCCATCAGAAGGCGCTGCCAGAGATCCCAGGTCCAGAACAAATGTGGTTTCTTTTGACAAAGTTCATAATTTATGTCCAAATAGTTAGCGTTCAGTAGGCTCCCACAAAATGAGGTGGGCAGTGTAAAGTCACGTCGAAAAACTAAAGAAAACCTAGTAAATAATCTATTTACGTTTGTTTAAACATGTCAAACGTTGTTTAGCACTAATCTTTTGTTCCATTTTTAACGTGAAACATCAGTAAACATCAGTAATATTTTCACACAACCTATCAAGTGTCTAGAATAAACGATAATGACAAAGGCACTCTTCTCAGATTCATGCGCAGGCGCAAAAAATGAAGTGATGACGTGTCAACTTGTAAGCTTTCTAATTCGGTGTGTATTTATCACAGATGCTTCAAACAACTTTCTAAAGATCGTTGACATCTAGTGGAAGCAGTAGGAGTTGCGAACTGAATCCTTTCTCACTGTGGTATCTTTAAAACAATGACACTAAATAGTACAGTCACAAAATTCTCTTTTTTTTAAATCTATTTTTCACAGGTTTTTGCCTGCAATATGAGTTTTGTTATACTTACAGACACCATTCAAACTGTTTTAGAAAATTCAGAGTGTTTTCTATCCGAATGTGTTAATAATATGCATATCCTAGCTTCTGAGTTGGTGTAGGAGGCAGTTAAAAATGGGCACATATTTCTTTCAAAATTCTCAATACTGCCCCCGTGGCCCGTAGAGGTTAACCCGTTCGGCAATTTCATTGGTCTAATGAAAGCTTCATGCCGCCAAAAAACTGAGCACGTCACAGAATGTGTTTTTTTGGAAAAAAAAAATTGAAAGCGGGAAAAATCCATATATTAGCCGCGTCATTGTTTAAGCCGCGAGGTTCAAAGCCTGGGAAAAAAGTTGCGGCTTATAGTCCGGAATTTACGGTAGTTACAAATGTAGTTTGGTAATTTTTTACACCTTATGGTCAACGGTGACAGCAAACAAAAGAGACAACAACTTAGTGCAATTGATTTGACATTAATTTATTACTTAAGCCTGCCAGCACCATCTTACTGATGTCCTCCAGCGCAGGTAGTCTCCAATGAAGACTAACATCAAAGTCTGTAGGCTGTACAGTTTCAATTACAGTCTTATTCAAAGTTGACTTAATATCTATCAATGTGCTCAATTTCATAAAAAGATAAATGGGACTCAATTACCTCGACTAACCGGTGCCCCCGCACATTGACTCTGTACCGGTACCCCCTGTATATAGCCTCCACATTGACTCTGTACCGGTACCCCCTGTATATAGCCTCGCTATTGTTATTTTACTGCTGCTGTTTAATTATTTGTTACTTTTATTTTCTATTTATCTCTTTTTTACTGAACACTTATTTTTCTTTAAACTTCTTAAAGCAATGTTGTTTAAAAGGGCTTGCAAGTAAGCATTTCACTGTAAGGTTTACACCTCTTGTATTCAACACATGACAAATACGATTTGATTTGATATTTGAGACACTGGAGTAATTTTACAATTTCAATAGCATTAATGAAAAAAAATCACAACATCATTTCAAGGACATATGGTAAATGCGTACTAAAAAGAAAGGAGAGGTTTGCATACTAGTAACATGATTGATAGTGACATTTCGATATTGATTGTTGTTTGACTGTTGTATCACTTACCTGGTCCTCTATGATATTTCATTCTGAATGAAAAATGAAACAACACACTTGGTATAAAACGTTGAGAGCCAATGAAAGCTATTTTGATGAAAGCTATTTTGAATATATTTTCATTGATCAAGGCTTCGTGAAATGTTCATTCAGACGTAAAGGGGAACCAAGAGTATCAAGTACATGTAAAAAAAAAAATAAAAAAAAAAGTTTATTAATTGATATGTAAAACGACGCCGGATTCAAAACTTAGAATTTTTCAAATAAAATTATTATACAGAATTCTTGCAACCAACAGAATAGTATTTATATGGGGGATACAACCTTCTCAGCTCTGCATATTTTGCTGCAAAGAGGCAGAATCATTAGATAATTTGTTTTGGTACTGTCCATATGTAGCTTGTTTTTGTTCTGACCTCGCCTTCCAGATGGTAGCGAGGTGAACAGGCAGTGGCTCGGGTGGTTGTTGTCCTTGATGATCTTTTTGGCCTTCCTGTAACATCAGGTGTTGTAGGTGTCCTGGATGGCAGACAGCACCACCCTCTGGAGAGCCCTACGGTTATGGGCGGTGCAGTTGCCGTACCAGGCGGTGATGCAGCCCGACAGGAAAAGTTTGTGAGGGTTTTAGATGACTAGCCAAAATTCTTCAGCCTCCTGAGGTTGTCTGTGTGGGTGGACCATTTCAGTTTGTCCGTGATGTGTACGCCGAGGAACTTAACTTTACACCTTCTCCACTGCTGTCCCATCAATGTGGATAGGGGGTGCTCCTTCTGCTGTTACCCGAAGTCCACGATCATTTCCTTTGTATTGTTGATGTTGAGTGAGAGGTTGTTTTCCTGACACCACACTCCGAGTGCCCTCACCTCCTCATTATAGGCTGTCTCGTCGTGGTTGGTAATCAAGCTAACTACTGTTGTGTCATCTGCAAACTTGAGGATTGAGTTGGAGGCGTGCATGGCCACACAGTCATGGGTGAGCAAGGAGTACAGGAGGGTCTGAGCACACACCATTGTGAGGCCCCAGTGTTGAGGATCAGCGAAGTGGAGATGTTGTTTCCTACCTTCACCACCTGGGGGCGGCCAGTCAGGATGCCCAGGATCCAATTGCACAGGGCGGGATTGAGACCCAGGGCCTCAAGCTTAATGATGAGCTTGGAAGGTACTATGGTGTTAAATGCTGAGCTGTAACCAATGAACAGAATTCTTACATAGGTATTCCTCTTGTCCAGGTGGGATAGGGCAGTGTGCAGTGTTATGGTAATTGCATCGTCTGTGGACCTATTGGGGTGGAACGCAAATTGAAGTGGGTCTAGGGTGACAGGTAAGGTGAAGGTGATATGATCAGAACTTTTGTGAAACATCACAGCACAGTTGAAAAATATATGGCAAATAGAAATCCAATATTTATGGTGTTAAGTGTCTCCCCCTCTTCAAAGTGGAGACACTCTAGACCCAAACTGCTACAGACCTATATCTATCCTACCCTGCCTTTCTAAGGTCTTCGAAAGCCATGTTAACAAACAGATTACCGACAATTTCAAATCCCACCGTACCTTCTCCGCTATGCAATCTGGTTTCAGAGCTGGTCATGGGTGCACCTCAGCCACGCTCAAGGTCCTAAATGATATCATAACCGCCATCGATAAGAGACATTACTGTGCAGCCGTATTCATCGACCTGGCCAAGGCTTTCGACTGTCAATCACCACATTCTTATTGGCATACTTAACTGCCTTGGTTTCTCAAATGATTGCCTCGCCTGGTTCACCAACTACTTCTCTGATAGAGTTCAGTGTGTCAAATCGGAGGGCCTGTTGTCCGGACCTCTGGCAGTCTTTATGGAGGTGCCACAGGGTTCAATTCTCAAGCCGACTCTCTTCTCTGTATACATCAATGATGTCGTTCTTGCTGCTGGTGATTCTCTGATCCACCTCTGCACAGACGACACCATTCTGTACACTTTTGGCCCTTCTTTAGACACTGTGTTAACTACCCTCCAGACGAGCTTCAATGCCATACAACTCTCCTTCCGTGGCCTCCAACTGCTCTTAAATGCAAGTAAAACTAAACGCATGCTCTTCAATCATTCGCTGCCCACACCTGTCCGCCAGTCCAGCATCAATACTCTGGACGGCTCTGACTTAGAATATGTGGACAACTACAAATACCTAGGTGTCTGGTTAGACTGGAAACTCTCTTTCCAGGCTCACATTAAGCATCTCCAATCCAAAATTAAATCTAGAATCGGCTTCCTATTTCGCAACAAAGGATCCTTCACTCATACTGCCAAACATACCCTCGTAAAACTGACCATCCTACCGATCCTCGACTTCGGCGATGTAATTTATAAAATTGCCTCCAACACTCTACTCAACAAATTGGATGCAGTCTATCACAGTGCCATCCGTTTTGTCACCAAAGCCCCATATACTACCCACCACTGCGACTTACACGCTCTCGTTGGCTGGCCCTCGCTTCATACTCGTCGCCAAACCCCCTGACTCCAGGTCATCTATAAGTCTCTGCTAGGTAAAGCCCCGCCTTATCTCAGCTCACTGGTCACCATAGCAGCACCCACTCGTAGCACACGCTCCAGCAGGTATATCTCACTGGTCACCCCCAAAGCCAATTCCTCCTTTGGCTGCCTTTCCTTACAGTTCTCTGCTGCCAATGACTGGAACGAACTGCAAAAATCACTGAAGCTGGAGACTCATATCTCCCTCACTAGCTTTAAGCACCAGCTGTCAGAGCAGCTCACAGATCACTGCACCTGTACATAGCCCATCTGTAAACAGCCCATCCAACTACCTCATCCCCATACTGTATTTATTTATTTATCTTGCTCCTTTGCACCCCAGTATCTCTACTTACACATTCATCTTCTGTACATCTACCATTCCAGTGTTTAATTGCTATATTGTAATTACTTCGCCACCATGGCCTATTTATTGCCTTAACTCCCTTATCTTACCTCATTTGCACTCACTGTATATAGACTTTTTGTTTTCTTTTTTTCTACTGTATTATTGACTGTATGTTTTGTTTATTCCATATGTAACTCTGCGTTGCTGTATGTGTCGAACTGCTATGCTTTATCTTGGCCAGGTCACAGTTGCAAATGAGAACTTGTTCTCAACTAGCCTACCTGGTTAAATAAAGGTGAAATAAAAAATAAAAATAAAGAGATAGATGGGAGAGGTTGAATGGAGCTGAAGGTTGGGACTAATAACGACTAGATAACTAATGTAAAACTTACTGTGCCTGTAAAACGTATATAGGTGAAGAACTTTTTTGAAAGAGCACAGTTTGAAATATATGGCAAATAGAAATCAAACCGGATGGACATCATAAACATATGGGAGAGGTTGAGGGTAGAGGAAGGACAAGAGTTAAAAACAAACAAAATAAAACTATTGTAAAATAGACTGTGTCCATAAAATGTATATAGTATGTATAAGCTGGAAATAAAGGCCTAAGTGTTGTTGTTCACTAGTTTGCTCCAATTGGGGGAGGGGTGATAGGGTTGGAGGGTAATAAAGGAAATATATATACATTTTAAAAAAGGTGTGTGTATGTATGTATATTTATTTATATGTATGTATTTATAGTGGCAAGAAAAAGTATATGAACCCTTTGGAATTACATGGATTTCTGCATAAATTGGTCATCAAATTTGATCTGATCTTCACAACAACAGGTCACAACGATGGGCAAACACATTGTGCTTAAACTAATAACACACAAATTATTGTATTTTTCTTGTCTATATTGATTAACATTCACAGTGAAGGTTGGAAAATGACTTCTCCAAAAGCTTATCGGAGTCAGGAGTCAGCTAACCTAGAGTCCAATCAATGAGACGGGATTGGAGATGTTGGTTGGAGCTGCCCTGCCCTATAAAAAACACTCACAACATTTGAGTTTGCTATTCACAAGAAGCATTGCCTGATGTGAACCATGCCTCAAACAAAAGAGATCTCAGAAGACCAAAACTTAAGAATTGTTGACTTGCATAAAGCTGGAAAGGGTTACAAAAGTATCTCTAAAGCCTTGATGTTCATCAGTCCACGGTAAGACAAATTGTCTATAAATGGAGAAAGTTCAGCACTGTTGCTACACTCCCTAGGAGTGGCCGTCCTGCAAAGATGATTGCAAGAGCACAGCGCAGAATGCTCAATGAGGTTAAGAAGAATTCAAGAGTGTCAGCTAAAGACTTACAGAAATCTCTGAAACATGCTAACATCTCTGTTGACAAGTCTACGATACGTAAAACACTAAACAAGAATGGTGTTCATAGGAGGACACCATGGAAGAAGCCACTGCTGTCCAAAAAAAACATTGCTGCACGTCTGAAGTTCGCAAAAGAGCACCTGGATGTTCCACATCGCTACTGGCAAAATATTCTGTAGACAGATTAAACTAAAGTTGAGTTGTTTGGAAGGAAGGAACACACAACACTATGTGTGGAGAAACAAAGGCACAGCACACCAACATCAAAACTTCATCCCAACTGTAAAGTATGGTGGAGGGATAATCATGGTTTGGGGCTGCTTTGCTGCGTTAGGGCCTGGACAGCTTGCTATCATCGACTGAAAAATGAATTCCCAAGTTTATCAAGACATTTTGCAGGAGAATGTAAGGCTATCTGTCCGTGAATTGAAGCTCAACAGAAGTTGGGTGATGCAACAGGACTTCTGAAACTCGTCAGTCTATTCTTGTTCTGAGAAATTAAGACTATTCCATGCGAGAAATTGCCAAGAAACTGCAGATCTCATACAACGCTGTGTACTACTCCCTTCACAAAACAGCGCAAACTGGCTCTAATCAAACTAGAAAGAGGAGTGGGTGGCCCCGGTGCACAACTGAGCAAGAGAACAAGTACATTAGAGTGTCTAGTTTGAGAAACAGACACCTCACAAGTCCTCAACTGGCAGCTTCGTAAATAGCACCCGCAATACACCAGTCTCAACGTCAACAGTGAAGAGGCGACTCCGGGATGCTGGCCTTCTAGGCAGAGTTCCTCTGTCCAGTGTGTGTGTTGTTTTGCCCAACTTAATATTTTATTTTTATTGGCCAGTCTGAGATATGGCTTTTTATTTGCAACTCTGCCTAGAAGGCCAGCATCCCGGAGTCGCCTCTTCACTGTTGACGTTGAGAACATATTCCAGTCTGTCCTGTAGCTTAGCATCCACTTTATCAGACCAATACTGTATTGAGTGTGTCACTGGTACTTCCTGTTTGAGTTTTTGCTTCTAAGCAGGAGGATAGAGTTATGGTCTGATTTGCCAAAGGGAAGGTGAGGGAGGGCCTTGTATACGTTTCTGTGTGGGGAGTAAAGGTGATCTAGAGTTTTGTCGCCTCTAGTTGCACAGGTGTCATGCTGCTAAAAATGAGGTAAAACGGATTTCCATTTCCCTGCATTAAAATCACCAGCCACAAGAAACACCGCCTCTGGATGTATATTTTCTTGTTTGCTTATGGCCCTACACAGCTTGTTGAGTGCGGTCTTTGTGCCAGCATCGGATTGTGGTGGTAAATAGATAGCTCCGAAAAATATAGATGAAAACTCTCTTGGTTAATGGTATGGTCTGCAGCTTATTATGAGCTATTCTAACTCAAGCGAGCAAAAACTTGAGACTTCCTTAACATTAGAGATCGTGCACCAGCTGTTGTTAACAAACAGACACAAGCTCCTCCCTTCGTCTTACTGGAGTCTGCCGTCGGGATAGAATAACCAGCGAGATGTATATTATCCATGTCCTCTTTCAGCGACGACTCTGAGAAACATAGAATATTCTAGTTTTCAGTTCCCGTTGAAAGGATAGTCTCGAACGGCGCTCATCCAGTTTGTTCTCCAGTGACTGTATGTTCAGCAATAGAACCAAGGGCAAAGGCAGTTTATTTGCTCATCAACATAGTCTCGTCAAGTACCATTTCTAGACATAATCAAAAATCAGTCTCAACTTACTGTTAATTAGGATAGTACAATACACAACGTGCAATTTTGAAATATGGTAGTGCATTAGCAGTTTCCATATTGTTAAGACAGTCACTCAATTAGCCAATGTCAGCTAATATTTTATAGATTGCTAGGTAAGTTAGTCTAGCCAGCTTTCTAAACCTTGTAGCAGTCATGGCTGAATTATTGACCTGGTACGCAAGGCTAGTGCCCAGGGGCCATGACCTCCAGGGGGCCCCCATTGATTTTGTTAGTTACTCTCACTCAGATATCATATGAACATGGCATAAGTCATGGCGAAATATGTAGAATTGCAAAAAAGTAGCATTCAAAATATCTCCATCCTATGGCTAAATGTGTAGAACTTCAGTAAATTAGCTTTAAAACTGCAATATTTTCTCTCCATACCATGGTAAAATATGTATAATTGCAGAATAATTGCTTTAAACTGCAACATTTTATCTACGCCCCATGGAAAAAGATGTAGAATTGCAGGACATTAACTTTAATTAAAGCTGCACATTTCTCTCTCCGCCGCCAAGAGACGGGCCACTAACATGCTTTGTCCACGAGGTGTACAACCAAATCTTGCTTAGGGTCCCAAAAATGATAGAAACTTTATTTGACGAGATTGTGATGTTAGGGGAGGGGGGGCATATTATCCTCCGATGTAGTAAGCGACTTTTCTTATACTTATTTCTTCTCTTTTTTTCTCCTCTTCTGTCCTCTCCTCTTCTGTCCTCTTCTCCTCTCTCGTTCAGTCCATCCTAAGAAGAAGAACAGACAGACGTGCGTGAGGAAGAGTCTGATCTGTGCCTTCGCCATGGCCTTCATTATCAGCGTCATGCTCATCGCGGCCAATCAGATGCTGCGGAACGGCATGGAGTAGCCAATCACAATGTGAGCCTGGGGAGTGGGCGGAACAGTTATATAACCTCACTTCCTCTCTCTGCAGTAAAAAAAAAAAGGAAGACAGACCAGCCAGAACCCAAACACATCTGTGAAGGACAACTATATGTTCTTTTAAATAAAGTTTGTTTTGATTTATATCGTGAACCGTAAACAGACAAGATGGTGCAAGGCCTGAACGACAACAAAGTAAAACGAAAAGCCATTTTTTTTCAAGTCACTAGGAGGACCTGATTAACATAGATAGACTGGAAGGGATGCAAAGCAATCGTTTTATATTTTGTGGGGATTATTCCTTTCATTTCTGTATCAGAGAAGGCCAGCAATCTATTCAATATGCAGCAGGTGCTTTGAGACATTCCTGAACTTTCTGGAGTTCATATTATTTCAGGAAGGCAATATCTGAGGATACTGATACTGTACTACTGTTTGTTTTAAACTGTATATAAACATGTTAATCTGTTCATTTTTTTAAAATTATTGTACTATCTTATATTTAGATTGTATATCTACTCAGTCACTCACCTGTGGACATTCTACACATTTATTTTTACACTGTAACAGAGGTTGTTTGCAACTTAAGGACAGACTTGTGTTAGCTCCCAGAGCAAACACCTTGGCTTTAGCTCAGCTGACTACCATAGTCTTCAGTAAAATAGTCAACCTTCTACTGTACACCTGACATTCACTCCCTCACAATGTTCTTACAATATAGTCGACTGTCTATTTGTCTGTATACACTGCATGTGACTCTGTGGATATTCAAATGCACTGTATGTATGTACAGCATTTACCATATGTCGTGTCATTCTACGTGTCCATAGGACAGTGTGCTGTGTGTGTGTGTGCTAGACTGTCTATGCTTGGTCAAGGTTGCTGTCTGGTGGCTAAGGAGAGAACTTCACCCAAATGCTTGGAATTTGAACCACGTGTAACAGTGTAGGTTCCGTCCCTCTCTTCGCCCCAACCTGGGCTCGAACCAGGGACCCTTGCACACATCAACAACTGACACCCACCGAAGCATCGTTACCCATCGCGCCACAAAAGCCGCGGCCCTTGCAACGCAAGGGGAAACCCTACTTCAAGTCTCAGAACGAGTGACGTCGCTGATTGAAATGCTATTAGCGCGCACCACCGCTAACTAACTAGCCATTTCACATCGGTTACACTCACCCCCCCTTTGACCTCCTCCTTTTCCGCAGCAACCAATGATCCGGGTCACGGCACCAATGTAACAGTGTAGGTTCCGTCCCTCTCTTCGCCCCAACCTGGGCTCGAACCAGGGACCCTTGCACACATCAACAACTGACACCCACCGAAGCATCGTTACCCATCACGCCACAAAATCCGCGGCCCTTGCAACGCAAGGGGAAACCCTACTTCGAGTCTCAGAGCGAGTGACGTCACTGATTTAAATGCTATTAGCGCACACCACCGCTAACTAACTAGCCATTTCACATCGGTTACACACGGATAATACAGTTGTGGTCTAAAATGTCTTTGACCAGGCCAATTAAGATTGCTTTTCATTCCAGAAGGTTTTGGGGTTTTTCCCTTTTGCCCTCGTTCACTCCCCTTCACAAATCTGCTAGGACTAGATGGATGAAAGCATATGGTGGAAACTCCAACACCTATCCAACAAGAAGGCTTGGTGGAGCTTTTTCTTTACGCCTACTGTACCAATCCAGGGCCGATTTTCATGAAGCATCTCAGAGTAGGAGTGCTGAACCATTACCACCTAGCGGATTCATGTCATTTACACTGCTGGTCATAAGACTCACAAAGCGTCTGAGTAGTGCTAAGAAGATACATTTTACTCCTACTCTTATGGGTGAAAATAAAAGCTATGCATGAAGCCTCTTTAGTCATTAGAGTCCCACCTAGTTGACAGATATTTAGGAGACCTCATGAGCTGTCCTAACCAGTTGAGGTACCAGCGGGTGCCTTGAAAAGAGAAAATGCAGCGAGTCAGTGGTTCCTGCACCACATGCGATTGCTTTGGAGTTGTTAAACAAATGTTTTGATATTTCATTTATATATGATCAATCCAGAAATAATCTAGACCTACATGCAACAGTATTTCTTGCGATTTTGCCAATGATTTCTCCTTGGCCTATTTAACATGATATGCCTAAATACTTATGACAGAGGTATTCAACTCTATCCCTACAAGGTCTGGAGCCTACTAGTTTTCTGTTCTACCTGATAATGAATTTTACCCACCTGGTGTGCCAGGTCTAAATCAGTCCCTGATTAGAGGGGAACAATGAAAAAAAGCAGTGGAACTGGCTTTGAGGTCCAGAGTTGAGTTTGAGGGCACTAGGCTAACAAATAAAAAATAATATTTTGATTATTTAATTACCTATATCATGTTACTTCATGTTATCCCTTTGGAGCACAATTTCACATTCTTAAAATGCCCACATTGGGCATTCCTATAAATTGGGCAATTGAAGGCATCTAGGGCTTATGCTAACTTTGATTGTGTTCAATGAAACTGATAGACCTTTCAAACATTGTATGCAACATTATCAGCAAGATTCCTACTGTGTCAAAGCGATTTAGAGTTGTTAAGTGGGAGTGACGTGCTATAGAGTTCACAGCTGGAGATGCCTCATCCCGATTAGTTATTCCCCATCATTTGCAACAATGTCAATGAGCGTCATCACTATCGTTCCTTTGCAGTACCTCAAACTGTCGTCAAACTGTGTTGATTTTACTCCCGGCTCAGAGTTTGACTGGGCAGTTTCTTAAAGGTCGACTTTGGGCAAAAACACAAAAATAACGGCTTTAAACTGTATAACTGATCAATGCACCATCATACCAGGTAATTTAATGCTTAAAAACAAAATGATGAATAAAATATTTGGCTACAGAAAGAAGTGCCATTTCTTATCGATCTCTACAAGCTTCCGTCCAAAAACAAATCCTTTGAAATGATGTCATCACATACTGGAGGAGTTACTGACTAGCGATAGTGGCAAGCTTAGCTAACGAAGTAACTTCGTCAGTCGCATGACCAGAATGACACATCGATGAACCGCCAAAGGCACACCCCATTTCTGAAAGGGGCGGCGCTGGACTGTAACTCGTGCCCAAAATCGACCTTTAACATTATCGTAAACCCTCATCTGAGCTGGGAGTTTTTGTTGTTGTCTTAAAACAGGTTTTAACAAGATTCCTTTGACCTTTTTCTGAGATGCTTTGTGGATACGGGCCCTGGGGGCATATGTATCAAGCAGCTCAGAGTAGTGCTGATCAAGAATCAGTTTTGTCTTTTACATCACAATGAATAGAAAGATTACATGGACAGGATGGAGCTAATCCTAGATCAGTACTCATATTCTGCTACGCTTGATACATACAGCCTCTAAAATCCACATACTGTACACACTGTAACGTGTTCAAGAGACAGAGTAGTTTACAGAGGTCGTTCATCGTTAATGTTTTCACTATCAAAATCACATGTGCAGGCTACTATAATGTATTTATATTCTTGGTCATGTAATGTAGCTCATCACACACAAAAATCCCCTCGCTGTCTCAGATATTTTAATATATTTATAATGCGATTGGTCCATCAGTTTATTATAAAGCCATTATGGTCCCTGACACCAGCATCTAATCGTAATGTGTATCTAGATTAGTCATAGTTTGTGAGGTTACAGCCTTATTCTATTATGTATTAAATTGTTATTTTTCCTCATCAATCTACACACAATACCCCATAATGACAAAGCAAAAACAGGTTTAAAAAAAAAAACGCTGAAATATTACATTTACATAAGTATTCAGACCCTTTACTCAGTACTTTGTTGAAGCACCTTTGGCAGCGATTACAGCCTCGAGTCTTCTTGTTTATGACGCTACAACCTTGGCACACCTGCATTTGAGGAGTTTGTCCCCTCTCAAGCTCTGCCAGGTTGGATGGGGAGCATTGCTGCACAGCTATTTTCTGGACTCTCCAGAGATGTTCTATCGGGTTCAAGTCCGAGGTCTGGCTGGGCCACTCAAGGACATTCAGAGACCTGTCCCAAAGCCACTCCTGCGTTGTCTTGGCTGTGTGCTTAGGGTTGTTGTCCTATTGGAAGGTGAAACCTGTATGTCAACTGTATGTCAATCAAATGTATTTATAAAACCCTTTTTACATCAGCAAATGTCACAAAGTGCTATACAGAAACCCAGCCTAAAATCCCAAACAACAAGCAATGCAGGTGTCTAGGCATCAGGATATATGATAAACAGAGTAGCAGCAGCGTATATGATGATTGTGTGTGTGTGTGTGTGTGTGTGTGTGTGTGTGTGTGTGTGTGTGTGTGTGTGTGTGTGTGTGTGTGTGTGTGAGTTTGAGTGAGTGTGCATAGTGTCAGTGCAAAAAAATACATATAAGGGTAAATGCAATAGTCAGTGTTGCCATTTTGTTAGCTATTTAGCAGTCTTATCGCTTGGGGATAGAAGCTGGGGACATACTCGAGGTTGTAATCGCGGCCAAGGTGCTTCAACAAAGTACTGAGTAAAGGGTCTGAATACTTATGTAAATGTGATATTTCAGTTCTATTTTTAATACATTTACAAAAATGGTTTTTTTTACGGTTTTGCTCTGTCATTATGGGGTATTGTTTGTATTTTAATCAGTTTTAGAATAAGGCTGTAACGTAACAAAATGTGGAAAAGGTCAAGGGGTCTGAATACTTTCCGAATGCACTGTATCTATGCCTACCACTCAAGTATCCCTGCACATTGTAAATATGGTACTGACACTGACCCTGGAACTGACTCTGTATATACAGTAGCTTACTTACTTTCTTGTGTTCTTCTTATTTCTATTTCTTGTGTGTTTTTGTCCTACTTTACTATATTTTATAATACTACTGATATTGATTACTGCATTGTTGGGAAAGAGCTTGCAAGTAAGGCATTTCACTGTACTTGTGCACATGACAAAACTTGTTATAAAGACTACTTAGAGACATTTCTATCTCCAGCACCACCCCAACATCTACAAAAAAAGAAAGATGGAGAAAAGTGTTTCCATTGACAGCATCAACCAATTTGGTTAAAATCACACGATACACACCGATGATGTCATTGGAAACACTTATCTTCCTCTATTTTTTTTTTATACTATAAAACATAGAAACCATTTTCACATATGTTAGGGTGTGGCTGGAGATTATGAATATGAAGTAGAAAAATGTTGTCATTTCCCTTTAAGACTGTCATATGCATGACAAAACACAATACCTTAGTTACAAGAGAGACGTATTGAACAATGCAATACAAATATAACTGTTCAAAATATTAAAGTCGGCCCATGTCATTCTTGAATGGAGTTTGAATGTCTGTCTAATTTAGAAACACCTCGTGGTTAACCTCTAAAAGTGACAACTTTAGGTATAAAAAAACCTGCGTTGAATAACACATTCATAAATGGCAAAAAAGACAGTAGAAAATAAATCATGAGGAATTAGGTTTTGCAGTGCTTGTCCTATATCTTTGTCGGTATAATAAAGCTCAGGAAATACTTTAGTTTTTTTATACATATTGAACCCCTTATTTTTGTTGGCACAAAACTACCTCCTTACTTTCATTCATTTGTATGAGTCCCGTGACTCTTGTGGTGGTCGTAGAGCAAAACGGAGAACAACATTGTGTTCATGAGAGTCTCATCTTTCCATAGGGTGGTGATATTAGTTTGTAGGCCGTTTAGACGTTTTCGTTAGAAGGGCGATTTTCAGGATGTCTCATAGTCTGACAAACACCGCTGTAGCTCGGCCACCTTCCACCGCAGTTGCGGAAGGCCAACATAGGCAGATGCCCATGCAAAAAAAACCATATCTCTAGCTTAAACTGACACATTAATTGGTGGGCAATTGTGCGCCGCCTCAAGGGTCTCCCGGTCACGGCCGGCTGTGACACAGCCTGGGATCAACCCAGGTCTGTAGTGACGCCTCAAGCACTGAGATGCAGTGACTTAGACTGCTGCGCCACTCGGGAGGCCTAAACTGACATATTTTGATGGGGATTTTTTTATTATGTTACTCTTAAGGATTAAAAAACATGTACAGTGAGGGGAAAAAGTATTTGATCCCCTGCTGATTTTGTATGTTTGCCCACTGACAAAGAAATGATCAGTCTATAATTTTAATGGTAGGTTTATTTGAACAGTGAGAGACAGAATAACAACAAAAAAATCCTGAAAAACGCATGTCAAAAATGTTATAAATTGATTTGCATTTTAATGAGGGAAATAAGTATTTGACCCCTCTGCAAAACATGACTTAGTACTTGGTGGCAAAACCCTTGTTGGCAATCACAGAGGTCAGACGTTTCTTGTAGTTGGTCACCAGGTTTGCACACATCTCAGGAGGGATTGTGTGCCACTCCTCTTTGCAGATCTTCTCTTGAGTACTTCTTTATGTTACTGAGTTCTACAGTACATTATCAAAAGTATGTGGACCCCTCCTCGTCAAACATCTCATACCAAAATCATTGGCATTAATATGGAGTTGGTCCCAGCATTCCAATTCATCCCAAAGGTGTTCAATGTGGTTGAGGTCAGGGCTCTGTGCAGGCCAGTCAAGTTCTTCCACACCAATCTCGACAAACCATTTCTTTACGGACCTTGCTTTGTGCATGGGGGCATTGTCATGCTGAAACAGGAAAGGGCCTTCCCCAAATCGTCTATGTCATTGTATGCTGTAGCGTTAAGATTTCCATTCACTGGAACTAAGGGGCCTAGCCCAAAACATGAAAAACAGCCCCAGACCATTATTCCTCCTTCACCAAACTTTACAGTTGGCACTATGCATTCGGGCAGGTAGCGTTCAACTGGCATCCGCCAAACTCAGATTCGTCCGTCGAACTGCCAGATGGTGAAGTGTGATTCATCACTCCAGAGAACGCGTTTCTACTGCTCCAGAGTCCAATGGCGCTCGGTATTCCACATGCTGATCTTAGGCTTGTTGATATACATATTATTCTGTTTAAGATAATGACTAAAGTATTCCACCCTGAAACCATATAATTGTATGAAATGTGTTAGAGTCATAATCCAATAATGTGTGTGACTAGGCCATTGTGTTATTATTTCGCAATATGAGCTGGGTATAGTTGAGACATTCAAGGACAACTGAACTGTCGACTTGTGATAACGGTGAAACTAATAACTGGAAAGAGGCCTCCCCACTCTAGGGAGGAGAAAAACTGTTAGAAATGGCTTGGCTTGGAGAAGATGATGAAACATGTTGCAGAAGGGTGATAAACAATGTATGTGAACTTTGGAAAAATACAGCCCACCTAAAGAGAGGTGGAGTTTCTACTGATGTGAGTTCATTTGTGTGTGTGTGTGTGCTATAAAAAGATTGTGTTCTCATTTTGAAGACAGAGCGCTCTCTGAATAAAGTGTTGATCTATTGCAGACTGGGACTTTGTCTAATTCTTCATTAACCAGAGCCTTACAACCTCTGGGAATTGGTCAAAGCTATAAAATAGTTCAGTTAGAACATTGGGATAAAAATTATCGTGACGCTTGTGTCCGGCTGCTTGGCCATGGAAACCCATTCATGAAGCTCCCGACGAACAGTTATTGTGCCGACGTTGCTCCCAGAGGCAGATGATTATTATATATTCAAAAGTATGTGGACATAATGGGGGAGGGAGGCACAGGGAGGGTTGTCAATATCACTGGCAGAGAATTGGCAATTGCAGTGGTGGAAAGGGGGTGAGCACTCGGTGATCCCATTCTGTGAGCTTGTGTGGCCTACCACTTCGTGGCTGAGCTGTTGTTGCTCCTAGATGTTTCCACTTCACAATAACAGCACCTACAGTTGACCGGGGCAGCTCTAGCATGGCAGAAATATGACAAATTGACTCATTGGTAAGGCGGCATCCTATGACGGTGCCATGTTGTCATTCTCCTGCCAATGTTTGTCTATGGAGATTACATGGCTGTGTACTCAATTGTATACACCTGTCAGCAATGGGTGTGGCTGAAATAGCCAAATCCACTCATTTGAAGGGGTGTCCACATACTTTGGTAAATATAGTGCATGTCAAGTTTGAGTTCTGTGCCCCCTGTGCAGTATCAGTGGGCTAAGAAGCACCTCTACCCGTTAGCCAGCCTGTGTGAAGAGAATATTCCACTGGAACGGTGAGGACTACTAGCACTGTCAGTCCGGGACAATAAGTTCTAGTCTTTCACTCAAAACTGTATGCATATTCAATACTGCCCTACCGAGCAAAAAGGCAGTAACTGCTCATTTGGTCGAAAATGAGTTAGTCATTTTTGCTAAATTAAATACATGCTTAATCATGTGGACAAGTAACCTGTCTCTATTGTATTGTGTTATGGAGAGAATAGGGGTCATGTTAGCAGTAACTGCATAAAGTTACTGTGAAACCATTTTTCTCAGTTCCAGGCTATGAGCAGTTACTGCCTTTTTGCTTGGTAGGGCAGAATAGTCAGTCACTCTTTATGCCAAGTTGCTCCAATACATTGTTGTTAAACAGTTGTGTAATTATCTGTAGCTACACAGTTACAGCTCTCACAATCTCAATGGAATAGTAGTGTTTATTTTACATGTCTCTATGCAGAGCCATTGATAAAGTGGGTAGAAATCTGAAGAGAAACCTTTAAGACCTTTCCTGACTTTTCTTTACAAACGAGTCACATCATCAACCAGAGGCAAGACAGAGGACACACACACAGAGGACATAACACTGGTTTGCACAAAACATCCATTTAATTGAGGTATCTATTGTGTTTCATCATGTACAAATCTCCTGAAAACAAAGCTGTTGGGATGAACACTCAGACAGCTGACGGTTCCTACAAAGTTCTCTATGTCAGACAAGATAGGATGTTGCTGTCAACTCCTTGGACACGGACAGCAGGGCTGGGGTCAATTCCAATACAATTCTTTAAGTTCTAGAAGTTGAATTGAGAAATTCCATTCTAGAATAGGAAAAAGTGCCTTTCGTTTTCAAAGGAACTTTAATTCAGAATTCCAGTTCACATACTGAACTGACAGAATGCAATTGTCCCTTATGGCTGACTGAGATAATACTATAGTGGACACAGAAAGCTGATACACTTTATGTTTCAGCTTAGTCAATGGAAGAGAGATGTAATACTGTACTGAATTAAACTGGAATCGAAAGTCCCAACAACAAAAAAATTGCTTGTTTGTCGTAAAGAAGAGAAGGGGTGTTGTAACCGTGGGGAGAGGCGGTCTGCTATTATTTTTTTAATTTAAAACAGAAAAGTGCTCCTTCCTCTTTAATGATACTCTTATATGAGTAGTACGAGAAACTATATCATGTTATAAAGGCACCGTAACAAGCCTGTTTTTCCTGTTTTTCCATCTACAATCAGACTAAAAACAAGGCTTGTTCTTCAAATAAACATGGGCTTTAGTTAGAACTGTTCCATTTATACACAAATAGTTTGGGCTCGTAATCAACACAAACCTGCAAATTTTATATGACATTAAATTTGTCAGAGGAGCAATAAAGTAATTTATACTCTATTCCTTTCTACTTTTTAACACATCATGGGCAGCACACAGTCTTTGAGACAGTAGGGTGGTTCCACGTGTGGGAGCGGAAAATATTTTTTGCATCTCAGATTGTTCTGGCAATTCTCACAGAAAATTCAGGAAGGAAATACATGTTTAAAATCATTTTGACATGTATCACAAATCATTTTGAGAAAATAATGATGGAAGGGCCATTTTATTCCCTTTTAAAAAGATCCCTCCTGTAAGACCCTATGATCGTGAACTGTACGGACATCTTGGTGTCATACTCCTTATAGTGTGCTCTAAAATATGGAGTATGTCTATAATCTCAACAATAAAAGGACTCGTTTTTGTTCTGGTGGCTTTGGGCAGTATTTCTGGGGTCTGACATTCATTTTGCTGTCTATGTTGAAGTGACATGTTGGGAGGTATGGGAAGAGGGCCTTCACTACATCCGGTTGCAGCCTTTTGGTTGGTTTAGTGCACGTGTCAAACTCATTCCACGGAGGGCTGATTGTCTGGGTTTTTGCTCCTCCCTTGTACTTGATTGATGAATTAAGCTCCCTAATTAGTAAAGAACTCCCCTCACCTGGTTGTCGAGGTCTTAATTGAAAGGAAAAACCAAGAACCCGCTGACACTAGGCCTTCCATAGATTGAGTTTGGCACCCCTGGTTTAGTGTATCAGAATAGTCTGTTCCCAGCTGTTGATCTGTGACCGACAGATCAAAGAGCAGGAGAAGTCATGTGACAGATTTGTTTTGATTGGTCAGGAACAGTTTTGATGTTGTCCTGGCGACCCCTAGATCAGATAACATCCACTGTGGCACTTATGCCGGACTGTGTCCTCAAAACAGAGGGAGGAGAAACAGGTAGGCAGACAAGTATAGAGGTGGGTAAAATAGATCCTGTGTGAAGTAGACACTGGTCCTGGGTTAGTTTAGCATTTCCTCAACTAATGGTGAAGGTCAAAATTTAAGGAGGGCAAGCTGATCATAGATCCATACCTAGGGGCAACTTCACCCCAGAGCGGGAAAATAGAAAGGGGGAAAAGAAGGCAGGTAGTGAAAACCTCAAGCGAGTCTGGAGAGGCCAAAGTAGTGTAGATCAGAACTCTGGGTGGGAGAGAGAGCGGGCAAGAGAGGGGAGGAGAGAGAGAGGAGAGAGAGAAAAGGAAGTAAATGCTATAGAGCAGTGTTTCTTAATCCTGGTCCTATGGACCCTAAGGGGTGAACATTTTTGTTTTGCCCTAGCGCTACCAGCACTCTTGACTAGCTTTTTCAATTGATGGCACCAGCACATGATTTGGTCAAACCAATTTTTCAAAAAAAGAATTGGTAGCAACCTGACCTGTGTCCCATAATGTACCTGCATTCCATACAGAACCAGGCTAATATTGACTGGTCATCTTTTAAATTAGCATGCCATTGCAGGGCTTGACATTCAGGTAAATTTGCCAGTGGCACACCAGGCCAGTGCCAACTGAAAGCTACTAACCTGAATGGAAAAGAATACTGGCCCGAGAGAGCGGATGATGCACACATCACTGGAATGTTCTTTAATTTGCGGGCTGAGCAAGTAGCCTATAATGACTTACCCTCCATACACAAATAAATACATTTTAACTTGACAATATCAATTTACATTGATTGTTTAGAGAGAAAGAAAATCTACCTTTGCGCAATCTCAAAAAGGGTGTTATTGTTCGCTATGTTAAACAGTCACACTACAGTTGTAAGGCCTATAAAATCTGTTTTATCTTTTGGTAAATTCTGTTTTCCCAATTTTATTTTCCAGGTTTTCGAGTTCTCCTATTTTTTTTAATTTTTTTTTCCCCCCTCAGGTTCACACTCAAAAATCACACCTTTTTTATTTTATTATATATGTTGGGATGTTACAAGTCCACAACAATGCTTAAACCCCTTTTGAGGTCTGGGTGTAGTTGCCCTTTAATTAAACTGCACACCTAGCAAGAGACCCTTGTGTTTTTGTACTGTACAGTGTAGGCTACATGTGATGGCAGTCCATTTGCAAAACAAATGCCCCATGATTGAATCAAATCATCATGATATCATTCTGCCAGGTAGGCTTCATTTGCAGTAATTTCATTGGGAAGTTTTTTTGTGAAAGCCTTTAGAAATGTTCATTCAAACTGCGCATGATGACTGAATTGCGCATCGCAAAGATTCAATCAAGACTTCGGACTAAACTTTTTGAATACCTGGTCTGCATACCCATTGTTGCATACACATTGCTGTTTGAATAATTCTTGATAATAATTTTAAAAAAAAGCTAATTGTGAACCAAAAATTTACGTGACCAGACCAAAAAAAATATAAAATCACTGGCACCCTAACGATCAATTAAAATTGGTGTCACACTACCAAGTCAAAGGGTTGCAAATGCGAGTGTTGCGTTTTGAGCCCCGACTACACAGCTGACTCAAATTATCAAGTCATCATCAAGCTTTGATGATTTAAAAAATCAGGTGTGTAGTGCTAAGGCAAAAACATACAGCTTTTGGGTCCCAAGGAACAGGATTAAGAAACACTGACTAGTTCGTTAGCTAAGCGATAGCTGGGTCAGGTAACAGGTTGATTGAGAATTAGAACTCTGTGTGTAGAGGATGGCTGTAGTCCATGTTCCCTAGTGGGCTTTCACTGGGCTTCATAAACACCCCCTCCATGGCCCTCCACAGGCTGTGCTGGCTGGGGCCCGTCATAGCGTGCACCTCCCTCTGCCCGTGGATGGGCCGGCCGTACTGCTCCCCCGTAACAGATAGCAACGTATCAGTGGAGGCATGCTGGAAGCGGACGGCCTCCTCACGCTCCCATACCAACCCTCCGCACTGCACCATCCACTCATCCAGGTGGTCCCCCTCTCCCTCCTCACCAAACGCACTCACCTCCTGAGACGGGAGAGAGAGAGAGCGTGTCAGAGAAAGCATTATCAACAACAATCATACAATGTTATCTTCTTGGTATTGTAGTTGGTGATTGAGGGGGGAAGACAGAGCAGGGGCTCAAACCAGTTACAGGTTGAAGACAGTATACCACACTAGAGGTCGACCGATTAATCGGAATGGCCGATTAATTAGGGCCGATTTCAAGTTTTCATAACAATCGATAATCTGTATTTTTGGCCACCGATTTGCCGATTTTTTTTTTTTTTACACCTTTATTTAACTAGGCAAGTCAGATTAAGAACACATTCTTATTTACAATGACGGCCTAGAAACGGGGGTTAACTGCCTTGTTCAGGGGGGATTTGTTTTTGCAACCTTCGGTTACTAGTCCAACGCTCTAACCACCTGCCTTACATTGCACTCCACAAGGATTAACAGGCTGACTACCTGTTATGCAAGGGCAGCAAGAAGCAAAGGTAAGGTGCTAGCTAGCATTAGACTTATAAAAAACTATCAATCTTAGCATAATCACTAGTTAACTACACATGGTTGATGATATTACTAGTTTATCTAACGTGTCCTGCGTTGCATATGATCGATGCGGTGCCTGTTAATTTTCATTGAATCACAGCCTACTTCGACAAATGGGTGTTGATTTAACAAAAGCATTTGCGAAAAAAGTACTGTCGTTGCACCAATGTACCTAACCATAAACATCAACGCCTAACAGGAATATTTAGACTTAGTCACCCGTTAGATAAAATACGGAACGGTTCCGTATGTCACTGAAAGAAAAAAACTTTTGTTTTCGAGATGATAGTTTCCAGATTCGACCATATTAATGACCTAAGGCTCGTATTTCTGTGTGTTTATTATATTATAATTAAGTCTATGATTTGATAGAGCAGTCTGACTGAGCGGTGGTAGGCAGCAGCAGGCTCGTAAGCATTCATTCAAACAGCACTTCGCTGTGCTTCAAGCATTGCGCTGTTTATGACTTCAACCTGGGTGGGTATAATTTGTGGAACGTTCCAACAGGAATCGATTCCAAAAACTTCGTAAATAACAAGGTTTCCAAAAAACAACGCATACAAAGTTGTATAGCGGCAGAATAAGATACCGGGTAGGGAGTGGTCTATTTCATTGCGTTTTTCACTCATCACGTTTATTCCTAAAAATGTCTGTCCTCACATGTCTGTTTGCCTATGGACAAACATTAAGAATAAGCTACGTGGTGAGTTGATGCCTATTCGGCAGCTAGTTAGCTAGGTTTGTATGCGTTGCTACTTTGTATGCGTTGTTGGTTGGCAACCTTTTACTTTACGTTTTTTGGAACAGATTCCTGTTGGAACGTTCCACCCCTTCAAGCCTATCAACTCCCAAGATGAGGCTGGTGTAACTGATGTGAAATGGCTAGCTAGTTAGCCGGGTGCACGCTAAATGCGTTTCAAACGTCACTCGCTCTGAGACTTGGAGTAGTTTTTTCCCTTCCTCTACATGGGTAACGCTGCTTCGAGGGTGGCTGTTGTCGATGTGTTCCTGGTTTGAGCCCAGGTAGGAGCGAGGAGAGGGACGGAAGCTATACTGTTACACTGGCAATACTAAAGTGCTTATAAGAACATCCAATAGTCAAAGGTATATGAAATACAAATCGTATAGAGAGAAATAGTCCTAGAATTCCTATAATAATATAATAACTACAACCTAAAACTTCTTACCTGGGAATATTGAAGACTCATGTTAAAAAGGAACCACTAGCTTTCATATGTTCCCATGTTCTGAGCAAGGCACTTAAACATTAGCTTTCTTACATGGCACAGATTGCACTTTTACTTTCTTCTCCAACACTTTGTTTTTGCATTATTTAAACCAAATTGAACATGTTTCATTATTTATTTGAGGCCAAATTGATTTTATTGATCTATTATATTAAGTTAAAATAAGTGTTCATTCAGTATTGTTGTAATTGTCATTATAAAAAAATAAAAAATAATTGGCCGATTAATCGGTATCGGGTTTTTGGTCCTCCAATAATCGGTATCGGCGTTGAAAAATCATAATCGGTCGGCCTCTATACCACACCACCTCCTGTGCCATTAAAGGGGAATTTCACAGCTGCTCTATTTCACTATATACAGTATGTCCGTTAATATGTTATGAACATATCATGTACGATAAGACACTGTCTGCAATCTTAAAGTCCTTAACTGAAGTGTCTGTTTTAAAATTAGAATACTGGAAGAGATGAGACCTGCACACTGTCAGAGAATTGAATAAATCATGGGGAACATGACGTTTCAATAAACATCTTTATTTTGCATTCAAGCCTCAGACTGTTACATTATTTTGACAGTGTGCAGGTCTGCATCTCTTCCATGAACATTTCATGTTCCATGAAAATTGAGAATTTCTTCACTACACACATAGGAGCGTTTCTGCATCTCAGCTGTAGAAACGGGCCAGCTACACTTCCTGGTTGTAAGCAAACCACAATATCCAGAATTCATAGCGATTTCATGGTCGCCCGTAGATGTCTACGCAATTGATGTGAGAAATATCAAAATGTCTGTTTGTAGCCAGCAATTTCGGCCAGAGGATTTCAAAACGGAACTGAAGAATCAACTGATGGGGTTGCCATGTTGTTGAACGTTGAAAATGTACTTTATTCCATGGATTTCCCCCTTCACTTCAAAGAGGAAGCAGAAGAGAGGACATGGTAACTAACGTTACCTAGCTAACTACATTTGTTTATCTAAACCAAAATCTAGCTAGCTTTCTTAATACACTGGCTAGACATTCCAAATACACTGGCTAGACATTCCAAAGCATATACATGCAAGCTAACATTAGCTTCGTTTGGTTACGTTAGCTAGCTAGCTTACTACCGCAGAGGCTAACGTGACAATGTGTTCTCTTTAGATTCCTATCCCATCAACATCTTCAGAGGCATCATCAAGCTCAGCAGCAGGAACTAGTGTAACTCGCCTTCTAAAATCATTTTAAAATCGTTCCATGATGAGCAAATAAATATACTGGAGCTAGGCATAATCATGGTCCGTGTCTTGTCATAGTTGGCTCCAACTTCTAGTCTAGTTCTCTCTGTATTACAGAGGCTTAGTTGACTGTTCATGCAAGTCTTGACGTCTACATTGGCGAAGGGAGGTATCAGTAAGGAGGGGATGGTGTGGGTGACTGTTCGGGTTGCGTATTGTGTTTAGGTTAGTATGCATGATCTTTTGAAAAATCCCCAATACACTAAACTGTCTACAAGACAAGTGCTCCTCAAACTTTTCATACCCTTGCAGTCAGTTCTTTCGCATGGGGTAGAGGGGCTGTTAGTGTACTCTTCTAGCCTATTCACTCTATTGGCAGTGCTTGTCTACTCAAGAGCACAACTGTAAGTGCTCATACACAACAATACAAGACTGTTTGCAAGTCAAGCCTCCCTCAAACTTTTCACATCTTTGCTAGCAGCCCATCTCAATGCCCCAATATTGTGTAACAAAACATACATAAGTTAGGAGGTAGATAAGCTTTAATATTGCAGATAGATTGATGGAAGTCAATGTATCTCTCAACTATGAAATAACATATGGAATCTTGTAGTAACCAGGCCAGGTAATCTGATGCAGCACTCCATCACTCTACTTCTTTGTCAAATAGCCCTTACATAGCCTGGAGGTGTGTTAAGTCATTGTCCTGCTAAAAAACAAATGATAGTCCCACTAAGCCCAAACCAGATGGGATGGCGTATCGCTGCAGAATGCTGTGGTAGCCAAGCTGGTTATGTGTACCTTGAATTCTAAATAAATCACAGACAGTGTCACCAGCCAAACATCATCACATCTTCTCCTCCATGCTTCACGGTGGGAACCCCATATGTGGAGATCCGTTCACCTAATCTGCATCTCACAAAGACACGGCGGTTGGAACAAAATATCTGGAATTTGGACTCAGACTAAAGGACAGATTTCCACTGGTCTAATGTCCATTGCTCGTGTTTCTTGGCCCAAGCCAGTCTAAAATGCAACAAGTGCAATGATTTTACTGATTTACAGTTCATACAAGGAAATCAATAAATTGAAATAAATTCATTAGGCCCTAATCTATGGATTAACACTAGTAGCAATGTAACCCCACTCCAGGGGAAGCACTGGTGATCAATTTTGCCATTTCTTTTAGAAACAGTCATAGCCCAGCTCCAATATCTCCAGGCGGGGTTGTAATGCTCGTTCATGAAAACATGTTTATATGTTGCATGTGACAGTTAGATAAATCCCAATCATTTGTTGCGTACACAAAGCCTAGAATCTCCACATACGCCAACATTTAGTGAGAAATGTGTGCACGGTTGATAAGAGGCCCCAGACCTCTTGGCTGAAGCCGTAATACGCTTATCTCCATACAGGGAGTAAGGCTTTCAGAACAAAATAAACAAGTATTGACATAGGCTTTGTCCCAAATGACAGCCTATTCCCTGGGCCCTGGTCAAAATGGTGCCCTAAATTGAGAACTATTTAGGACGCAGTCATGATGTTTCCCCTGACCTGGTTGGAGGACAGCGGAGAAGTGAAGTAGTGGCTGTGCAGGTTGCGTCCGGTGTTGAGGTGGGTGAGGCGGATGGTCTGACCACACTTAACAGGAGTCCCCCGGTGACATAGGGTTCCGCTGGTGCCCCGTACACTCCAGTAACTGTTGCTGTCCTCCACTGTGGTCACCCCTGTCACTGACTGCTGCCCGCTACCTGGCAGGGGACAGAGAAGTGAATACAGACAGAAATCAATACACAGACCATCATTTATCACTACACAGACAGACAGACAGAAATCAATACACAAAGTCAGGCAAACAGACACATAAAAAAGTACATTTAAGATCACCAGTCAGTAACCTTAAGTGAACACACTCAAAAAGCAAGGAGGGACGGAGAGAGATAATCTAATCAAGCCATCCTGATGTTTCCATTTTCTCTGGCCAAGCCAGCTAGCAGCTAGCTGGAATGTATTGACTCACCAGAGCCGTAGCGCACGTCGTGAGAGTGCAGTCTGACATTGTGCTTCACATTTAACAGCTTCACAACCGAGCCGCAAGTCACAAAGCTAAGTTCCGTTGCGAGCGATAGCCCAAATAAACACGATAATAGAAAAAAGCTCAATAAAAAGTGCGTGGGGCCAGTGGGTTTATCCATCACAGCTCTCCGCTGCCACTAAAATCAGCGACTGATATTAGTTTATCCTACGTCATCGAAATGGTACAGTGGGAAAGAAGAGAGAATCTGCCTTTGCGCCTGCTGCTGGCGCGGAGTAGTTATTGCAGATTCGCGACATTACTGAGAAGCGATGGGACTTTTGAAGGTTTTGTTAGAGTTGAGTATTTCTGCGTCTTTTTCGTTTCTTATCGTTTGGAAACAGTACTTTTAGTTCGTTCTTTTACTTCAATCGCAGCAGAACGTAGTCGCAGGACTTTGACGTTCCACCATTGTCCACCAGAGGGAGGAGGTGAGCTCCACGAGCTAAAAAACCGCTTCTGTGACACAGCAGCGGGACGTCGGAAGTTTCCTCAACACCGGAACTCATCAGCCATTTGTATTATTTAGAAGCTGCATGAAAAGATAGCATACCAACACATCCTTCTACGTTTCAAGGATTTAAATAAAATCTCGTCGCAGGGAGAAGTAAGTTATTTTAACAAAGGAGTTTGGTGAGCAGTGCAATAATCCCGCGCCAAAAACATTGGAACAATCTAGTCGTGACTCGACTGATTGTCCCCCTGGCTAGTTAGCTAACATATTGCTATTGTTAGCTAGCTTACTGCGAAGTGCAGCTAGCCTAGGGGCCTTGTTGTCTCCCAGTACCGTGATTTATCAACAAAACAGATTTCTAGCTGAAGTCAAGGGTACATGATTCACAATTCATGGTTCATTATCAACGTGTATTGTGAAAATCGCCACATGGCTAGTGACGTAACAAATGCAGGTTGTGTGCTAGCTAGCCATTTAGGAAGTTCAAAACTAAGAAAAGGCATAGATGGCTATGTCTTTCCAGCGATAGCATTATATACAACTGTAGGGGAAGTTGGCTAGAAACCCAAGCATCACAGAGCAATAGTGGTTCCCTATCTAACGTTAGTTAGGTAACGTTAGCGAAGTGTGCTGTTTGCATTTTCTGTTCATAGCTGTTTTGTTGTCTTTTGTGCGCCACACGTCAATCATCTGTAGTCTAGCGGAACATTATGTTCCAGATTCACGCAACTCGTTATGTTAAGCAATCCATCCACGAGTCTCTCTTCTAGACATTGTTCCGTGCGATTCAGTGCCATGCTAGTGACCATGTATTCTCGAGTTTTCCTGGTTTGGTGCAACTCTGAGACCAATATTCTCTGATGATACAAATTCTCTCTAGCGCAGTGGTTCCCACCCACTTGGCCTATCCACAGGGAGGTACTTGAGATGAATCATGAGACCATAGGCCTACTGGTAAAATGCACACTAGGGTGTACTCCAGGCAGAGCAAAATTCAGTTGGTGGTAAAGCAACCAAAAAAAGTTGCGAGCCACTGCTCTACCACTCTCTTGTGTTAACCTGTAGTGTGTGTCTTGTGTTAACCTGTAGTGTGTGTGTCTGTCCAGGCCTTGCAGACATGTCTGACTTCATCGACAGCGAGGCTGAGGAGTCAGAGGAGGAATTTGAGGAGAAAGACCTGAAGCCCAAAAAGACCCAGGTGTTTATGGATGATGGTGAGCTTGAGCAGATGATTACAATTTACTGATTTCTTATGTAATCATCAGAAGATGTGTAAGTATGACAAGTTAATGTCTGTCAGCCCGGGCAATTCTTCTGTCATGTCTTCATCCGTCAGTTCTTGTGTGTGTTTTTATGAGAAAATGTGTTTGCGTGTGTTTAACACTTCCTCCTCCTCCCCGAACAGAGGAAGAGGAGGAAGAGTTAAACACAGAGGACCAGGATGAGCACGGGAACCTGAGGGGGCTCATCGATGATGATGTGGATGAAGATGAAGAAGCGGAAGAAAAGAAGAGCGGAGGAGCGGGTAGCGGCAGCGACTCAGAGGATGAAGTCAGACACAGGCGCAAGAAACGCAGTGAGTTTGGGCTTCGGGGGCCTCATTTATAAACGTTGCGTACATTGCACTCTAAATGTCTGCATGCGCCATTTCTGAAAAGACTGCGCACGTACAAAAAGATTGAGATTCATAAACTTGGCCCAAGCCATACAAACGCATGTTTCCAGGTTATAAGTCAGACCCGTCCTGAAACTGCACGCATGAACAAGCATTAAATCTCTGCCTGTAAAACGCCCATCATTCACCTTTTATGGTGACAATAACAGCCTTATTTGCTATACTTTGTATACTTGAATTTTCTTTCAACTACAGTATGCCTACACACAGTGGTAGCCTGAACACTGTATATTATAAACCGTGCTCCCTTTCGGATGCATAGATCAAAATATTTGAAATATTAGCCTATCTAATATGCCCAATTAAATGCGCATGGTAATTTGTTGTAAGCTAAAGCTTCTTTTGCAATATGAACCAATCGTGGCCAGAAATGGTGGTGAGGAATTTATTCTACAATGGTTATGAAAATATGTATTATAAATGGAATATTGTTTACTTGATACATTTGAAATTACAGTAGGCTATTCAGACGTACAGTAGCCTACATAAATGGAAAAGGTGAACCGTTAAACTGCGCTCAGGGCCAGATTGCAAAGAGCAAAATACTTGAAAGAGTTTATCTATTTACTACTGTAAAGTGGGTCCAATTAAATGAGAGATGGGATGTTGTAGGGCCTATAGGCTACTTCGCGAGTACTTAAGCATCATAGTCAGAAAAGGTGAGGAATTTATTCTGCAATGGTTGTGAAAATAAGATAAATAGTTATCTTTTCCCTATGTCTAATTATTTGACGTTCTAAAAATAAAACGCATACATTTTTTTCCCTCGCAAATGGCTGCATTCTTGTTAAGGTTTTCCTGTGTTTTTTTTTAATGAATAATCTTTTCATCATATCCCTCATTTGCACAACATACTTACTTGCCAGTTTGCAATTCAGTATTTCAACCACTAGCAGATGTGCGTACATGGTCTAAAGTTTACTGGGTGGTAAGCACATTCTCGCGTAATTTTTTATAAATGGCAACGTTTGTGTAAAAACTGGCGCAAGCACATATTTTGTACATATGCACGGTTTATAATTGAGGCCACTGGGCTGTTTAAGAGTTTCATTCCAAAAGGTTGTTCACTCTCTTCCACTTTGTGGATCTGATAGTCTTGTCTAGTAGATAAATGAAAACAATTTATGGAAGCTAATTTCTGCTCTCTCTTGCCCCCCCACCTCTCTCTCCTTTTTTCCCTTCCCTCTCTCTCCCTCCCAACCTTTTTCTGCCCCTCTCCTCCCTCTTTCTCCTTCCCTCCCTCCAGACTATGATGACTACCTGGATGATGAGGACCTGGACCTCATTGAGGAGAACTTGGGGGTCAAAGTCAAGAGGAGGGTAAGCAGACACATCCTCTCTGGTGTGCTTTCAATCGGGAATCTAAGCCTATGTTAATAAAGTCGCTGATCTAGGATCATATCCACCCTGTCTATATAGTCATATCATTAGATCATATTAATTATTATCTAGAAGGAAAAACTGATCCTATAGCAGATCTCCTACTCAGAGATGCTTTGTTATTAAAATGACTCACGATTACACATTAGTAATGGCACACATTCAATTATTATATGAACGCATGGACCCCGGTTAAAAGCTCTCTCCCTCTGTGGCCCTGACAGAAGAAGAAGTATGACCGCGTGAAGCTGATGGATGATGATGAAGATGACGAAAAGGACCAGATAGCAGACGAGATCTTCCACGGAGGAGACGACGACGGAGAGGGGGAGCTGGAGGAGGGAGAGACCGTCGACCCGCCCCTCCGTCGCCATGGTGAACGCCACGATGAAGAAGAGGAGGAAGAGGAAGGAGAGGAGGAGTCGGGTACTCGTGATAATGCTAATAATGTTACAGATTTAAGTGTTTTTGAGAAACTAAAAGCTCTATATAGGCAAGTGTAAACATATTACAGGAAAGGGAATTATACATACTTTTGGCTGAATACTTCCTGGTTCTGTAACTCGCACTGATTTCAATAATTTCCTCAGATATTGACGACTTTATTGTGGACGACGATGGCCAGCCCATCACAAAGAAGAGAGGCAAGAAGTTCTCAGGATACACGGACGCGTGAGTGTTCACACACACCTCCTCAGTCAACTAGACAGAACGGTATGATGCCATTTGACCTAGTTCTTTCCTTCCCGCATACAGTGCCTTCGGAAAGTATTCAGACCCCTTGATTTTTTCAAATTTTGTTACGTTACAGCTTTATTCTAAAATGGATTAAATAAATACAAATCCTCAGCAATCTAAACACAGTACCCCATAATGACAAAGCGAAATAAGGTTTTTTGAAATTTGTCCAAAGTTCTTAAAAATAAATAATACAGAAAATCCTTATTTACATAGGTATTCAGACCCTTTGCTGTGAGACTTGATATTGAGCTCTGGTGCATCCCGTTTCCATTAAACATCCTTGAGTTGTTTCAACAACTTGATTGGAATCCACCTGTGGTCAATTCAGTTGATTTGAACATTATTTGGAAAGGCACACACCTGTCTATGTAAGGTCCCACAGTTGACAGTGCATGTCAGAGCAAAGACCAAGCCATGAAGTCAAAGGAATTGTCTATAGAGCTCCGAGACAGGATTGTGTCAAGGCACAGATCTGGGGAAGGGTACAAAAACATTTCTGCAGCATTGAAGGTCCCCAAGAACCAAGTTGCCTCCATTCTTAAATGGAAGAAGTTTGGAACCACCAAGACTCTTTGTAGAACTGTTCACCCGGCCAAAGTGACCAATCGGGGAAGAAGGGCCTTGGACAGGGAGGTGACCAAGAACCCGATGGTCACTCTGACAGCTCTAGAGTTCCTCTGTGGAGATGGGATAACCTTCCAGAAGGACAGCCATCGCTGCAGCATTCTACAAATCAGGCCTTTGTGGTAGTGGGCAGACGGAAGCCACTCCTCGGCGAAAGGCACTTGACAGCCTGCTTGGAGTTTGCCAAAAGGCACCTGAAGGACTCTCAGACCATGAGAAACAAGATTCTCTGGTCTGGTGAAACCAAGATTGAACTCTTGGCCTGAATGCCAAGCGTCATGTCTGGAGGAAACCTGGCACCATCCCTATGGTGAAGCATGGTGGTAGCAGCATCATGCTGTGGGGATGTTTTTCAGCGGCAGGGACTGGGAGACTAGTCAGGATCGAGGGAAAGATGAACAAAGCAAAGTACAGAGAGATCATTGATGAAAACCTGCTCCAGAGTGCTCAAGACCTCAGACTGTGGCTAAGGTTTACCTTCCAACAGGACAACGACCCTAAGCACACAGCCAAGACGGTGCAGGAGTGGCTTCAGGACAAGTTTCTGAATGTCCTTGAGTGGCCCAGCCAGAGCCCGGACTTGAACCCGATCGAACATCTCTGGGCACCTGGAAATAGATATGCAGCAACACTCCCCATCCAACCTGACAAAGCTTGAGAGGATCTGCAGAGAAGAGTGGGAGAAACTCCCTAAATACAGGTGTGCCAAGCTTGTAGTGTCATACCCAAGAAGACTCCATGCTGGAATCGCTGCCAAAGGTGCTTCAACAAAGTACTGACTGAAGGAACTGAATACTTATTTAAATGTGATATTTCAGTTTTGTATTTTTTGTAAATTTGCAAGAATTTATAAAAACCTGTTTTTGCTTTGTCATGGGGCTTTGTGTGTAGATTGAGCGAGGGGGGGAAAAAACAATTTAATCCATTTTAGAATAAGGCTGTAACGTAGCAAAATGTGGAAAAGGCGTCACGGGGTCTTTCCGAAGGCGTTGTACATAGAAAGTGCAGAACAAACATTGAGAGTAGAGTATTTAAAACGTACCTGTTCAAAGCAACTATGATCCATTTATCTATTTTAATTACGTACATTGGTTTATGAAGCAGCTCTTCAATATGCCTACCAAGATATGCACCTATGTATGAAGTGATCAAATAATACAAAATGGAATCTCACCCCCTCCCTCACTCCTCCACACCCCATCCGTCTCTCTTCCTCATTCCTCTTTCCTCTTCTCCCCGTCTAAAGAGCCCTCCAGGAGGCCCAGGAGATCTTCGGCGGTGACTTTGACTTTGCAGAGTTTGATGCTGACGGAGCATATGACCAGGGTGAGGAAGAGGAGGAGGACCAGGATGAAGAGGGCTGGGACCGG
Source organism: Salmo trutta (assembly GCF_901001165.1). Classification (NCBI taxonomy): domain Eukaryota; kingdom Metazoa; phylum Chordata; class Actinopteri; order Salmoniformes; family Salmonidae; genus Salmo; species Salmo trutta. The sequence goes on from NC_042975.1 coordinate 50,267,224, forward strand.
CCCAAGAAGCAGACGAAGAGGAGAGTGGGGAGGAAGAGCATCTTCGAGATCTATGAGCCCAGCGAGCTGGAGAGTAGTCACATGACAGACCAGGACAACGAGATCCGCTCCACAGACATGCCAGAGAGGTTCCAGGTAAGGGGGGGGGGGTTTGTGTGTGTGTGTTTCTTTGTCTGTTTCACCCTCCTTGTGTCCTTGAATATAGTTGTGTCATCTCAATCAAGCTCTGTGTGTGTGTCTCACCCGCTCTCTGTGTTCTGTTCTGTAGCTGCGCTCCATCCCAGTGAAGCCTGCTGAGGATAATGAGTTGGAGGAAGAGGCAGAGTGGATCTACAGAAATGCCTTTTCAACCCCCACCATCTCCATGCAGGTAGGAACCTCTGACCATACTGCACATTCACTTCATACATACCACATACTGACTACATACTCACACACTATCTTAGCCCACCCCCACCATCTCCATACCGGTAGGAACCTCTGAACTTACTATAAAGCCCTAACTTACCATATGATATATCCAGGGCTCCAGAATAAAATGTTGTCCTGGTGGCGCTGGTGCAACTACATTTTTCAGTTGGTGGCCCCAGGCCATGATTTGGTCACACTAGAGCTATGGCGGTCACACAATTTCGTCAGCCGGTGATTGTCAAGCAAATAACTGTCGGTCTCACGGTAGTTGACCGTTAATTAACATAAACACATTTAGCATCTCCTGTCTTCCATGCATGCTGACCTTTGGAACATCTATATATTAAAAAGTGTAATAAATCCATGTAATATAGCCTACACCTTCACAATAAATCCACTATTTATTTTAGACAGGTCTAAAGAAGCATGATATGAAGAAAATGTAGTCTATTTCAGAAGAACAGAATGGCATACTCTTGAGTTGTCCTGATCAGGCTATGCCAAATGACTGTGGGTTACACGAGTTCATTTAGCAGACAAGATTAGCTTAGAATTCCGTGGCATTATTTTATAGTAATGAACAATTTCAAAAAGGCACTCGCACATCTGAGCAATCTTGTTGCAGGTGCATGGCAACAGTTGAAACAGGATGAAGGAAAAAAGGAAACCGCACACTGTTCTTGATAGTATCACTGATATTTAATAAGCTTACGTATCGGCCTCACGGCCTTCGTCAGAGCTTTTAGTAATGAACAATACAATTGAACAAAGCTGAATAAAATCAAAAGGATATTTTCTGAAACGATTTCAAGGAGTGCGCACATGGCTATTCTTTGTTTAACAGCGTTTTACAAAGAAATAGGTATTCCTATATGCTTAATTTAGAGTTATTAATGTAACTTTAGTTGTTCTACAAAAGTTGGGCCATATGTTTTGATTTTTAATACATTGTAAGGCTGCATGATGCGAAACAGTTGCTTTAAATGCATGAGCTCTGCTTTGTTTATTGCGCAGGCTGTACACACTACATCAGTCACTCATTCACAATTTGACTTGATAATGCCTCAAATTTCACGGTTGCATATTGTCACCCATCAGACTATTCTTGATTTCATCTTGTCTTTACATATACTAAATAATATGTGACATTTTATTTAGAATGGACCTTTATCATGCACCTGTATCGAAACAGAGGCAGCGGGAAAAAATACATGTCATCTATGCACTTAAATAGCGAAAGGAGGATGCTTTTCCCTTTGGTTTATTTTCATGCCAGCCAGGTAGGCTTTACTCCTGTTGTAAATATAATCAATGTGCTTCATATTAAGTTGAGAAATAAATATAGTAGGCCTAGCCTGTGGAAAGCTGATCGTCCTCTTTTTAGTCGAGACCATCACTCTAATTTCTTGCTCAATTGCATTGCCTGTTGAAATGTTGCATAACATGAGCTCATGAGCTCTCATGAAGTGTTTGATTTAGATTTTTGAACACATTTGTATTGATGTTTATTAGAGGGAAAATAGAGTGCTGAGTACCAGGCAGTTATCAAGTTTGGTAGGCTACTAATGACAATCAGCAGCATCAGAGCTTGGAGAAGCCTAATTACCGTGACTAAACGGTTACGTGGAATTTTAATACCTTCATGACTTGGGACTGCCGGTGTGGCAGTAGTACGGTCACCGCAACAGCCCTAGGTCACACCAATTTCTTTCTGCGGTGTCACGCAATTAAAAAAATGTTTAATCTTATAAAGTATTTCACAATGCTTTTAAAAAATATATATATTTTTTCAATTAAGGTGAATTGGCCTGCATCTTTATGTGCACTAATATCATAGGCACATTTATTTGGGACCATCTGAGTAACTCAAAACACATTAGCAAGATCTAAATATAAAAATATACTCGAAATATAATACCCAACTGCTAGTAGCCATGTATTAATTTAACAGTAAATGTAATGTCCAAAAGAAAGCGTACCCCGCTCCTCATCTCAAAGCCATATCAAATCTCAGTTGTAGGCTATAATAGTTGCTATTGAGCTCAAAGTTGAGAAATTATACCTAAAGAAAGCTGAGAACATCCTCTATTCAACTGTGAGAACAGGATAGTTGTGTTCTCCCCGCAATTGGATTTGAAAATATTATACAATCAGGAAGCATGTTTTCTCCCGGAGCATTTTTTTGGGGGGGACACCGCAACAGACCCCAGCGAAACAGGTACATGGGTAGGCAGACACTTTCATCACAGAAATCGTGAGGATAATGTACTTTACTGTTTGACCAAATCATGGGTTAAGCCTCCTAAAAAATAGGACATTTTTAGTGAGGAGACCATGTAGAATGTGCAGCTCGCACCGATGTGACTAATTAAAAAGGTAACTCACACAGCTAAGTCAAATGTCACAAAATGCGACTAAATAGTCGGTCTGAAACTCTGGATATATCCATATCAATCATCCTACAACCACCACATACCTTACAGACAACTCAGACACCCAACACCCATACACATGAACAGCCCAGCCCATTCCTTACAGTCTCGGCCGACTCCATACTCTTCTTTCTTTGTTAAAAAAAACAATCGACTGTTTTCTGGGTGTTCAGGAGAGTACAGACTACCTGGACAGAGGGACCACCACAAACTTCAGCAGGAAAGGCCCCAGCACCATCGCTAAGATCAAGGAGGCCCTCAACTTCATGAGGAACCAGCACTTTGAGGTACACCACCCGATTACATGTGCGTGAGTGTGTAGTGGCTGAGGCCCTAAAGGCGTCCGCATACAAAGTTTCGGTTTGCTCCTAGCAGATCTTGGCTAGGCGACGCAAACGTCTGCTCGCGGATTCCCTTAAGACCGTTGCTTGAAAAACAAGCAATATTACTGTTTGTCCCTCTTGAGGCGCCGTAGCAACAACATAGCCAATAGTCCGAATTAATCTGTAAATCAAGCTTTACAGTGGTGTCTGTCTCATGTTCTCACCCACTTTACATTCTTTGTTTCCTCCAGGTTCCGTTCATCGCGTTCTACAGGAAGGAGTACGTGGAACCGGAGCTCAACATCAACGACCTGTGGAAGGTCTGGCAATGGGACGAGAAGGTAAAGGATGACCTCATCACAACCTTTGGCATCTAACATGACTTTGAGGTTCACACCCCAGCCCCACACACTTTTGCGTATACCAGCAGTTGGTCACCTTAGCTTAGATTATGTTACAACTGTAATCCAATAGAAAGAATGTTGTTTCTTATTGACCCACTTCCTGTCTCTTGACCCCTGACCTCTGGGACCCCAGTGGTGCCAGCTGAAGAGCAGGAAACAGAACCTGACACGACTGTTCCGGAGGATGCAGTCGCACCAGTATGAACAGATCTCTGCCGACCCTGACAAACCCCTAGCTGATGGTATCAGACCCCTGGACACGGCTGATATAGAGAGGTACGTACAGCCAACCATAGGGTCAGAGGAGGTATGGACTGCGTCTGAATGGGCATCCTATTCCCTATCTTAGGGGTTGGCAACAGGTGGCCTGCAGGCCAGGTCTCAATTAGAGCCCGAATAATATGGGATTTTTGATCAGTTTCCTATTTTAGAGTGAAAATATTGGCCGATAACTGATATACAGTACCAGTCAAATGTTTGGACACACCTTGGACACACCAGTCAAATGTTTGGACACCTACTCATTCAAGAGTTTTTCTTTATTTTTACTATTTTCTACATTGTATAATATGAAATAACACATATGGAATCATGTAGTAACCAAAAGGTTTAAACAAATCAAAATATATTTCATATTTGAGATTCTTCGAAGTAGCCACCCTTTGCATTAATGACAGCTTTGCACACTCTTGGCGTTCTCTCAACTAGCTTCATGAGGAATGCTTTTCCAACAATCTTGAAGGAGTTCCCACATATGCTGAGTACTTGTTGGCTGCTTTTCCGTCACTCTGCGGTCCAACTCACCCCAAACCATCTCAATTGGGTTGAGGTCAGGTGATTGTGGAGGCCAGGTCATCTGATGCAGCACTCCATCACTCTCCTTGGTCAAATAGCCCTTACACAGCCTGGAGATGTGTTTTGGGTCATTGACCTGTTGAAACCAAATAATTGTCCCACTAAGCGTTAACCAGATGGGATGGCGCATCGCTGCAGAATGTAGACAAATAATATATCTGCACATTATGAATGAAAACATATGATTTATGGAAGTGGATAATTCAATAATAGCAGTAGGCAAAACAACAAAATGCAGATTGCAGAATAATTATAAATTGTTAAGCAAGCTTTGAATTTGTGTCCTAAAAGGTTAGGAGCATCACATAAAATCTATGGTAGCACCAGAAAGACAATATTTTTTTATGGAAAAACTGTTACTTTTGTGAAAGGAGGATAAACTGCATGGATTCCAGCCAAAACAATAGCCTAGGCTTGAGCTGCCTCACTGAGGCTACGCTTTGCCGCTCTGCCTCTCGCTTCAAGTGTAGCCTCAGTGAACGATCCTTGCTATCCAGGATCCTCGGGACCTCCCTACCCTCCATTGAAGTTGAAATGTTAAATGGTTATGTTAAGTTTCGGGTTAGGTAAGGGTTATGGGTAGTGGTTAGGGTTTAGGGATATCCCAAGGGTCCCATATAGCACTAACCCTCAAGTACTCTCACACAGTTAGTTGAGTACTCGTACTGGAAATGAGGGTGGCGAAATGTGAATTTGGACCAGTCCCTGACAAGTAACAACCCATACATCAAAATCTGCTTTGGAACCTGCTATGTTATTTTTTGTGTCTCTGAAAACATTGGAATGACCGCTTGAGGAATTCCCTTTGCAAAGAGCAAATTTAACACCAGATTTCGCAGGCTTCTCTAAAGGGCTGTAACGTTAACGTTACCACAGAGTTGATCGTTCTTAGCGTGGCACTTGCTTCACATTTGAGCATAGCATCCATTGTTTGTCACGACAACCCTACCACGTAACAGTATAGGTCCAGTGCGCATTTTTGGCACTTTATTGAGCTGGCACTCACCGTAGAGGCAGTAACAGTTCACAGTATTTCACTCTCCTCTCTAACTGGTGTAGTTGCTTTGGGTGATTGTGTCCAATCTTGCTGTAGCATGCCAAGGCAAGATAGGCTAATGGAAAGAGCGCCATCTTCAGCACAAATAATGAAATGCCCCCCCATGAAGAACAGCTTTTTTCCCCCCTGTTTTTTGGGTGGATTAAACGCTGATACAAATACATCCGAAAAGGCCAATATCGTCCGATAATATCAGCCAACCGATAAATCAGTCGGGCTCTATTCTCAATGTAATCAAGGTATGATATTATTGTTATTTTCAAATAAAATCTATTTTTGAGCTTAGATGTGGTCACTTTGCAATGTACAAATTATGATAATGTTTTTCCGGACCCCCGACCATTCACGCCGACCCGCGGCTGGATCTAGTTGCCTACCCCTGCCTTGTATAGAGTACTACCTTTGACCAGAATTCGTCTTAACACAGGGCCATAGGAGAACACTGTGGTATGAGGGGGGGTCAGTGTGACCTGTGTCAACAGGTCACACTGATATAGTTGATGATTGACAAGCTCTGTCCTGCACATTGTGTAAACTTGAAGCGACAGGTGTAAAAGGACCGATAAGGCATATTGTAGAAATAGAAGTTCAGGAATCAGTGCTTTTTTTTAAAAACAAGATTGTGTGCTCCAGTGTTGTAATGCACTAGGGGCCAGTTTCCCAGACACACAAAGCCTAGAGAATCCCCCCCAAAATTCTGTGCCTGGTATTCTGACTTGACATATTAATAACCAGATATTGAAACAGTTTATGAAAATACAGAATAATGTATTGAATATGTTGTGTGTATAATCCCATGTCCTTCGGTGCTGCGATGTAGCCTGTAAAGCGAGGAAGGTGTATGTTAGCACGCGGGCAAATCCTGTTATTTACGCTTTCCATGCATGTATTTTTGTGCGTTTAATTTACCTTACAAAGTGCACATTGTAATGGTTTTGAGATCACTATTTCTACAGGAGTATATGTTACAAACCTCCCTATTAATCCCCGTTATTGATGAGATAAAATGTTACCTCTGCTGCGTCGGGAGTTTTGGCAAGCCAGGTCTGCAGTATGAAGCTTTTATGTTACCCCAATCTATTATAGGCTTTTTTTCATGGGCTAATTGTTACCTAAAGCTAGTTAGTTGAGTTATATCTTATGGTGCATTTAATGCCTGTATTTCAACCTGTTAATTGTTGATACAGTCCGAGGTGAGCCCTGATAGAATTTAATTTAATCCATGTCATTCCTTTCTTGGCCGGGTTGCGGGCAGTTATTATTAAGGCCTGTTGTGTATTGAGTTTAACCTTTATTTGATTTATTTTCAGTTTACCCCAAGTTTGTTTCCTGTTCTGGCCATCGTCATGTTTATTTTGTTTGTACATTGCTGTACATAGTATACAACAGTTTTGGTACCTCTTCTCCACTAATAAAAGCCACCCCTGGGCACTGCACTGGGTCCATTTGTCTGCCTCCTAACTGAAACCTCCACCACTAGGGCAGTTTCCCATACACCTAGTTTGTGTCCAGGAAGCTGGACCAAGATTTCCCATTACATGATTGTCAAGGTTCAGAAGTCTCATATCCCCATGTCTTCATAAAAGAAAGGACCAATTTAGTAAAGTCCAGCTAGTGTAACTGTTTCCCTCTCCCCTCCTCATTTCTCCTTTCCTCACCTCTTCTCCCCTCCTGTAGACTGAAAGACGTCCAGTCCATAGATGAGCTGAGTGATGTGTACAGCCACTTCCTGCTGTACTACGGCAGAGACATCCCCAAGATGCAAAACACAGCCAAGGCCGCCAATAAGAAGAAGAAGCTGAGGAAGATCAAGGAGGTTAACGAGGACGGTAGGAAAACGTAATTTCTTGTGCTTATTATTACATTTTTTACTGAAAGCTGTTATAGTAAATAACTACATTGTTACCCAGAAATGATTTGATAAGGAGATCGAAACAGCTGCAATGAGGGTGGCATTGTTGCATGTAAAGTAAAATAACGGCACCTTTTGAACAACCATGCTTTGTCTTTTTTTAAATGTTTATCACCCTCCACACTGTGTGACATCATGTTTCTTCCCTGTCCATTCAGGGGAGGAGGAAGAGGTGGAGGTGGAGGAGGAGGAAGAGCAGAAGGGGCCAGACCTGAAGCTGGCATCTCGTAGAGACATGTACAGCATCTGTCGGAGCGCAGGGCTCGGTAAGTCACCTCTGCTGATCTCTAATATGGTGTCTTTATCCCTACTTAATGGACATATGCTTGACTTCGTTGTGCGTGTGGTGGATGCAAGGGCCTTGACATGTGAAATGTAAACCAGGTATGTAAACCAGGTATGTAAACCAGGTATGCGCACATGCAGTACCCTGCTCTGCCTCAAGACATTACTTCTGGCAATCTGTCCTTTTTGTATTCAGCAGAGACTGATGTTTTAAAATTAGGTCTGTCAAAGTTAATGCGTTACATTTTGAATGCCTTTTGAACACATGCCCTGCACCGCGCAGTCTTCAAAGGTCCTTCACAGTGTCCTTAAACAACAGCGGGTTCGACAATGCCCTAGCCAAATGGCCGTTTCAATAACAGCCCACCGAAACAACAACCACTGAGAGATGCTCTGTCCCTACAGAAAACGAACATCACCATGCCAACCACAGCTGACCTGGAGAAACTGTAGAATCTGGGGGCAGTACTGGGGCCATGCAAGTAATCTTCTTTATCACTCTGTTAGTGAGTGTGAGAGAGACCATTTTCTGTACATTTCCTGCTCAATGGTGTTGCATGCTTTGTGTCATCTCCTTTGGGTGATCGAGAGCTCTGATGACGTTCACAGACCTGGAGAAACGCAAGGAAAGCACAACCTCGCGTGGTTGAAGATCGCCACAGCACCCGACCCAAGGTTTAAGCACCTGAAGTGCCTTCCTAGACCTGAGAGGGTCTAGTGAGTGAGGTGTGTGCTTTGGTCAGCAACTTGCTGAAGGAAGAGAGGCCTGCACATCAACCTGATAAAGCAACAGAGTCAGAGCCACCAAAGAAGAAAGCTGCCCTCTTGTTCAGTCCTTCTGAGTCTGTGTCTGATGAAGAGGAGGAGTCCTTTGAGAAATGTGTGGAGTGTGGGCACACACCAGGCTGGCCTGCGTTGCACGAAGGCTCCTGGCAACGCCTGCCACATCAGTACCTTGTGAGAGGTTGTTTTCACTCTTTGGCCGTATCGTACAGAAGAAGAGAGCAGCTTTTTCATCTGAAAATGTCAATGGGCTTGTTTCTCTTAGCAACTTAGTCAGTGAAAAGAAATGGGAGGACGACTGAAGTGTATGGTCACAAGTTTATGTTCAGTGGAATTCATGACATTGTTGGACAGGTTTATGCTATTTGTTCTTTGTATCCATAGAGCCAGTGATTTTTTTTTCTTATAGCCAACCCTCCAATCGGTAACTGGGAGAACAATCATTTGGAATGGCTGACGCTTTAAGTGTGTGTGTGGGAACTTCATGAACATTTATGAGGGAGTAGGCCTACTGGGAGCATTATTAGGAAGTTACAGGACTTTTGTATTGCTTGTTTATGGTGAATATGCCATTAAAAACATTCTGATACAGAGTATTTGTTGTGTTTCAGTCCCTACATGCCTATAACTCAATACACAGCTTTTTTTTTCAGGTGGATTTTTTTATATTTAGCACCAAATTTGAGCAAATAAACTTTTGAGATTAACCACAGAATTTAATGCGATTAATCGTGACTATTTTAATCATTTGACAGCCCTAGTTAAAATATGAGTGCACTGAGACATGTATAAAGATTGAAGATCCTGTCTTCCTTCCCTTCTCTCTGTCTCAGACGGCCTGGCTAAGAAGTTTGGTCTGACTCCAGAGCAGTTTGGGGAGAATCTGAGAGACAGCTACCAGCGCCACGAGACAGAGCAGTTCCCTGCCGAGCCTTTAGAGCTGGCCAAAGACTACGTCTGCAGGTAACTACACCACACACACAGCAGGTAATAACAAGTAACTCTGTAGAGCTTGCCAAAGACTGTCTGCAGATAACGCACACACTGACCCCCTCTACCTCTTTTTGCTCTCTCTCTGTAGCCAGTTTAACAGTCCTGAGGCGGTGTTGGAGGGGACTCGTTACATGGTGGCCATGCAGATTTCCAGGGAGCCTCTGGTCAGACACGTCCTCAGACAGACCTTCCAGGAGAGAGCCAAGATCAACATCAATCCCACCAAGAAAGGAAAGAAGGTACGGGAACCAAGACAATGCACTAACACTAATGTAGAGTTCTTTAGGATATTTGGACTAAATGCCATGATATCTTCCCTATGTATCACCACTCTGCTTTACTATAGTTTAACAAACTGACAAGATACAAACGTGCTACAATGCTGTGCCAAAATATACCAAAGTATGAGTGAGACCTGTCTCTAGACGACAGCAAACGTGCAGACAATAAAACTAGGGCTGACCCCAATTAGTGGGTGGCAGGGTAGCCTAGTGGTTAGAGCAGGGTAGCCTAGTGGTTAGAGCAGGGTAGCCTAGTGGTTAGAGCAGGGTAGCCTAGTGGTTAGAGCAGGGTAGCCTAGTGGTTAGAGCGTTGGACACGTAACCGAAAGGTTGCAAGATCGAATCCCTAAGCTGACATGGTACACATCTGTCGTTCTGCCCCTGAACAAGGCAGTTAACCCACTGTTCCTAGGCCGTCATTGAAAATAAGAATTTGTCCTTAACTGACTTGCCTAGTTAAATAAATAAAAAATAAAATAGTAAACTGGTCGATTGTTTGGTCGCTAGGCTGTTGGTTGGCCGAGATCGTTTTAATCGAGCAGTAACAAATATATATACACTGCCATTTCAAAAGTTTGGGGTCACTTGTTTTTGAAAGGAAAGCGCATTTTTTGTCCATTAAAATAACATCAAATTGATCAGAAATACAGTGTAGACATTGTTAATGTTGTAAATGACTATTGTAGCTGGAAACGGACGATTTTTAATGGAATATCTACATGGGTGTACAGAGGCTCATCAGCAACCATCTCTCCTGTGTTCCAATGGCACGTTGTGTTAGCTAATCAAAGTTTATAGAAGTGAATCGCAAATTCAAAACCGCTGGACAGCAACATAATACGCTAAAGCACTGATCATTGGGAATGAGACTGCTTAGGCTTCATCCATAAATTAAGTAGGTAGTCTAGCCTACAAAACTAAAACAATCCAGATGTTCAAATCAAAAGGCCTGATCTAAAATGACATCAATATTGTAGCCACATCCCATGTCCCCGGTGGTGACACATTCAGAACTCAAAAGATGATTTAGTATTTGTACTGAACAAAAATCTAAACACGACATGATTAAAATTTCAACTATTTTACTGAGTTACAGTTCATATTACAGTTTCACATGACTGGGCAGGGGCAAAGCCATGGGTCGGCCTGGGAGGGCATAGGCCCACCCACTTGGGAACCAGGCCCAGCCAATCAGACTGAGTTTTTCCCCACAAATGGACTTTAATACAGACAGAAATATTTAATCAGCTGTCTGGGTGGCTGGTCTCAGACGATCCCACAGGTGAAGAAGCCGGATGTGGAGGTCCTGGGCCGGTGTGGTTAAACATGGTCTGCGATTGTGAGGCCGATTGGAAGTACAGCTAAATTCTCTAAAACGACGTTGGGAGGCAGCTTATGGTAGATAAAAACATTCAATGCTCTGGTAGCAGCTCTGGTGGACATTCCTGCAGTCAGCATGCCAATTTCATGCTCCTTTGTGTTCTGTGACAAAACTGCACATTTTTAAAGTGACCTTTTATTGTCCCCAACACAAGGTGCACCTGTGTCATGATGTTAATCAGCTTCTTGATATCCCACACCTGTCAGGTGGATGGATTATCTTGTCAAAGGAGAAATGCTCACTAACAGGGATGTAAACAAATTTGCACACAATTTGAGAGAAATAAGGTTTTCGTGCATATGGAAACTTTGATCTTTTATTTCAGCTCATGAAACATGCGACCAACACTTTAAATGTTGCGTTTATTTTTGTTCAGTATAAAAGCTCTGACGAAGGCCAAGAGAATAAGAAACACTTAAGTCAGAAAACAAAAATATAAAAATACTTCTGTTTTCAATGATGTAGCTGACAATGCAGTACTCGTGGTCATTTTATGGGGAACAAAAACTACTTGCCTACATTTGAACACCAGCGCAGAAGCTTCAGACATCTTCCCAATTAAGTAGCCTAGTTTTGTTTGTCTACTTGAAGAGAACTAGGGCCTATCACTCGCAGCCCACATCTTCCAATGCATTGTGGAAAAGTGTGCATCAAATTCTACTAGGCGAAGAGCTGAAATGAGTAACATCCTGGCATTTAAACCATACTCGATTTAGAATGCTATTGTAACCGATGTGAAATGGCTAGTTAGTTAGCGGTGGTGCGCGCTAATAGCGTTTCAATCAGTGACGTCACTTGCTCTGAGACTTGAAGTAGGGTTTCCCCTTGCGTTGCAAGGGCCGCGGCTTTTGTGGCGCGATGGGTAACGATGCTTCGTGGGGTGTCAGTTGTTGATGTGTGCAAGGGTCCCTGGTTCGAGCCCGGGTTGGGGCGAAGAGAGGGACGGAACCTACACTGTTACACTATTTCACACGCTATTAAACATTATATTTTTGCGTACTGAGATTGCGTGATTGCATTGTTTCCTGTTTTTTTTTTTCTTTTTCGGAAGCGCATCCCCATATCTAATTGTTCAGTTATTGTCAAAGCTGAAATGAAAGTGACATCCGGTCATTTAAAGTATACTTGATTTACAAAATGTCGCATACTTTATTTAAACTGATTTTTTTTCCGCATACTCAAGCGGCCTACTGTTTAGAACCCAAGTGTGGGCATTCGGACACTGTCAACGTTTATAATCACTATGTTTGACGTACAGCTACATTGCGTTATACCCTGAGTTGTTCGGAACAGAATGAGCCTATGTTTGTCGTATTGTGAATATAATTTGCCACAGAACATGTATCTCAATGCACTCATGACTCCATTCTATGCGCACCCAATTTACGATCTGCTTCTCTGAATTTCCTGGTAAAAGCCTAACACTTGAAGATGGTATTTTTTTTGTAACTTGGCTAGTCATGTTGGCAATAGAACAAGCTTTCAAATGATGCCCACCTGACCCAGGTTGTGATTTAAAATTGATTGTTTTTTGGATTGCGTAAACAAAAACAGTAATTGTGTGATGGTGGGGATGCAGGGCTGTGTTCGTAACAACTACAAGTGTGCTTTCTCTCGTTGTTCAACGACACAGCTAGGAGAGCTCAAAAAAGCACCTTAATTGAAGTCATAAAAGTGCATTGGAATAACTTGAACTGAGGGGTGTGTGGCCACGTGGAGACACCAGTTAGACCTCTCACTCAAACCCTTGCAATTTTCTCTTTCGTTGCACCTACCCCAACTTTTCTATTAATATTCTAATCAATGTATCCAGAGTGTTTTCAGATTTCGCTATCAACAAATGCGGCGAAAAGCACAGTAAATGTAAAATACTGTACAGCGCCTTCAGAAAGTATTCACACCCCTTGACTTATTCCACATTTTATTGTTACAGCCTGAATTCAAAATAGATTAAAGATTTTTTTTCTCACCCATCTACGCACAATACCCCATAATGACAGTGGAAATGTTTTTGTAAATGTTTTCACATTTCTCGAAAATTAAATGCAGAAATATCTCATTAACATAAGTATTCACACCCCTCACTCAATACTTTGTAGATGGACATTCCGGGTAAATCTCTAAAAGCTTTCCATACCTGGATTGTGCAACATTTGCCCATTTTTATTATTTTCAAAATTGTTCAAGCTCTGTCAAATTGGTTATTGATCATTGCTTGACAAACATTTTAGGTCTTGCCGTAGATTTAAGTCAAAACTGTAACTCGGCCACTCGGGAACATTTACTGGCAACTCCAGTGTATATTTGGCCTTCAGATACAGTGTTTAATAGTCACATGTACAGGGTTTCAGGTGTGATTGCAGGGTGCAGTGGCTTGCAGGACTAAGTGAAGTAAAATAATTACAATTGTAATAAAAAAAATGGAACCATAAACATAATAACTAAATGTCCATAGTGGGAGTAGCAGAGGGGGAGGAATGTCCATAGGGACAGTAGCAGGGGGAGCAGGTAGCTGACTAGTGGTGGATATTCAGCAGCCTGATGGTCTGAGGGTAGAAACCATTGGCCAGTCTATCAGTTTTTGTCATGATGCCCTTGTACTGTCTCTGTCATTGAAGCAGGGAGGACAGGGCATGGCTTGGCTGGCTGATGATCTTCTTGGCCTTCCTGCGACACCTGGTGTTGTAGGGTAGGGGTCCTGTAGGGCATGGTGCGTTCGGCTGCACGTATCACGCTCTGAAGAGCCTTGCGGTCTGCGGCGGTGGAGTTGCCGTACCAGGCTGTGATGCAGGCCGAAAGTATGCTCTCGATGGTGCTCCTGTAGAACACTGTGAGGGCCCTCGGGACAGGCCAACCTCAGGATGCTGAAGAAATTTGTAGATTCGCTGTTGTGCCTTCTTCACTACGGTGTTTGTGTAGTTAGACCATTTCAGCTTCACTGAGATGTGTACGATTTGGAAGTAAATGATCGTTTCCACGGCGGCCCCCATTGATGAGGATGAGGTGTGTCCAGCCTGGTTCCTCCTGAAGTCCACAATCGGCTCCTTTGTTTTGCTCACGTTGAGGGAGAGTTTACCTGGCACCACACCACCAGAGGGCCTACCTCCTCCCTGTAGGCTGTCTCATTGTTTTTGGTAATCAGGCTTACTACTGTCATGTCATCAACCAACTTGATGATAGTTGGAACTGTGTAAGGCCATGCAGTCGTGGGTATACAGGGAATACAGGAGGGGGCTGAGGACGCAACCTTGTGGGCCCCCGTGTTGAGAATCAGTGTCGAGGAGGTAATGTTGCCTACCTTGACCACCTGGGAGCGGCCCGTCAGGAAGTCCAGGACCCAGTTCCATAGGGAGGAGTTGTGAGCTTTGCAATGAGCGTATAGGGCACTATGGTATTGATGAACAGCATCCTCACACATACATTCCTTTTGTCCAGGTGGGTAAAGCCTAGATCACACCGACAGTGTCATAGCATTTTGGTACACCAGAAGTACATTCATTTCCAAAGGAACGCTGCGTTTGCCTTGCAGCGTTGCAGTTGTAGTGCGTTCTGTGTGGTGCATACGTTGGATTTATCGAACGTATACATCAAACTGTATGCGTAGACGGCTTCACATAATTGTTTCTTATGCTGGGCATCATTCACAAGTCTTAATATATAATTCACAAGTGATAGACTAATATTGTCACCCATCAGATTATTCTTGATTGAATCTTGTCTTTACATATACTAAATAATATGTGACATTTTGTTTTGATTTAAAATGGACCATTATCACGCACCTGTATCGAAGTAGGGGCAGCGGGGAAAAATACATGTTAAATAGCAAATTGAGGACGCTTTTCCCCGTGGTTTATTTTAATGGCAGCCAGCTAGGCTATACTCCTGTTGTAAATATGCTTAATATTAGGAAAGTTGAGAAATAAATATAGTACACCTAGCCTATAGAAAGCTGATGATATCCTCCTCTATTTAGTAGAGGCCATCACTCTGTTTTCTCCCACAATTGCATAGCCTTTAGAAATGTTGCGCAACATGAGCTCATGGGCTCTCATGAAGTGTTAGATTAGATTTTTGAATACATTCGCATTGATGTCAGAGTGATTAGAGGGACAATAGAGTGCTGAGTACCAGGCAGTTAGCAAGTTTGGTAGGCTACTAATGAACAGCAGCAGCATCAGAGCTTGGAGAAGCCTAATTTCCGGACCGATGCGTATTGGTGAATCGTTACATCCCTAATGGTTATACATATGCTTTTCATATTTCTTCTTTAAGAAACATTTAAATGTAGCCCTATCCATCTAGGTTAATTCCCATCAGTATAAAGGGTTAAGCCATTATCTATTTTGTACCATGCCATGTTAATTGACCTCTGGTTTGTTATTAGGATATGGATGAGGCCCATTTTGGCTACTCCTTCAAGTACCTGAAAAACAAGCCAGTGAAGGAGCTGAACGGAGAACAGTTTTTAAAGATGTGCCAGGCTGAGGAGGAGGGCCTTCTCACCATTGACATCTGCATCGACCTCCTAGGAGTCAAAGGGTAAGGCGAAGGACATCGACCTCATAGGGGTTAAAGGGTATGGGGAAGACGACCTTTGAGTTAACCCTTGTCTCCTGGAATGGTCAATTGTGCAAAATATTTATTTTGTCTGTTCCGCTGGTTTGTTCATAACAAAGCTAAAGGCTTCTGCTCTGTTATTTCATAATCTTTTTTTTTTCTCTCCCTCCCTTCCTGTCTCCCCCCCAGGTTTGCAGGTGACCAGACGTACTTTGATGAGATCAAGCAATTCTATTACAGAGATGAGTTCAGCCACCAGGTGCAGGAGTGGAACAGACAGAGGACCCTGGCCATCGAACGCTCCCTCACACAGTTCCTCTACCCTCAGATGGCCAAGGAACTCAAGAACAAACTCATCGCAGAGGCCAAGGACAACATCATCAAGGTATATACTTGATAGTGTTACAGCACACCTAGCTACATCCAGGACTCAGTATCATGTATTCCATATACTGTTGAATACCTCAAGAGTTGGTTTAACTTGATCATTGGAGATTTTTTTTGTTGTTGAGTTTTCATGATATTGTGAATTTCAATTTAGAAGAGCCGATGTTCCAGCACATGTTGTGAATAAACATCCATTTCAAGCTTTAGTGTACATTTTGATCACAGTGGTGTATTATTCCTCTTCCAGTTCACCTTTGACCCTAGTCGTGTTGCAGGAGGCTGTATAACTGGCTGAAGGTGTAGCGGTGTAGTGTAGGTTTGTATACACTGTGATATTGTGTGTCCGACCAGTCGTGTTGCAGGAGGCTGTATAACTGGCTGAAGGTGGCTCCCTACAGACCAGACCAGCAGGCGGAGGAGGAGGATAATGATCTGATGGATGAGAGTCAAGGAAAGGGCATCAGAGTCCTGGGAGTGGCCTTTGCAGACAGCAGGTGTGTGTGTGTGTGTGTGTGTGTGTGTGTGTTTGCTTAAAAGGGAAGGCGGTGTGTGTGGGCATGTTTTGTTTGTTTGTGGTGTCCTCCAACTTATTGTATACCATATGTATTAATAATAACTGAAAGTTGTAATTCTGTTACCGTAGAGACACGCCAGTGTTCTGTTCTCTGATCAACGGAGAGGGAGAGGTGGTGGACTTCCTCCGTCTGCCTTACTTCCTGAAGAGGAGGAATGCATGGAGGGAGGACGAGAGGGACAAAAAGGTACCTCCTCTCCTCTGTCCACCTCTCATGCCATCTTATCATTTAGCCATGCATTCATAGGAAACATCACTTCGTCAGTGTAGCTGTATCAAAAGATAGTTCACCAAAAGTAACGAAATACACAGTTTTCTCACTTTGGAAGCATCATGTATTCCAGGAGATATTGCAGTCCACACTTTGGGTTTGTTTATTCAGCTGTTGTCACCAACCTGTTAACCCTTAGATTTTGTCTCGTTTTATTTTGTTCTATTCAGTCTTTTATTTCATACTTTCATTCATATGATTATTGTCACGGAGCGTATTATTCTAGTGTTTTGTCTCCTCAGCTCCAGGACATTGTGAACCTAAAGAAGTTCCTGATCAGTAAGAAACCTCACGTGGTGGCTGTTGCCGGGGAGAATAGGTGAGCCTTCTCCAGCTACTGACCACATTTGAGAAGTAAAACATTTCTCTGTATGTGCAGAGAGCGCTTAAGAGTTGGTTTATTTTTGGATACTTACGGTGAAAGGCTTTTTTTGGCGTGCGTGTTTGGTGCGTGTGTGTGTGTAGAGATGCCCACATGATAATGGAGGACATTAAGAGGACAGTGAGTGAGTTGGAGCAGGAGTCTTCTCTACCTGCTGTGGGAGTGGAGCTGGTGGACAACGAACTGGCCGTGCTTTACATGAACAGCACGAAGTCTCAGGTACACACACTTCGTATATGCGCGCGCGCACACACACACACACACAGTCCACATGAACTGCAAGAAATCAACAAGTCTGCTTTGACACAGCATGAATGCATAGCTACGTATACGCACACATCTGATGACCCATATCTAACCATACTCATGACTCCTCCCTCCCTCCCTCCCTCCCTCCCTATTCTCTCTCGCTCCAGACTGACTTCAGGGACTACCCTCCGCTGCTGCGCCAGGCCGTGTCCGTAGCCAGGAAGATCCAGGATCCCATGGTGGAGTACGCGCAGGTCTGCAGCACAGACGAAGACATCCTCTGCCTCAAACTACACCCTCTTCAGGTGAGACACTGAGTGTGTGATTTGTCCTCAGGACCCATATTCATAAAGCCTCGGAGTGGAAGTGCTGATATAGCAACCTTCTATGTTGTTTAATTTAGATCATAATGAATAAGATTATATGGGCACGGGGGACCTAATCCTAGATCTGCTTGAAAATTGTCAAAGGTCATCAGTACTGAGTGGCCTTCGCTTTATGTTGATTTTATGGTACCCTTTCTTTCTCCTCTCTCCCCACCGTCTCCCCTCTCTACCCTCTCAGGAGCATGTAGTAAAGGAGGACCTGCTGAATGCTCTGTACTGTGAGTTTATTAACCGGGTCAACGAGGTGGGGGTGGATGTCAACAGGGCCATATCTCACCCCTACACACAGAGCCTGGTCCAGTTCGTCTGTGGCCTCGGGCAAAGGAAGGGATCGCACCTGCTCAAGGTCTGTCTTTGTCTCTTTGTCTGTCGCTCTCTGTGTCTGCCTGCCTGCAGGTTTTGAGTCAGCCGTGTTCGGTATATCTACTTGCTCCATGTCTGTACACGGTCTGTATTGTGTCTCGCCCTCTCCGAAGTGAGTCCTGTGTCATGCTAATGTGTATGTAGTCCTTTGTCCTATGTAAATTATCAACATTAGACATTTTTACAGTATTAGTATAACAGCGATGTCTCTCCCCAGATCCTAAAACAGAACAACACTCGTTTGGAGAACAGGACTCAGCTGGTCACCATGTGTCACATGGGCCCCAAGGTCTTCATCAACTGTGCCGGCTTCATCAAGATAGACACCGCCTCGCTTGGAGACAGGTACGTCTCTCTCTCTCTCTGTCTCTCTCTCTGTGTCTCTCTGTGTCTCTCTCTGTCTCTCTCTGTCGCTCTCTCTCTGTCGCTCTCTCTCTGTCGCTCTCTCTGTCGCTCTCTCTGTCGCTCTCTCTCTGTCGCTCTGTCTCTGTGTCTCTCTCTGTCTCTGTGTCTCTCTCTGTCTCTGTGTCTCTCTCTGTCTCTGTGTCTCTCTCTGTCTCTGTGTCTCTCTCTGTCTCTGTGTCTCTCTCTGTCTCTGTGTCTCTCTCTGTCTCTGTGTCTCTGTCTCTCTCTGTCTCTCTCTCTGTGTCTCTCTTTCTGTCTCTCTCTCTCTCTCTCTCTCTCTCTGTGTCTCTGTCTGTCTGTCTGTGAAGGGCAAAAAGTTATATTTGGAGAGTTTTTTTTCAGCCTAGAATGTTCTTCCCCCACTGCGTATTCCTACAAAAAATATGTATTTTAAATTTTTATGTCCAATAATTGAGTTGTTTTGTATTCTCTTGGTATAATGTTGGTTCTAACTCAATCCCTTTCCCCTTCTGCAGTACGGACTCATACATCGAGGTTCTGGACGGGTCCAGGGTGCACCCGGAGACGTATGAGTGGGCCAGGAAGATGGCGGTGGACGCTCTGGAATACGATGAGTCCGCGGAGGATGCCAACCCGGCCGGTGCGCTAGAGGAAATCCTGGAAAACCCGGAGCGACTCAAAGACCTGGATTTAGATGCCTTTGCTGAGGAGCTGGAGAGACAGGTACGGACAGGAGGGTGTGTTGGGGGGGTTGTGTGTGTGTGTTCCTGTCTTATATGTTGTTCTTAAATCCCCTGAGAACCTTATTCTCTCCACATAAACCTTTTCAATGACCTTTCACCTGTCCAATCCTTGCTGGGTTACGTTTATAAGAACATCATGCCATGTCCTCTCCCCTGCCCCTGTAGGGTTACAAACATTATATGTACGATATATTCACCTTGTTATCCATCTTACCTCTGTTCTCTCCTGTAGGGTTATGGTAACAAGGGCATCACACTGTATGATATACACTCCCCTACATATTTACTTGGACAGTGAAGTTGAAACGTTTAATTTGGCTCTATACTCCGGCATTTTGGATTTGTGATCAAATGTTTTATTTGAGGCGACAGTACAGAATGTCACTTTTTATTTGAGGGCATACATGCATGTCTGTTCTACCATTTAGAAATGAATGCGATTGATCTATCTAGTCCCCCGCATTTTGAAGGTGTCATAAGTATTTTTTTAATTCACGTATGTTAAAGTAGTCGGAAGTGCAGTCTAAGGCACTGCATCGCAGTGCTTGAGGCGTCACTACAGATCCGGGTTCGATCCCGGGCTGTGTCGCAGCTGGCTGCGACCGGGAAACCCATGAGGCGACACACAATTGGCCCAGGGTCGTTCGGGTTAGGGGAAGGTTTGGCCGGCCGAGATGTCCTTGTCCCATCGCGCTCTAGTGACTGCTGTGGCAGGCCGGGCGCATGCACGCTGACTCGGTCGCCAGTTGTACGGTGTTTCCTCCGACACATTGGTGCGGCTGGCTTCCAGGTTAAGCGGGCAGTTTGTCAAGAAGCAGTGCAACTTGGCAGGGTCGCGTATTTGGAGGACGCATGGCTCTCGACCTTCGCCTCACCCGAGTCCGTATGGGAGTTGCAGCAATGGGACAAGACTGTAACTAACAATTGGATGTCACGAAATTGGGGCGAAAAGGGGGTAAAAAGTACAAAAAATAATAATAATAAAAACATAAGTTGTCAAGTTTAGTATTTGGTCCCATATTACTAGCCCGAAGTGACTACATCAAGCTTGTGACTCTACAAACTTGTTGGATGCATTTGCAGTTTGTTTTGGTTGTGCCCAATAGAAATGAATGGTAAATAATGTGCCAAAGGCTAGGTAGGAGAAAACTGAGGATGGATGAACAACATTGTAGTTACTCCACAATACTAACCTAAATGACATAGTGAAATGAAGGAAGCCTGTATAGAATAGAAATATTCCAAAACATGCATCCTGTTTGCGATAAGTCACTAAAGTAATACTGCTACAAATGTGGCAAAGAAATGAACAAATTCACCTTTCAGCAGGACAATAAGTCATAAGGCCAAATATACACTCAAGTTACTTACCAAGACGACATTCTGAATGGCCTAGTTACAGTTTTGACTTAAATCGTCTTGAAAATGGCTGTCTATCAAACAAACATGACATAGTTTGAATAATTTTTTCAAGAATAATGTGCAAATATTGCACAATCCAGGAGTGCAAAGATCTTAGAAACTTCCAGAGATTCTAAGGTCTTAGATCTTAGAAAATCCAGAAAGACTAACATGTATTGACTCAGAGGTGTGAATACTTATAAAAATGAGATATTTCTGTATTTCATTTTCAATAACAAATGTAAAGAAATTCTGAAAACATGTTTTCACTTTGTCATTATGGGATGTTGTGTGTAGATGGATGAGGAAAAATATGTATAGAATCCATCTTGAATTCAGGTTGTAACGCAACAAAATGTAGGTATACGTCAAGCGGTATGAATACTTTCTGAAGGCACTTTATAAAAAAAAATTGGTGTGTTGACAGACAGTAAACACTGGTTAAATCAAAGAGAAACGGGCTGTCGAACTGAGCGACTCATTTAAATGTATTTTGGTTGTGAGCAAACTTTGTCCAACATGTACGTGGGTATACTGTGGGGTCTGAAATTGACACCCTTGATAAAGATGCGCAATAATAACTGCATAAAATAGATCATTCAAATCCTGAGCAATATTGTATGCTCAAAATTTGGAAATGATATTGGTTTATACTAATACATCAATTAGCATTAAGGTTAGCATGTCTTGTGGGTATGGTCTTTGACCCTCATCATTATTCACGATTCATTCAGGATTATGCGTAATCATGGTAGCATCCACATTAATGGGCTCCCGACTGGCGCAGTGGTCTAAGGCACTGCATCTCAGTGCAAGAGGCATCACTACAGTCCCCGGTTCGAATCCAGGCTGTATCACATCCGGCCATGATTGGGAGTCCCATAGGTTGGCATACAATTGGTCCAGCGTCGTCCAAGTTTGGCCGGGGTAGGTCGTCATTGTAAATAAGAATTTGTTCTTAACTGACTTGCCTTAGAAGTGTTTAGAACCATATTCGTATTTATAATAAATGTGAGACCAAACTGACACACTACATTATTTACCATTCTTATTTACCAACTTTGATGTAGTCATTTGCGTGCTAGGAATATGGGACCAAATACTAAAACTTTGGACTACTTTATTAATAAGAATCTTTAGGGGTGTCAATATTGTTGACCCCAACCTTTCTGAGAAAACAAATATACTTAAACAAAATCACTTTCTCTGAGCAATTGCATTAGTATAAAATATAATTTCCCAATTTTTTGGAGCATACAATTTAGCTCTGTATTTTAATCTATCAAGGGTGTCAATTTCATAACCCCCTGTATATTTGTTGTCTTAAAGGGAGAGTTGTTACGGGTTTTGGTTTCTCTATCCATTTCGAGGTTGATTAGTTGTGGCACACTGATTGGAGTCACCTCATTAGTCAGGATGTGTTTCACCTGTGCTGACCAAGCTGGTTTTTAAGACCTGCTGGCCCAGTGCATCAGTTGGAAAGGAGACGTTGGAAAAGCTACACCTCACCTTAGCCGAGGTACGATTTACAGCTCCACCACTTTAGTTAACCAAAAGAAGCCTGAGTTTTGTGTCTCGTTTATTTTTCTCCATATTGTTTTGCTCCGTTTTACACCCTATCCTAAGTCTGTGTTTATTTCCTTTAGTGTCTTTTCTGAGTCCAATCTAGTCGGTTCTAAAACCCCCCTCCCTGTTGCTTTTCTAACTTTAAGTGTATATGGGTATCTTTCAGAACCCCGTTTGAAAGCCTTTGTTTGTTTTTTTTGTCTGAGTATCTTTGTTAGTTCCCTTTTCTGTGAGCGACGACATTTTGAGGTTGTCTTTTGGGAACCTATAACTGTCAAAATAAATAGGGTAGTGTATGTTATTCTCTTATGTAGGGTTATGGTAATAAGCTCTATATCACTGTATGAGATGCATATATGGGCTGGGAATTGACAGGGACCTCACGATACAATATTATCACGTAATTTAATGGCCGATATTTATTGTAGGGTGTCCATTCACTCTGCCCAGAGGGGGTGAAAACACGCTTTGGTGGTGATAATTTCACTTCCTTATGTTATAAAATACATTTTACCAAGACAAATGACTATTCATGTTCTGAATTGTTCAGTGGGGTCTCTCTAACATATCATTAGTATTATATCCAAAAAGTCGGATTTCGTAACCTAATAAATCCGATAATAAGCACAGAGCTCTGTTGACATAGCGATGCAGGTTTCTTGTAACGGCTTCTTTTACATTTTGTGCTGTCTTCAAAGTTGTTTCCGCGTGTCGCAAAAAAGCTAAATTAGCATGACACGAGCTGAATTAAATGTAAAAGCTTGCGGTACACTCAGTGCACTGTTGACATTTCATAGAGATACACTTGTTTTTGTGTAAAGTCTTTGAAAAAGAACAGTAATTTCGAATTAATATGAAAAGCGTATCCTAAAATATGAAAATACTACGTCATGTCTCAATCGATATTCATCTTACCTCTATATATTTTTTTATGTCCTGCAGATTTGAGAAGAAAGATGACGAGTTCAACGGGAAAGTGAGCCTGTCAGGTAGCCAGAAGCCTTAATTTTTGCACAGAATCCAGCCTAGCTGACGCGATGTAATTTGAATGTTTTTCTACCACTTTTTTTCTCTGGCCTCCATTGATTTAGTCACCCTAATTCTGGACATCCTACAAGGGTAAAAACTCTTAACTCTTTCAAGCAGATTATGATAGAGACATGATGTTTTCTTAGATGATTATCTACACAATTAACCAATTGGTCAAAATATTTGTTTTTGATTGGACACCCTATGTATTGCGATTCGATACTGCGATTTTGTGATTCGATGTTCCAAACATATTGCTCACCATATTTCTGCTGCAGAGGGACAAGAGAGCCATGACAAAAGTTTTGATCAGTCATGGAAATAAAAGTACTGAAAACAAATTGAGTTTGGTGCAGGTACAGCCGACTAGCACAAAAATAATATTGTGATATTGTCCAAAATAATATTGCGATATATCAACAACAATTATATCCTGATATGTAAACTGTATTTATTTTTCCACTCATCACTAATGATATATGTTATTCTCCTCTGTGGTAACAAGCTCTATATCGCTGTTCGAATTATATAAACCTTTATTCTTCCTTTCCCTGTAGGGTTACGGTAACAAGGGCATAACGCTGTATGATATCCGTGCTGAGTTGAGCTGC
The DNA here is from genome assembly GCF_901001165.1 of Salmo trutta. NCBI lineage: Eukaryota > Metazoa > Chordata > Actinopteri > Salmoniformes > Salmonidae > Salmo > Salmo trutta. The sequence continues at coordinate 50,291,229 of NC_042975.1, forward strand.
AGGTATAAGGACCTGAGAGTTCCCTACAGAGCTCCTAACACCGAGGAGGTGTTTAACCTGCTCACCAAGGAGACACCTGAGACCTTCTACATAGGTAACACACACATAAACTCAGCAAAAAAAGGACCCTGTCTTTCACAGATAATTCGTAAAAATCCAAGTAACTTCACAGATCTTCATTGTAAAGGGTTTTAACACTGTTTCCCATGTTTGTTCATTGAACCATAAACAATTTATGAACATGCACTAGTGGATCGGTCGTTAAGATACTAACAGCTTACAGACGGTAGGGAATTAAGGTCACAGTTACGAAATCTTAGGACACTAAAGAGGCCTTGCTACTGACTCTGAAAAACACCAAAAGAAAGATGCCCAGGGTCCCTGCTCATCTGCGTGAACGTGCCTTAGGCATGCTGCAAGGAGGCATGAGGACTGCAGATGTGGCCAGGGCAATAAATTGCAATGTCTGTACTGTGAGATGCCTAAAACAGCGCTACAGGGAGACAGGACGGACAGCTGATCGTCCTCGCAGTGGCAGACCACGTGTAACAACACCTGCACAGGATCAGTACATCTGAACATCGCACCTGCGGGACAGGTACAGGATGGCAACAACTGCCCGAGTTACATCAGGAACGTACAATCTCTCCATCAGTGCTCAGACTGTCCGCAATAGGCTGAGAGAGGCTGGACTGAGGGCTTGTAAGGCCTGTTGTAAAGCAGGTCCTCACCAGACATCACCGGCAACAGTGTCGCCTATGGGCACAAACCCACCGTCGCTGGACCAGACAGGACCGGCAAAAGTGCTCTTTACTGACGAGTCGCGGTTTTGTCTCACCAGGGGTGATGGTCGGATTCGCGTTTATTGTTGAAAGAATGAGCGTTACACCAAGGCCTGTACTCTGGAGCCGGATTGATTTGGAGGTGGAGGGTCCGTCATGGTCTGGGGTAGTGTGTCACAGCATCATCAGACTGAGCTTGTTGTCATTGCAGGCAATCTCAACGCTGTGCATTACAGGCAAGACATCCTCCTCCCTCATGTGGTACCCTTCCTGCAGGCTCGTCCTGACATGACCCTCCAGCTATACTGCTCAATCTGTGTGTGATTTCCTGCAAGACAGGAATGTCAGTGTTCTGTCATGGCCAGCGAAGAGCCCAGATCTCAATCCCATTGAGCACATCTGGGACCTATTGGATCGGAGGGTGAGGGCTAGGGCTATTCCCCACGAGATATGTCCGGGAACTTGCAGGTGCCTTGGTGGAAGAGCGGGGTAACATCTCACAGCAAGAACTGGCAAATCTGGTGCAGTCCATGAGGAGGAGATGCACTGCAGTACTTAATGCAGCTGGTGGCCACACCAGATACTGACTGTTACTTTTGATTTTGAACCCCCTTTGTTTAGGGACACATTATTCCATTTCTGTTAGTCACATGTCTGTGGAACTTGTTCAGTTTATGTCTGTTGTTGAATCTTATGTTCATACAAATATTTACACATGTTAAGTTCACTGAAAATAAATGCAGTTGACAGTGAGAGGACGTTTCTTTTTTTGCCGAGTTTACATACACACGCCTTTACATTCTATGTAGCTAACACAAATACTGCTCACATACTCACGACCTTGTCTCTCCTTTCCCTCCCTGTTCGTCTCCAGGTAAGCTGATCACAAGTGTAGTGACAGGCATTGCTCACCGGCGCCCACAAGGGGAGAGTTATGACCAGGCCATCAGGAACGACTCTACCGGGCTGTGGCAGTGCCCCTTCTGTCAACAGGACAACTTCCCTGAACTCAGCGAGGTGAGATACCCTCACCCCATGGCTTCTGACCTTAAGCCTCTCGCTCATTTCCCTCATTACCCATTGATGACTTTAAATGGTGGTTTTGGAAATAAAACATATGGACACTTTAGAGGAAACTTCTGTTCTATGTTTTGGTTTGTTCCTGTTCTTATTCTTCTTCCTCTCTCTCCCTGCCCCTTCCCCACATCTTCCTATTGCTTTCTGTCTCTTTTTCTTTTCTTTCTCCTCTATCTGTTTTTCTCTCGCTCGCTCCCTTCCTCCTTCTCTCTCCCTTCCCGTCTCCTCTTCCCCTCTCTCTGCTAGGTGTGGAACCATTTTGACAGTGGATCGTGTCCGGGCCAGGCCATCGGTGTGAGGTCTCGAATGGACAACGGTGTCCAGGGCTTCATCCCCACCAAGTTCCTCAGTGACAAGGTGGTCAAGCATCCTGAGGAGAGGGTCAAGGTGAGACACAGCTGCACATTCACACGCTATCTCTCTCTTTCTCACTCACACACACACACACACCGTCCAGCACTAACACATCTGAATCAAGTAATCATACAGGTCTTGTAGCTCTCTAGGACTTGGGTTAGGGAAATCTTCTACAGTTGTTTCCAGGAGTTAGTTGAGTTCCTGTACAAGTGTTCACCCGTCTCCCCTCCTCCCTCTCCCAGGTGGGTATGACAGTACACTGTCGCATCATGAAGATTGACATTGAGAAGTTCAACGTGGACCTGACGTGTCGTACGTCTGACCTGATGGATAAGAACAACGAGTGGAAGCTTCCTAAGGACACCTACTACGACTTTGACGCAGAGACAGAAGACACTAAGGCAGAGGAGGAACTCAAGAAGAAACAACAGAGAACCAGTAGGTATACGCGACGAGTAAACAATAGTATACAGATAATAAACTGTCAGAGCCAGTTAGGGCTGGCACAATTACCGTATAACAGTGTAATCGACGGTTATGGATGAAGACTGTCATGAAAATGACATAAAACACTTTTTGTGGAAAGAACAGCTGACTGAAGATGGGACGGCCGGGCATCCGTTTCTGGTGTAACATGGACTCTACAGTAACATGGACATTAAACGTTTTTGCGCCTTGCTGAAACAAGCAAGGTTTTGCAGCAAACAAGTCTTTGGTTGCCTAGGCAATGACCCCCTCCTTGCAGCACATGCAGGAATGGAGAAGAGGAGAAAGTGTTCATTAAAAAAACTAAAACTAAATATTATTATTTTTGGGCTATTTCATTGAAGTTTCCATAACCGTCACAGCCTTAGAGCCAGTTATTGTACCGGGGCCGGCTTAGAACTGAAAATGCTTTTTTTTTAACATTTATTTGAACTTAACCTTACTCTTCCCTTTCTCACTTTCCTCTCCTTCCTCTGTCTGTCTTTCCTCCCTCTATCCACCCTCTTTCCTGCTCCCTTCTCTCCCTAGCCTATATAAAGCGTGTCATCGCCCATCCATCGTTTCACAACATCAACTTCAAGCAGGCTGAGAAGATGATGGAGTCCATGGACCAGGGAGATGTTGTAATCAGGCCCAGCAGCAAGGGAGAAAACCACCTCACTGTCACATGGAAGGTATGGAGGGAGAGGGGGAAAGGGAGGAGTGCTTTCAATGAGTGTATTGACAGAGGCTTGTAATATATGTAATGTTCATTCATGGACCAACAGGTTGGTTGGTTGATTGATTGTTTTGGGATGCTAATTCTTGTTGTAGGTGGCTGATGGTATCTACCAGCATGTGGATGTGAGAGAGGAGGGCAAGGAGAACGCCTTCAGCCTGGGACACACACTCTGGATCTACACAGAGGTACCTCAGTGGCACACGCGCAAAGTGTGTACGTGCGTGCATTATTCACACGCTTAAAGAGATCTGACCAAATTCACATAGAAAAGTGAGTTATAGGTCTGTCATTGAAAGCAAGTTAGATAAGCGGAAGATCCTTTCTATGTGCGGTATTTCTATGCTTCCTGTCCATACTTTTTTTTTGGGCGTCTTTTTACTTTAGGTTTTGTACATCAGCTTCAAAACTGCTGAAAATACGATATTTCTAGTTATTTAAAATATATTTCACATTGGATTATAGTAAGATGATTCTCTACTACACTATACATTGCTTTTTGTCATGTAAATAGTAATTAGGCAAACATTTAAAAAGTTTAGCAACCAGGCAATATAGGGGTAAGGAAGTGAATTCACCATGCATTTTCTGTATTCAGGGTTTACACAGATATCGTTTTAAACTTTGTTTTACTATTGACAGTTACAGCTGATTTCGGGATTGTATATCAGTTTGTTCCCCTCAAATATAAGTCATCTGATTTATTCATTTCAGTTTCTGAATTGTTTAATAAAACTTTTCGCTGCCAGCTTCTGATATCAGGGCATAAAAACTACAATCTGTCTCCTGAATTAGCCTAGTGCGCATGTGCCCCCAGCTGGTGCCAAACTTCATATATACTGCACTTTAAAACTCCTTTGTTAGTTATACAATCATGTAACTTAGAAATTAGCCGGAAAGAAACTAGTCTTGGAACTGTGACAATGGGCAGCCTCTCCCCGCTTGGCACGATGAGATACAGTACCTTCAGAAAGTATTCATACCCTTTGACTTATTCCACATGTTGTTGTGTTACAGCCTGAATTCCAAACGGATTAAATAAAACAAAATCTCACTGATCTACACACAATACTCCATAATGACAAAGTAAAACACGTTTTTTTTTTTAAGTTGTTGCAAATTTATTGAAATTTGGAAGACCCACACCCCTAAGTCAATACTTTGTAGAAGCACTTTTGGCATCGAGTCTGTCTGGGTAAGTCTCTAAAAGCTTTCCACACCTGGATTGTGCAACATTTGCCCATTTATTATTTTCAAACATTTTCCAGCTCTGTCAAATTGGTTGTTGATCATTGCTAAACAGCCATTTGCAGGTTTTGCCATAGATTTTCAAAACTGTAATCGGCCACTCAGGAACATTCAGTCTTCTTGGTAACCAGTATAGATTTGGCCTTGTGTTTTAGGTTATTGTCCTGCTGAAAGGTGAATTCATCTCCCGGATGAAAAACCTGAACCAGGTTTTCCTCTCGGATCTTGCCTGTGCTTAACTCCTTTCCGTTTATTTTTTATCCTGAGAAACTCCCCAGTACTTAATGATTACAAGCATATCCATAACATGATGCAGCCACCGCTATGCTTGAAAATATGGAGTGGTACTCTGTGGATTTTCCCCAAACATAACACTTTGTAGTCAGTACAAAATGTGAATTGCGTTGCCACATTTTTTCAGTATTTCTTTAGTGCCTTGTCGCAAACAGGATGCATGTTTTGGACTACTTTTATTCTGTACAGGCTTCTTCCTTTTCACTCTGTCAATTAGGTTAGTATTGTAGAGTAACTACAATGTTGTTGATCCATCCTCAGTTTTCTTCTATCAATTGCACAACTGAATCCATTCAACCAAAATTAATGCATTCAACCAAAATTAATGCATTCAGAGGCCTCCCGAGTGGCGCGGCGGTCTAGCGCACTGCATCACTACAGACCCGGGTTCGATCCCAGGCTGTGTCACAACCGGCCATGATCGGGAGTCCCATAGGGCTTCGCGCAATTGGCCCAGCGTCGTCCGGGGGGGGGGGGGGGGGCTTAACTTGTCTCATCGCACTCTCGTGGCGGGCCGGGCACCCGCATGCTGACTTCGGTCGTCATTTGAATTGTGTTTCCTCTGACACATTGGTGCGGCTGGGTGCGGGGTTAAGCGGGCGGGTGTTAAGAAGCACAGTTTGGCAGGTCATGTTTCGGAGGACACATGACTCGATTTTCGCCTCCCGAGCCCATTGGGGAGTTCCAGCAATGAGAAGATTTAAAAAGGGGGTAAAAAAAATTGTTTTTTAAATGAATGCATTCAAACTGAAGAAATGCTCAACCGAAATGAATCAGAGAGGTGCGGGAGGCTGCCTTAATCAATATCCACGTCATCAACGCAAGGGGAGCAGTTGCTGTTGGGGGTTAACTGCCTTGCTCTCTCAAATTTGTTGATAAAATCGGACTTTATTAATATAATGTCTAATCCAGGAATGTTATGACCAGAGAAAACAAGCAAAAATAGCAACTCTACAGATCGCAATGGCTAAATTAATTCTAGACACTAGGGGTCCGTGGAGCTCCTCCTCACCACTCTATGGCAGAGTGTTTTCTATATATTTCGCCTTTAAAGGGATAGTTCACCCAAAATGCCAAATTACATATTGGTTTCCTTACCCTGTAAGCAGTCTATGGACAAGGTATGACAGCAATCCATAAATGCTTCCACATGCTAACGTTTTAGCATTTGTGGCACAAATCACATTCAAGTCATGGGACCGAGATTAGCATTTTTAGCGCATCATGTTCAAATCATCTATAAGTGACTTTGCTGAGCTTCACAGTCAACTTTAGGCCATACAAAGTTGATTTACTGTTCAACGGATGATATTTTTTTTATGCAAGGCAAGCGAGCAAAAAAAATGTATGTATGAAAAAAGTCTAAGCAATTTAGACATTTTGTAAACTACTAAACAACCTCAGTACAACACCTAGTGATCTTAGACTTTAGATATAATGGTGTTGGAATGACAGTCACAGGGCCATTTGGGTCAACTGTCCGTTTAATTGTTTTGAATCTCAAACAAATATTTATTTTTCTCCCTTTCTGTAGGAGTTTGAGGATCTTGATGAGATCACAGCTCGTTATATTCAGCCAATGGCAGCGTTTGCTCGCGACCTCCTGGGACATAAGTACTTCCAGGACTGTAACGGAGGGGACAAGAAGGTATGGTAGTGTGAATATTGTCATAACCACAGGAAGTGGCACAGAGTATTTGTGTTTATTTTGATCAACCTCAAGTATCTCACAGAGTATTTGTTTTACAAAGACTTACAAAGAAACTAACCTCCTTTCTGTCTATAAAACATGTTTAATCTCTCCAGTGACAATTGTTTGGTTCTATTATTCTCTCTTTATAGAGCTACATATCTTTTTATTCATCCACTCATCTTTTCTGACCCTCTTTCTTTCTCTCCCTCCCTCGGTCTGTGTAGAAAATGGAGGAGTTGTTGATTAGGTGTAAAAAGGAAAAGCCTGCGTTCATCCCCTATTTTGTCTCAGCCTGTAAAGACCTGCCAGGGAAGTTCATACTGGGGTACCAACCTCGTGGAAAACCACGGTGAGTTACCATGACTACAGCTAACTAACCCTAACCATGCTGGGTTACCATGACTACACTTAACTAACCCAAACCACGGTGAGTAACCATGACTACAGCTAACCTAACCCAAACCACTGAGTAAGCATGACTACAGCTAACTAACCCTAACCCAAACCACAGTGAGTTACCATGACTACAGCTAACTAACCCTAAACCCTGTCCCCTTATTCAGCCATTACCCTGAACCCTTTACCCAAACCATGATGAGTTCACCTAACTACTGAAAAAAAATTGCACACGGCTTTGAGTCTTCTTGGGTATGACGCTACAAGCTTGGCACACCTGTATTAGGGGAGTTTCTCTCATTCTTCTCTGCAGATCCTCTCAACCTCTGTCAGGTTGGATGGGGAGTGTTGCTGCACAGCTATTTTCAGGTCTCTCCAGAGATGTTAGATCAGTTTCAAGTCTAGGCTCTGGCTGGGCCACTCAAGGACATTTAGAGACATCAAATTGTATTGGTCACATACACATGTTTAGCAGATATTATTGCGGGTGAAGCGAATTGCTTGCGTTTCTAGCTCCAATGCAGTAATATCTAACAATTTCACAACAATACACACCTAAAATAAAGGAATGGAATTAAGAATATATACACTGTCGTTCAAAAGTTTGGGGTCACTTAGAAATGTCCTTGTTTTTGAAAGATAAACAATTTTTTTGTCCACTAAAATAACATTAAATTGATCAGAAATACTGTGTAGACCTTGTTAATGTTGTAAATGACTATTGTAGCTGGAAACAGCTGATTTTGTAAAAAAATATTTTGTAAATTTTTTTAATAATGGAATATCTACATAGGCGTACAGAGGCCCCTTATCAGCAACCATCACTCCTGTGTTCCAATGGCATGTTGTGTTAGCTAATCAAAGTGTATCATTTTAAAAGGCTAATTGATCATTAGAAAACCCTTTTGCAATTATGTTAGTACAGCTGAAAACTGTTGTGCTGATTAAAGAAGCAATTAAACTGTCCGCCTTCAGACTAGTTGAGTATCTGAAGCATCAGCATTTGTGGATTCGATTACAGGATCAAAATGGCCAGAAACGAACTTTCTTCTGAAACTCGTCAGTCTATTCTTGTTCTGAGAAATGAAGGCTATTCCATGCGAGAAATTGAAGATCTCATACAACGCTGTGTACTACTCCCTTCACAAAACAGCGCAAACTGGTTATAAACAGAATAGAAAGAAGAGTGGGAGGCCCCAGTGCACAACTGAGCAAGAGAACAAGTACATTAGTGTCTAGTTTGAGAAACAGACACCTCACAAGTCCTCAACTGGCAGCTTCATTAAATTATACCCGCAGAACACCAGTCTCAACATCAACAGTGAAGAGGCGACTCTGGGATGCTGGCCTTCTAGGCAGAGTTCCTCTGTCCAGTGTCTGTGTTCTTTTTCCCATCTTAATCGTTTATTTTTATTGGCCAGTCTGAGGTATGGCTTTTTCTTTACAACTCTGGGGTTCAGACCCAGGGCCTCGAGCTTAATGATGAGCTTGGAGGGTACTATGGCGTTGAATGCTGAGCTATAGTCAATGAACAGCGTTCTTACTAGTGATGCACCGATATGACATTTTTGGACGATACCTATATCTGATATTTCCTTGCCAAAAAAAACTGTTACCGATAACCAATATTTAAAATTATAGCTGCCTTTTAAGCGTTCTAGTACAGTTAAATAGTTAACACACACATGGACGCAGCGGTCTAAGGCACTGCATCTCAGTGCAAGAGGCATCACTACAGTCCCTGGTTCGAATCCAGGCTGTATCACATCCGGCCATGATTGGGAGTCCCATAGGGTGGCGTACAATTGGTCCAGCGTAGGCCGTCATTGTAAATAAGAATTTGTTCTTAACTGACTTGCCTAGTTAAATAAAGGTTACACACCACACTGACCAAAAAGTTATTTTGTTGGCATTTATGTATGTCCTCATTACCAGTAAAACATAATCAAAACCTATTTCTTTAACTTTCTGTTCTGCTTCATTGTTAATTTGTTCAGTCGTTTCGTTCTCAACCAGGATTTCTTAATACATGTCAAACAGTGAGGTTTCAACTCTGTCTGTCAGTGGCCTCTCTTCCTCGGTGCGCACTGTCACTGTCTGTTTCCATCTTGTCCAGCTGTGTATGTAACATTTCACGTAAACCCTGTTTCTTGTCTGCATCGAAGTAGCGGTCCTTGTACCTAGCATCGAGCATGGTGGCGACGCAGTAAAGAGAGAGTGCCACCGAATCGCTTGTTCACAGCCTGTGTCGCCAGTTTTGTTGAGCTGGCGTTTCAATGCGATGACAGGGTATCACGTCTGCTGCAGGCACAGTTGATGAGCTTATTTCTTGAGTCAGTTGTTAGAATGGAGCGAGCTCATGTTTCAAACATGTTCGCAAATGCCATTGAAATGGCAGCAGCGGTATGACAACCAGCACATTCATGAGCATGAAATACGACTTTCCTCAGTACGAAATCCTCGACCACCCACTGTGCTGTCAGACTCCGCATGCTCATGGGGCTGATATCGCTGGTCCAAATGTCAGTCATGAAGCTAATAGCAGTGACGCTATTACTGTGTAACTCCGGTAGGGCAACATCTGAAAAATAGCGCACTTGGTAGCTTACTGTGTACCGGTGCTCAACCAGTGGGTGAAAGCCAACACCACCCATGACAGAGAATGGGTGATTGTCAAGGGCAATGAATTCCATTATTTTGGTGTTAATGGATTTCGACCTTTGAGTTTTCTCGCAAATTTTTTCTTACTCTTTCAAATGACTGCTCGACTTGTTGACTGCTCGATCCACACAGCAGACATTGTGTGCTAGGTTAGGAATGCTGTGTTGCACATGTAGCGCAACATTTTATGTGTCGTCATTACGTCATGTACCTACGTTTATGTAGGTATGCACGTCAGCTTTGACATCGGTTTTGCACATCGGCGTTAAACTAGACATCGGGCCAGTGTCGATGTTGGCATTTTTAGCTAATATTGTCCGATTCCGATATCTTCACCGATATATTGTGCATACCTAATTCTTACATAGGTATTCCTCTTGTCCAGATGGGGCAATGCGATGGCGATTTCATTGTCCGTGGAGCTATTGGGGCGGTAAGCAAATTGAAGTGGGTCTAGGGTGTCAGGTAAGGTAGAGATGATATGGTCCTGAAGTAGCCTCAAAGCACTTCATGATGACCGAAGTGAGTGCTATGGGGCAATAGTAATTTAGTTCAGTTACCTTTGCTTTCTTGGTTACAGGAACAATCGTGGCCATCTTGAAGCATGTGGGGACAGCAGGGAGAGATTGAATATGTCCGCTGGTCTGCGCATGCTCTGATGACATTACATTTACATTACATTTAAGTCATTTAGCAGACGCTCTTATCCAGAGCGACTTACAAATTGATGGCTAGGGATGCCGTCTGTGCCGGCAGCCTTGCAAGGGTTAACACGCTTAAATGTCTTACTCACGTCGGCCATGGAGAAGGAGAGCCCACAGTCCTTGGTAGCGGAACGCGTCGGTGGCACCCTGAGGGCGAAGGTGTTTAGCTTGTCTTCGGTAGCGTTTTCCTCTAATTTGCTTTGTTAAAATCCCCAGCTACAATAAATGCTGCCTCGGGATATGTGGTTTCCAGTTTGCATAAATTCCAGTGAAGTTCTTTGAGTGCTGTTGTGGTATCGGCTTGAGGGGGAATATACACGGCTGTGAGTAACCGAAAAATTGTCTTGGGAGGTAATACGGTCGGCATTTGATTGAGGTATTCTAGGTCGGGTTAACAAAAGGACTTAAGTTCCTGTATGTTATCACAATCACACCATGAGTAGTTAATCATGAAACATACACCCCCGCCCTTCTTCTTCCCGGAGAGATATTTATTCCTGTCTGTGCGATGAACTAAGAACCCAACTGGCTGTACGGACTCCGTGAAACAGAGTATATTAGAATCCCTGATGTCTCCCTGGAAGGAAATCCTTGCCCTGAGATTTTCCACTTTATTATCCAGAGACTGAACAATAGCGAGTAATATACTCGGAAGCGGTGGGTGGTGTGCACGCCTCCTGAGTCGGACTAGAAGTCCACTCCGAATACCTCTTCTCCGCCGGTTGGGTTTTGGATCAGTCTCTGGAATCAGTTCAATTGCCCTGGGGGGTACGAACAAAGGATCCAATTCGGGAAAGTGATATTCCTGATGGTAATGCTGGTGAGTTACCGCCGCTCTGATATCCAAAAGTAGTTCCTGGCTGTATGTAATAACACAAAAAAAATCTGGGCTAATGTGAGAAATAACACACCCCAAAAAATTATTACGTAATCACTCCTACGTTGTCTTGGCTGTCTGCTTAGGGTCGTTGTTCTCTTGGAAGGTGAACCTTCGCCCCAGTCAGGTCCTGAGCGCTCTGGAGAAGGTTTTCATCAAGGATCTCTCTGTACTTTGCTCTCTTCATCTTTGCCTCGATCCTGACTAGTCTCCCAGCCTTTTACAGAGGAGTGGCTTCCGTCTCGCCACTCTACCGTAAAGGCCTGATTGGTGGAGTGCTGCAGAGATGGAAAGGACAACCATCAACACTATGAAATATCACATATGGAATCATGTAGTAACCAAAAAACTGTTAACCTCTTACATCTAGTCTGCTCCAATATCCAATGATGGGCGTGGCGCGAAATACAAACTTCTTTAAAATCCGAAAACTTAAATTTTTCAAACATATGACTATTTTACAGCTATTTAAAGACAAGACTCTCGTTAATCTAACCACACTGTCCGATTTCAAAAAGGCTTTACAGCGAAAGCAAAACATTAGATTATGTCAGCAGAGTACCCAGCCAGAAATAATCAGACACCCATTTTTCAAGCTAGCATATAATGTCACAAAAAACAAAACCACAGCTAAATGCAGCACTAACCTTTGATTATCTTCATCAGATGACACACCTAGGACATTATGTTATACAATACATGCATGTCTGTTCAATCAAGTTCATATTTATATCAAAAACCAGCTTTTTACATTAGCATGTGACGTTCAGAACTAGCATTCCCACCGAACACTTCCGGGTGAATTAACTAAATTACTCACAATAAATGTACACAAAAAGCATAACAATTATTTTAATAATTATAGATACAGAACTCCTCTATGCACTCGATATGTCCGATTTTAAAATAGCTTTTCGGATTAAGCACATTTTGCAATATTCTAAGTACATAGCCTGGCATCACAGGGCTAGCTATTTAGACACCCAACCAGTTTAGCCTTCACCAAAATCACATTTCCTATAAGAAAAATGGTCTTACCTTTCCTGTTCTTCGTCAGAATGCACTCCCAGGACTTCTACTTCAATAACAAATGTTGGTTTGGTCCCAAATAATCCATTGTTATGTTCCATCAACGACGTTTTGTTCGTGCGTTCTAGACACTATCCCAATGGTAAATCACGGTCGTGCGCATGGCACAGAACGTGACAAAAAATGTCTAAATATTCCATTACCGTACTTCGAAGCATGTCAACCGCTGTTTAAAACCAATTTTTATGCAATTTATCTCGTAGAAAAGCGATAATATTCCGACCGGGAATCTGCATGTCTGTAAACTGAGGGAAAAACCGAAAGACGGGGGCGGGGCAGGTCACGAGCGTAAGCATTTCTCCACTGATAGAGCACTTAGCTTTTGCTCTCGTGTGTTTAAGCCAGGGCTTTGAATTACGTCATTCCTGTTTTTCCCGGGCTCTGAGAGCCCATTGGAGATGTGGGAAGTGTCACGTAACAGCAGAGATCCCTTGTAATAGATAGAGAGAATCAACAAGGGCAAGAAATGTTCAGACAGGGTACTTCCTGAACAGAACCTTCTCAGGTTTTTGCCTGCCATAGGAGTTCTGTTATACTCACAGACACCATTCAAACAGTTTTAGAAACGTTGGAGTGTTTTCTATCCAAAGCTAATAATTATATGCATATTCTAGTTTCTGGGCAGGACTAATAATCAGATTAAATCGGGTACGTTTTTTATCCAGCCGTGAAAATACTGCCCCCTAGTCATAAGAGGTTAAACAAATCAAAAAAGAAACGTCCCTTTTTCAGGACCCTGTCTTTCAAAGATAATTTGTAAAAATCCAAATAACTTCACAGATCTTCACTGTAAAGGGTTTAAATACTGTTTCCCATGCTTGTTCAATGACCCATAAACAATTAATGAACATGCACCTGTGGAACGGTTGTTAAGACACTAACAGCTTACAGACGGTAGGCAATTAAGGTCACAGTTATGAAAACTTAGGACACTAAAGAGGCCTTTCTACTGACTCTGGAAAAACACAAATAGAAAGATGCCCAGGATCCCTGCTCATCTGCGTGAACGTGCCTTAGGCATGCTGCAAGGAGGCATGACGACTGCAGATGTGGCCAGGGCAATAAATTGCAATGTCCGTACTGTGAGATGCCTAAGACAGCGCTACAGGGAGACAGGACGGACAGCTGATCGTCCTCACAGTGGCAGACCACGTGTAACAACACCTGCACAGGATCGGTACATCCGAACATCACACCTGCGGGACAGGTACAGGATGGCAACAACAACTGCCCGAGTTACATCAGGAACACACAATCCCTCCATCAGTGCTCAGACTGTCCGCAATAGGCTGAGAGAGGCTGGACTGAGGGCTTGTAGGCCTGTTGTAAGGCAGGTCCTCACCAGACATCACCGGCAACAACGTCATCTATGGGCACAAACTCACCGTCACTGGACCAGACAGGACTAGCAAAAGTGCGCTTTACTGACGTGTCGTGGTTTTGTCACACCAGGGGTGATGGTCGGATTCGCGTTTATCGTCGAAGGAATGAGCGTTACACCAAGGCCTGTACTCTGGAGCGGGATCGATTTGGAGGTGGAGGGTCTGTCATGGTCTGGGGCGGTGTGTCACAGCATCATCGGACTGAGCTCGTCATTGCAGGCAATCTCAAAGCTGTGCGTTACAGGGAAGACATCCTCCTCCCTCATGTGGTACCCTTCCTGCAGGCTCATCCTGACATGACCCTCCAGCTATACTGCTCGATCTGTGTGTGATTTCCTGCAAGACAGGAATGTCTGTCTGTCATGGCCAGCGAAGAACCCGGATCTCAATCCCATTGAGTACGTCTGGGACCTGTTGGATCGGAGGGTGAGGGCTAGGGCCATTTCCCCCAGAATAGATTAGATTGTTGACAACCAAATATTTTTTCTTGACGCTGCCACCCCTGTACTTCATGGTTGAGATGGTGATCTTTGGCTTGCAAGCCTCCCCCTTTTTCCTCCAAACATAACAATGGTCATTATGGCCAAACAGTTCTATTTTTGTTTCATCAGACCAGAGGAAATTTCTCAAAAAAGTACGATCTTTGTCCTCATACGCAGTTGCAAACGGTAGTCTGGCTTTTTTATGCCGGTTTTGGAGCAGTGGCTTCTTCCTTGCCAATTGGCCTTTCAGGTTATGTCGTGTGAGCGGACCAAGTCATTTGGTGTCACTCTAAAGTGGAAAGGTGGAATAAACGAGTCCAGAGTAGGTTTTCTTGATTCAACACAGTTCTCTATTGAGGGATTTCTGACAATACAAACACTCCAACACAGTCAATGAGAATCTCCAAAGGAACAACATACATCTTCTTTAGATGACACAGGATCACATTACGATTATCTTCAAACTATAACAACAATCACATATTCATCATCGTCTTAATGGCTCTTCATGGATAGCACCTCTCTCTCCGTAGCCATTCCCCAACGATAGTTTATCTTCCTCCCCACTTGCTAGTTCCATCCTCTCTCTTGTAGGGGAAAGAGAATATCTCATTAGTACCGTCAGCTGTGCTTAATTGACTCTGGTTACCTGGTCTCACATGCCTTGTTGGGCTACTATCCGTGAGCCCAGCCTGCCCTCTGGTGGTCCTTCCACATACCTCCCCCCTCAGGACCGGACCGAAGGGTCGGGCGCCAGACGCACCGTCTTGGTCGCGTCGGGACAGCGCGTCTGCATTCCCGTTCCTCGATCTGGCCCTGTGGATGACATGGAAAGAGAACGGTTGTAAAGCAAGAAACCATCTGGCTATTCGGTTGTTATTGTTTCTCTTACCAGCCATCCACGTGAGGGGCGCATGGTCCGTAACTAATGCAAACCTCCGACCCAGTAGGTAGTACCGGAGATAATCGAGGGCCCACTTAATGGCTAGGGCCTCTTTCTCTACGGTAGCATATCTCTGTTCCCGATCGCTGAGCTTTCTACTTATAAAGAGAATCGGCCTCTCTGCTTCGCCTTCACCCTGAGCTAGTACGGCCCCGAGCCCCGTATCCGAGGCGTCTACCTGTACAATGAACTCTTGTGAGAAGTCCGGAGCCTGTAGGACGGGATCAGAACACAGGCCCTCTTTTAGCAATTGAAAGGCCTCCTCCGCCTCATCTTTCCACTCTACCCGGTTTGGCAAGTTTTTGTTGATGAGGTTTGTGAGGGGGTTGGCAATGGTTGCATATCCAGGGATAAAACGGCGATAATATCCCGTTATCCCTAAGAAGGCCCGAACGTCCCGCTTGGTCTGGGGTCGAGGCCAGTCCCGAATTGCCCTGGTCTTCTCTGCCTGTGGGCGTATTTTCCCAATCCCCACGGTGTACCCCAGGTATTCCACTTCGGACAGACCCAGGCAGCATTTTTTTGGATTGGCCGTCAACCCTGTGGCTTCCAGACTCATGAGCACCGCCCGTAGTTGTAGGAGGTGACTATCCCAGTCCTCGCTGTGGATGACCACATCGTCTATGTACGCCGCTGCGTACTCTTGATGGGGCCGTAGAATGGCATCCATGAGGCGTTGGAAAGTTGCAGCAGCACCATGCAGTCCGAAGGGCATCCTCACATACTGAAAAAGCCCCTCCGGTGTGGCGAAGGCGGTCTTTGGGCGGTCCTCTGGAGCCACCGGCACTTGCCAATATCCCTTCGTCAAATCCAGGGTGGTGATGAACTTGGCCTTTCCTAAGCGCTCCAAAAGTTCATCCACGCGGGGCATGGGATACGCGTCGAATGTAGAGATTGCATTCACGCTCCTAAAGTCGTTGCAGAGTCTCATACTACCATCGAGTTTGGGGACCAGGACTATAGGACTGGACCACTCACTCGTCGATGGCTCGATCACACCCATCCTCAGCATCTCCCTTACCTCGTTCTTGGCGATGACTCGGCGGGCCTCAGGAATCCTGTACGGACGGATATGCACCTTCTTGCCGGGTTCAGTGTGGATATGGTGGAACAAGACATCTGTTTGTCCTGGGAATGGAGAGAATACCCGGCCGAAGTGAATAATCAGCTTGTCTAGCTGTCTCGACTGTTCCGGCAAGAGAGTTTGGCCATGGCGCACCTGTGGTAGAACCTCCTCTTTTCCTTGGCCCTCCATGGCCATCAAAGCCACCTCCTCCTCTCTTCCATGGTACTTCTTCAACAGGTTTATGTGATAGAGTTGGACCTTCTTCCTCCTGTCGGGTTGTTTGATGAGGTAATTGACCGGTGAGACCCTTTTCATTACCTCGTAGGGCCCCCTCCACTGCGCCAGCAAGCGGTGTTCAGCTGTGGGCACGAGCACCATCACTTTCTCTCCCACGGAGAACTCACGGGATGTCGCGGACTTATCGTAGGCCCAGCCTTGGATCCTTTGCGCCTTCTCCATATGCTCTTTTACTATGGGCCATACTGCCGACAGGCGGTCTCTCATCAGGGTAACATGTTCTATTGTGGATCGAAAGGGACATGGTTGGGTCTCCCAGGTCTCCTTGGCTAAGTCGAGGATCCCTCGACAGGGTCTGCCGTAGAGCAATTCAAACGGGGAGAATCCAGTGGACGCCTGGGGTACTTCTCGCAGGGCAAACATTAAGTGTGGGAGAAGCATGTCCCAGTTTTTCCCGTCTCTGGACACCACTCTTCTCAACATGCTTTTAATCGTTTTGTTCAAGCGTTCGCACAACCCGTCTGTTTGAGGGTGGAATATGCTTGTACGTATCTGTTGAACCTGATATAACCGACACAAGTCCTTCATCAACCGGGACATGAACGGGGTTCCCTGATCGGTTAGGATCGTCTTGGGAAGGCCTACCCGAGAGAACATCATGAACAATTCCTTGGCAATTCCCTTGGACGACATGTTACGCAGGGGTATGGCCTCTGGGAACTTGGTAGCGTAATCTACGACCACTAGGATGTACTCGTGTCCTCTGGCAGATTTTGGGAGGGGTCCCACGAGGTCCATAGCTATGCGTTCAAAGGGAGTCTCTATGATGGGGAGAGGAATCAAAGGGTTACGTAGGTGTGGCCGTGGAGCTGTACGCTGACATTGATCACACGTCCTACAATACCTGGCCACATCCCGGGTGACACGGGGCCAATAGAATCTCTGCATGATTCTGTCAATAGTCTTGTCCCGTGCCAGGTGTCCTCCTAGGACGTGGGAATGGGCTAACTGTAGGACTGTATCCCTGTATGGTCTAGGCACCATTAGTAATTCCTGGATTTCCCCCCTTCGTTGCACGACCCAATATAAGAGACCCCGCCTGATTGCATAGTAAGGAAGAGGGGGCTCACCTGATCCGTCGACGTTCCTCCCGTCGATCACCTTCACCTTCCTCATGGCCTCCCTTAGGTCTGGGTCTCTATGCTGCGAGGTGCCGAACTGTCCCTTTAATTCCTGGGGCAGGTCAACCTCGGTAGAGGGGTGTGGAGGTTGTTCCCCATCCCCTCCAGGGGTGACCGAGGAGAATCCCTTCCAGGTTCCCTCCTCGGATGGGGCTTCAAATATATCTCTTAGTGCCTGGTTGCTCCTTCCTTCCTGCGTCGTGTATAACCCTTCGCAGGTGTCTTCATCGGTGGTTTCCTGGAATATCTGTCGTAAACGTTGGGTCTCTATTTCTTCCTCTGCTCCAGAGGACAAGGACGAGGCTACGTCGCCTTGTAGGACTACTACCTCGGGCTTGGATTTGTTTTTTTTTCTTCTTTCCTGTCCCCCTTCTTCCCATGCATAACGTCATCTGCCGCAGCTCTTTATATAGAGGACAGTCTCTCCCTATCAATAATGGCACCTTCAGCTGGGGTACTTTCCCTGCCCTGACTGTACACCTTCCTTTCGGAGTGAGAATAGACAGATTCACGGTGGGGTAATAGTGGGTGTCTCCATGGATGCAGGACACGGCTACTTTGTCTGGTAGCAGTGTTGCTGAGGTCACCATCCGCTCCTCTACTAACGTAACCATACTTCCCGAGTCGAGAATGGCAACCACATCTTGTCCTTCTACTCGAACCGGAATCTCTGGGGCTGGGGCTATTTCTGTTAACCAACAGTGTTGATCATGCCCTCTCGAACCGGGATGCGTGGGGATGGGCAGCGATGACTCCGTGACCATGGACTCGTCCTTGCTAGGACATTGTGAGGCATAATGGTCTGGAGACTGACATTTAAAACACCGACCCTGCTGTGTGGGGGATGACTTCTCCCACCTCCGGAGGGGGTTTGGAGGTTTCGGTGGCGGACGTGCCGGGGCGAGTCGTGGTACGGGATTTGCAGAATCCTTCCGTTCCTTCTTGTCCCCTTTTAACAACTCCCCTGTAGATCGGTATGTTTCCACCGCCTGGGCTATGTCGTCGGCTGACAACGGGTTGGTTTGACCCACAACCCTTTTTAAGTCACTGGGTAATTCCCTCAATATCTTGTCCACAACGAGGGTCTCTATTACATGTCCTACTCCCTTTCCGGGTTCCAGCCACTGTTTCATCAGTCGTATTAGAGCGAAGATCTGGGCACGGACGGGTTGGTCAGCCATATAGGTCCACTGATGGAACTTCACAGCTCTATCTCTGGCAGTCAGCTGGTACCGGGACAGGATCTCGGTTTTTAGTCGCCCATAGTCCGCAGCTTCGTGGGAATCCAGGTCAAAATAGGCTTCCTGGGCCACCCCGGTCAAAAGAGGGGCTAATGCGCTCGCCCATTCTGTGGGCGGCCACTCTTCCAAGGTGGCCGTCCTTTCGAAGGTCATGAGGAAGGCCTCGATATCATCCTCCTTGGAGAGACGAGGTAAGATGGCATGAGCAGCCGCTCTAGGCTTCACTCTAGGTTCTTCTCGCCCACTCAGCTGTCGTTGCAGGAGTTCTATGGTTGTCTGCTGTGCCGTGATCAACTGTTGTAGTAGGGCGTTGTCCATCGTTCTTGAATGGTTCCTCTGTCTACTGGAAGAATCTTGATTTACTCACTTATCCTGGTGTCACTCGTCCACCTATGCCCACATTCTCCACCAATGTGAGCGGACCAAGTCATTTGGTGTCACTCTAAAGTGGAAAGGTGGAATAAACGAGTCCAGAGTAGGTTTTCTTGATTCAACACAGTTCTCTATTGAGGGATTTCTGACAATACAAACACTCCAACACAGTCAATGAGAATCTCCAAAGGAACAACATACATCTTCTTTAGATGACACAGGATCACATTACGATTATCTTCAAACTATAACAACAATCACATATTCATCACCGTCTTAATGGCTCTTCATGGATAGCACCTCTCTCTCCGTAGCCATTCCCCAACGATAGTTTATCTTCCTCCCCTCTTGCTAGTTCCATCCTCTCTCTTGTAGGGGAAAGAGAATATCTCATTAGTACCGTCAGCTGTGCTTAATTGACTCTGGTTACCTGGTCTCACATGCCTTGTTGGGCTACTATCCGTGAGCCCAGCCTGCCCTCTGGTGGTCCTTCCACAGTCGATATAGGACTCGTTTTACTGTGGATATAGATACTTTTGTACCTGTTTCCTCCAGCATCTTCACAAGGTCCTTTGCTGTTGTTCTGGGATTGATGTGCACCTTTCACACCAAAGTACTTTCATCTCTAGGAGACAGAACGCGTCTCCTTCCTGAGCAGTATGACGGCTGCGTCGTCCCATGGTGTTTATACTTGCGTACTATTGTTTGTACAGATGAACATGGTACCTTCAGGCGTTTTGGAAATTGCTCCCAAGGATGAACCAGACTTGTGGAGGCCTACAATTTTTTTTCCTGAGGTCTTGGCTGATTTCTTTTGATTTTCCCATGATGTCAAGCAAAGAGGCACTGAGTTTGAAGGTAGGCTTTGAAATACATCCACAGGTACACCTCCTATTGACTCAAATGATGTCAATTAGCCTATCAGAAGCTTCTAAAGCCATGACATCATTTTCTGGAATTTTCCAAACTGTTTAAAGGCACAGTCAACTTAGTGTATGTAAACTTCTGACCCACTGGATTTGTGATAGTGAATTATAAGTGAAATAATCTGTCTGTAAACAATTGTTGGAAAAATTACTTCTGTCGTGCACAAAGTAGATGTCCTAACCGACTTGCCACAAGATATTTGTGGAGTGGTTGAACAATGACTCCAACATAAGTGTATGTAAACTAACGACTTCAACTGCATGTTCCCATTTGGGGATGTCTGATACTATTTCTGATTGTCTTAACTCGCCACCACTAATGAGCAGTGGAGCTTCCCAAAGTGATTTTTCTAAACCTCAAACAGCAAGTAAAGTAAGTCTGTTTTCAGAATCAATTGAGAATAATAGTTCCTCAAATTATTTTAACAATATTTCCAGCTCTTTCCCTTTCTATAACCACTTCATACGAAAGGGAAAAATGTGATGCTCTGATCTAGAGGAAACGTCATAAAATACCTGATTACTTCTTATCCCATGTACAAATAGCTGTGTCTGTCCTGAGTTCACTGGCCAGGCGAACTCTGAGAGCCCAGAATATTTTACACAATGTTTCAAGTTTGTTAGCGCGAGTTTCGGCAACCCAGTTGATAGTTGATGCAATATATCAAGTTTGGCTACGCATGGCCTGCCTGCAAATGTGATTTATAGGATATTTTCTACCTGCAGGTTGCAATGCTTTAATGTTTTGGCTTTATGTAGGCTATTTTTACATAGTTGGCAATGGCATTATGTTACATTTTGATTTAGATTGAATGTAGATTAACCAAAGACTATTATAAATGAAATTAAACTGTTCCACGAAAACGTGCATATGAAAATCCTAACTGTCACTCAGATGGGGAGAAATGGTAAGATAAATTGGCACTCCAAATTGAAAAGGTTGCTGCTGGTGTAGCCTATTACTGGCAAATTCAGAAGCATAATGGCAGAATCTGTGAAGGCCAGCAGCAGCAAGAGGATGGTCGGGAACAGGTTATTCTTCTTCTGGTTAGTCTCTCTCGATCTCTGGCTCATTTGTGTGTCTTAATTATTTCATCAAAAGTTCAGTACATATAGCCTAGTTGATTTGATTAATACACATAGGGTGTGTCTATATATGTAAAAATACGCATTTTAAAATTACGACCAATCGATTGGGAAAGACTGTTCTTGGTCGACCAATATTTGTTTTTAGTTGGGGACAGCCCTAGTAGAAATGCAGGAAATTAGCTTTAGATGTCCCAATGCCTCTCTTATTTTGGGACGACGTCCACCACCCAGTAAATTTGAAACTGTCCCTTAGGACAATATGTTAAATTAATGTCAATAGAAATTGGAGCTTTCAATAGATTTTATCTTTTTAAATTGGGAACTAAATAGGGTGTCCACCCACTCTGCCCAAATTGTAGGGTGTCCACCCGGTCTGCCCAGAGTGGGTGAAAACGCACTTTGGTGGTGATAATTTCACTTCCTTATAATTTTATACCACGACAAATATGATTGTTCATGTTCTGAATTGTTCAGTGTGGTCTTTCTCTAACATATCATTAAGTCCGATTTTGTAACCAATACATCCGATAATAAGCACTGAGCTCTGTTGACAGAGCGGTGTGCTTTTTCACAATGACTTTTGATGATGTGGTCATCTGCAAAGTTGTTTCTGTGGGTCACAAAAAGCTGAATTAACATGACACAAACTGAATTAAATGTAAAAGACTTTGAAAATAAAAAAAGCTTGTGGTACGCTCAGTGCTCCGTTGGCGTTTCAGAGATGTGTGTTTTGTGAGAAATCTTGAAGAAATAGCAGGAATTTTGCATTAATATGAAAAGCATATACTAAAATATAAAAATACTACTTGTCTTAACATCTATCTTAACTATATTGTTTTATGTCCTGTGGATTTGACAAAGATGACAAGTTCAACTCGGAAAGTGGGCCTGTCACGTAGCCTTTATTCAGCCTGTCAGGTAGCCTTCATTCAGCCTGTCAGGTAGCCTTCATTCAGCCTGTCAGGTAGCCTTCATTCAGCCTGTCAGGTAGCCTTCATTCAGCCTGTCAGGTAGCCTTCATTCAGCCTGTCAGGTAGGCTTGATGCTGTGTGCAATTTTTCTTGTTTGTCCACTTTTCTTTCTCTGGCCCCTCATTTTGGCCGTTGTGCAAGGGTAAAAACTCAAACTTTTGAACGGATTATGATAGAGACATGAAGTTTGGACCATTGGTTTTCTTAGGGGATTATCCACACAATTAACATTATTAACATTATTTTACTCATTGGTCAAAATATGCGTTTTGATTAGACACCCTCAACTAAACTCTAAACCTTTTAACCATTACAGTTTGGAGCAGCTGACTGTTCTGAGTGAGGTGATGTGTTGCATCTGAATCTGTCTTGTTCTTTGCTCTGTCTCTACAGTGTTGAGTTTGTGACCATCAGTCCTGACGGGTTCCGCTACCGCTCCCAGATGTTCCCCACAGTTAACGGACTGTTCCGCTGGTTCAAAGACCATTTCCAGGAACCGGTACCAGGTAAGAGGGTTGTTCTACGAGTAGAGTACATTTTGGGTAGTGTAACTTGATTAAAAAAACACTTAATTTCACCTAATGTTAACATTCTGTCATGTTTTAAATTAAATAAAATACTATAGAAAGTGCTAGGGTTGGGCCGTATCCAGATTTTCATATTGCCATAGCGTTTTAGTACACCAGGGGCGGTAAACCGCAAAAAAATTAAATATTACCAGAATGCTAACAGAATTAGCACAAGTAATAGCGCATTTCCATGGAGGCTGCTAGCTAAATATGCTAACAAGTGCAAACAAAATAAACTAATTGCAAAGACGGCAATCTGGCTAATAAAGTTATAGAAGTATAGGTAGTAGCTACCGAATGTCATTTTTGGTGAATTTGGACATTTACATGCGAATGAGAGACAATGTGCAAATGACAAAGTTTTGATGCATGGAAGAAGAGCACTGGCTCTGGAGCAGCATGTGTACACACTATCTGTGTTGAGTCGCTAGGGCAACGGGCCTGCCAGCTCTGCTTGGAGAAGAGGAGGGAGGAGCAGACTGAGGGCCTGAGAATGGAAAGGGGAGACATCTAAAATAGCAGTGGCAGCTGTACAGATGACTCATTCAAAGCGCTTTGACTTCTCAAACACGCAGAAAGCTAAAACGATATGATGCTCCATCTCATTAATTCAGCCACTTAGCCAACTAGGAAGTTAAACCAAATACACAGCTGGACTCACCAGCTCCTGCTTTTTCCCATTGTTCTATTTATAAACAAACGCATGACTGGCTCAACTGTTCTGGGGAACTACGGTTAGCCTCATAATGTAAAATAATGTGACCGGTGAAATGAAGAACGCAGTCTGCTTTATCTCCTAACTTATAGCACAAGTTGACTGCAGGTATTAACTTAAGTACCTACTGTTAGGTTCTAAATATCAGAGTAAGAACTCGACGGACACTATGAAAGTTTAAACAAAGTTTATTACATTTAGCGACATACATTTCATACATTTCATTTTTTCGTACTG
Organism: Salmo trutta; assembly: GCF_901001165.1. Classification (NCBI taxonomy): domain Eukaryota; kingdom Metazoa; phylum Chordata; class Actinopteri; order Salmoniformes; family Salmonidae; genus Salmo; species Salmo trutta. Next base: position 50,315,022 of record NC_042975.1, read on the forward strand.
GCCCCCGTGGGAATCGAACTTCACAACCCTGGCGTTGCAAACACCATGCGTTGCAAACACCATGCTCTACCAACTGAGCCACAGGATCGATCCCAAAGGATCGAACAGCTGAACCGACAAAATCATGGTTCCACCAGTCGTGGTATACATACTCCAATTTGGGTGGAGTCTCCTCCTTGCTAAACATTGCATCTGTATTGCTAGGCAGGAAACAAACTAAGTGATACGGGCAATGAACTCCTTTAACGTGACCTGACCTCGACCCCCTGAGCTGACGTGTTTTTAGTGCTCTCCTGCCAATTTCATCTAAACTTCTTTTAATCTCTTATTTTAAATCCTCGTAACATGGACAGCAATTTTCTTTGACAATTTCAGGCGTATCTACATCCATTATGAATTGACTTTAACGTAGTCCTCCTTAAACAAGAAGAACATCGACAACGTGGTCCAGGCTAGGCCAGTTAGCCCTGCTAATTCAGCCAGCTCCACTAACCCAGATAGCCCTGGAAGCTCCTCTCACCACGAGTCCGACATGACAAACGATGTATACGACCTAAACCAGAACCAAGGGGTCTTTTCCACCAAACTCGAAGGTGTCCTAACGGGGATTAGTGATTTTAAACGTGACCTTCAAGCCTACTCCACGCACTTGGACGAAGCAGAGAAACGCATGGTGGAAGTGTTATATCTAGCCTAGTTGTAGAAGAACACACGTCTGCACGGTTTCACATTGTACATCACTCTGACGTTTAATGACATGTGCCACTCATCCTGACAACCCATTCATCCGTAAAGCAGCACACTGTCGTAAACCATAACAACGTATAGTATGACGTACAGCACGTCGTACCATACATAACATTTCCCCCCCCTTTCCAAAACCAGGGACTGGTACCATATATAAAATGTCCATAGGGCAAGAACCTAGAGTGATAACTGTAAGAAATAAAACATTAACCTTTAAAACGGAAGGACCCTCCAAACTAACCAGTTCAGTCCATTAACCTGGAGGTTGACTAAGACCCCTATCGGAGCCTAAGAATGAAAAGAGGTTAAGTAGTCCCCCAGATGAGCAGGGCGAGTTCGTGCCCGCATAGGCCTTTCTTCAACCGCCACCGCTTGTGGCTCTGGCCCTTGGGGAGCCCACAGAGGCTGGGGCTCGGGTGGTAGTGGTGGGGGAGGTCCATCCGGTGGCGTCTCTGGCCTGCATGTCTGTTCTGTGTGCATTCGTATTCCTTGAGGAGCAGGGACTTTCCTGAGGCGGCTGGCGTGCCAGCGTGATCCATTGCTCAACATGAATGTGGCGGGCCCCAGTTGTCAACTGACCTGCAGGGGGTCCGACCAGAATGAGGCCATTTTGTTGCACCGCTGAGGCCGTCGGGCTCGGACCCAGTCAGACACTTGGATGATCGACTTCTTCACCCTGTGTGCCTTGTCGAAACGCTGTTTCATTTCTCTTTGGTGCCTAGTCACTGCCTGTTTTTCTTGGGTGCACCTAGTCGCCGGTTCTGCAACTCTCTGTGTTCTGAGTCTGTCCAGTGGCAGTTCCATCTCACGACCTAGCATGAGAGATGCCGGGGAGGCCTGTGTTGTTGTGTGTTTGCTTGCTCTGTAGTGCATTAGCGTTTGATTCAAAGCAGTTTGGAACGTGCACCCCTGGACCAGGTGCGCTCTGATGCCATTCTTCAGCGTTTGGTTGAAGCGTTCCACCCCTCCGTTAGCTTGTGGGTTGTAGTAGGCCGTGCGGATGTGTTTGATTCCCTTGTTGCTGAGATATGAGGAGAACTCGGCAGAGATTAGCTGGGGCCCATTGTCCGTGGTAAGGGTGAGGGGCAGGCCCCACCTTGTGAACAGGCTGTCTAGGATGTCCACGATGGCCTGTGCTGTGACAGTTCCGACAGGAACCACTTCTGGCCACTTAGAGTGGAGGTCATACACCACCACCAGGAAGCGCTGATGGTGAGGGACTGCGTGACCATGGATCTCGCCACAGATGTCCAGTTGGATGTGCTCCCAGGGGCGGGACGGCCATGCGAGAGGCTGCAGGGGGGGTGGGGCGGACTGTCCTGTTTTCCCACTGAGGAGGCATGCAGCACAATCCCTGACCAGGGCTTCAATGTCGTGGTCGATGCCTGGCCACCACACAAGGTCTCGACATCTCTGTTTGACCTTCACTATGCCCAAGTGCCCCTCGTGCGCCATGGATAGAACACGCGCACGCAGACCACTTGGGACCACAGTGCAAAACCCTCGAGAGACACAGACTTCTTCCCAGCAAGACAGTTCGTGCTTCACCCTGGCGAAAGTCGCAAGCTCTTCCAGCACGTGTGCTGGCCATCCAGTGCGTATGTAGGTGCGCAGGGTAGACAGTGTGGGATCCTGTTCCGATGCTTGCTTCAGCTCTTCCAGTGAGACGACTGACTGAAGAGGAGCGTAAAGCATTTGTACGAGGTCTGTTTCATTGTCGTCTGGCAAGACGGTCGGAGTAGGAGCGTCAAAGGAGCGTGAGAGGAGGTCTGCCACCACGTTATCCCTCCCTGGAGTGAACTTCAGTTGATAGTCGTACTGTCTGAGGCGGTCGGCCCATCTGTGCAGCCGAAGTGGCTTGTGGCCAGTTCCTGATGCCGACAGTAGCGTTGTGAGGGACTGGTGGTCGGTTCGGAGCGTGAACAGACGGCCATAGAGGTAGAGGTGCCACCTTTCGCACGCCCAGACACAGGCCAGTGCTTCTCGTTCGCCCACAGAGTACCGTTGTTCTGTGGGGCTCAGGGCCCTTGAGGCGAAGGCGACGGGCCTCTCAATGCCATTCTGCAGCTGTGAGAGGACAGCTCCTAGTGCTCCAGCTGAGGCGTCACATGTGACAATGGTGGGGCAGACGGGGTCAAAGTGAGCCAAGACTGGGGCTGTGGAGAGCTGGCTCTTCAGTGAGCGGACCGCGTCTGAGCAGGCTGCCGTCCAGGCCCATGGCTCATCCTTCTTGAGGAGCTGGCGAAGGGGCGCTGTGGTCTGGGAGTAGTGGGGCAGAAACCGGAGGTAGTAGGCTGTCATGCCCAAGAATGACGCCACCTGAGAGGCTGAGGTCGGTTCCGGGATCCTGTGGACGGCTTCAATGTTCGACATGAGTGGGGCAATGCCTTTGGCCGACAGGCGGAACCCCACAAACTCGACGGCTGGAGCTGCAAAGGTGCACTTTCCACCGTTAAGGGTCAGGTTGTTCTGCAGTAGAGCGCTGAATACTCGGTGGAGTCGACAATCATGGATGTGGAGGTCAGGACCGTGGACCACGATGTCATCCAGATAAACCGCCACCCCAGGTATTCCAGCGAGGATGGTGCTCATCACCTTCTGGAAGCAGCTGGGGGCGGAGTTAAGTCCAAAAGGCATGCGTGTATATCTGAACACGCCAGCATGTGTGACAAAGGTAGTGAGATCTCTGCTAGCTGCGTGGAGGGGTACCTGAAGATAACCCTGACGAAGGTCAAGCTTCGTGAAGATCGTGGAGCCATGGAATTGTGCGGTCAGCTCCTCAGCTGTAGGCAAGGGGTACTTATCCGGGACAACGGCCTTGTTCACAGCACGAAGATCCACGCAGGTCCGGATTCCACCTGACTTTTTGGTTGCAATGACTAAGTTTGAAATCCAGGGGGCAGCGTTGACTGGCTCAATGATGCCTGCATCCAACTGTGCCTGGAGATCTTTTGTGACGTCATCACGCAGTGCAAAGGGAATGCGCCGCAGGGGCTGCATGACTGGGGTCACTTCCGGATTCACTAGGGGCCTGTGAGTAAAGGCTGTGAGGCAGCCCAGTCCATCAAACAGAGTTGGCCAGTTCTGTTGCCATGTGCAGGTAACCTGGTGGATAGCTGACCCACTGTCATCTCTCAGCGTGAATCCCAAGCCTGTGAAGAGGTCGAGGCCCAAGAGGTTGGCACCCCGCTTTGCAACATGAAATGTGAATGATGGCAGATGCTTGGTGCCGTAGTGTACTGGGACCTGGAGGGTGCCTACAATGTCTATCTTGGATCTACCGTACCCACACAGGGCAGTGGAGGGCTGTTGGAGTGGTAGGTGACTGAAAAACTTGTAGTAAGTTGCAAGGTTGAGCAATGACACCGCAGCGCCAGTATCCAGCAGTAAAGGCAAACCCACCTCACCCAGCTGCACAGTGCATGTCCTGAATGACACATGGTTGGTGGAGACAGTTCGAATTTCCGTGCGTTCATGTTGAGAGTGAGATGAAACTAAGGGCCTGTGCTGGGTGGAGCTAGTAGCTGGGGCAGAACGACACACTTTTGCAAAGTGATTGTATTTTGAACAGTTCTTGCATATTTTCCCACGGGCTGGGCAGTTTGAAGCCCTTGAATTGTGAGAGCTAGCCCCACAGTTGCCACAGCTACTTCTGTTCGTTTGTCTGTGTGCCTGCTGCACGGGCATGCCGGTGTCTGTGTCCATGCAGCTATCAACGTGGGAGGCCATGCACAGCGCGTGATCGTTGTAGTGCGCCTGCTCGGGCTGAAGCTGCTGTGTGAGAATGGCTGGGGGCCGAGTGTATGCTGCAGATCTGTCTGTTAGCATAGTAGAGCATTCCAACGCCGCTTCAACCTGGAGTGCTATTTTAATAGCTCCATCTAGTTGTAAATTATCCGATTCCAAAAGCAGTTTCTCCCTTGTCTTTTCACATAACGTCCCCTCTATCAACTGATCCCTGATGATCTCGTCCTGAAGTGTCCCATAGTTACAAGAGCTAGCCAAATCCCTCAGATTAGCCACGTAGCTTTGAATGGACTCACCCGGCCGTTGGTGTCTCTTCCGTAGCCGGTAGCGTCGGAGGAGCACTCGCTCTTTCCCGGCGAAGTGGTTCCGTAGGAGGCTGACTGCGGCAGTGAATGTAGGAGCCGATCCAAGCGCTCTGAAAATCCTTTGTCCCTCTGTACCAAGGCAGTGACGGAGCAGTGCTGTCCTCCGCTTGTCGGAGATTGTAGAAAGGTCCATAGCTTCGATATAAGTGTTAAAGCTATCAAGCCAGTTATTCCACGGGACTGGAGGTTCGCCAGGCACGGCGAGGAATGGTGCCGGCGGTGGTAAATTGAATTCAGCCATCTTCGTCGCCAATGTTATATCTAGCCTAGTTGTAGAAGAACACACGTCTGCACGGTTTCACATTGTACATCACTCTGACGTTTAATGACATGTGCCACTCATCCTGACAACCCATTCATCCGTAAAGCAGCACACTGTCGTAAACCATAACAACGTATAGTATGACGTACAGCACGTCGTACCATACATAACAGGAAGATATTGTTGTCACTGTCGAAACAACGACCGAAAAGTTGGAAAAACAGGTGGCGGACCATACTTCAAAACTAAGCTCGCTTCGAGAACCACCACAGGAGGCTTAATTTGAGACTGGTTAATCTACCCGAAAAAGTGGAAAATTGTGACGCAGGTGCATTTCTTGGGAGATGGCTTTCCATCAGCATTCTGGCTCCTACAGGCCTGAGAAACCACCCCTCTCCTCTAGTCCTTAACATGAAGTTTCTCAACTTTCAAGATGGGCAAGGTGATGTACGGGGACCAAGAGATGATGTTCTTCCCTGACCTATCCGCGGACCTGCACCGAAAAAGAAAAGGCGGCGACGGGGTCAAGCACCAGCTCAGGTCCCTCAACATTGCCTATGGAATTGCCTTCCCAGCTGAACTACGTCTGACTTACAATAGACGGTCACACAAGTTTGAATCTCTCTCTCAAGCAGAGGTGTTTATCCGTGGCATACGTGAATCTTTTTCCTAGGCATGTTGCCGCTGTGAAGTTTACAACCGCTCTGGACTACGGAGAATTAAACCACCTTGGATTACGTGACTGTTGGCAAGCTAACTAACATAAGCTAATTTATTAGCTGCTACTTTAGAATTGTAGCTAGCATAACAGTTAAGTTAATAATATTGCAAGCTAGCCCACTCAAAGTTTCCTCATTATTTGTGACCTGTATGTGCTCATCAGTTAGCTCAGTTTCTTCTATATGACAGGTGAGATAGCTGTCCGTTGGATGTCATGTTTAAGTTTATTTTTGTTACGTTAAATAATTATCTTCCATTGGATTACATAAAACACTGTAAAATGCCGTCGAAGATGTTTTGCTCCATGTCAACGGACACATTGGGATCTTTATTCATTCGTCCTGCACCACTGAGAAGACTCAGGACTACATTCTATGAAGACTTAAGTTTCCATTATATCCTTGGACTAAAATGATTGACACTCACGTGCAAGCCTGATATCAACATCATGTGCAAGGGCCTTTGAATAAGTGCTATGTTACCCAATGGTATATCTCTTTCTCATTTCTGATCTTTGATACTTTTTGTGGTTTATAATACTTAACATGGTATACTATGTTAATGCTATATGTATGGGCCATTTTGTTACTTGGTACAGTGGCTTGCGAAAGTATTCACACCGCCTTGGCATTTTTCCTATTTTGTTGCATTACGACCTGGAATTAAAATAGATTTTTGCCTACCACTTTGAAGATCCAAAATAGGTTTTTATTGTGAAACAAAGAAGAAATAAGATTTAAAAAAATTAACAGAACTTGATCGTGCTTAACTATTCACCCCCCCCCCCAAAGTCAATACTTTGTAGAGACACCTTTTGCAGCAATTACAGCTGTAAGTCTCTTGGGGTTTTTCTCTATAAGCTTGGCACATCTAGCCACTAGGATTTTTTCCCATTCTTCAAGGCAAAACTGCTCCAGCTCCTTCAAGTTGAATGGGTTCTGAAGGTGTACAGCAATCTTTAAGTCATACTACAGATTCTCAATTGAATTGAAGTCTGGTCTTTGACTAGGCTATTCCAAGACATTTAAATGTTTCCCCTTAAACCACTCAAGTGTTGCTTTAGCAGTATGCTTAGGGTCAATGGCATGCTGGAAGGTGAACCTCCGTCCCAGTCTCAAATTTCTGGAAGACGGAAACAGGTTTCCCTCAAGAATTTCCCTGTATTTTGCACCATCCATCATTCCTTCAATTCTGACCGGTTTCCCAGTCGATGAAAAGCATCCCCACAGCATGATGCTGCCACCACCATGCTTCGCATCATCCCGAGAACGCCACACCCACAGCGAAGCATGGTGGTGGCAGCATAATGCTGTGGGGATGCTTTTCATCGACTGTTGGGTTTGCGCCAAACATAGCGTTTTCCTTGATGGCCAAAAAGCTCAATTTTAGTCTCATCTGACCAGAGTACCTTCTTCCATATGTTTGTGGAGTCTCCCACATGCCTTTTGGCAAACACCAAACGTGTTTGCTTATTTTTTCTCTTTAAGCAATGGCTTTTTTCTGGCCACTCTTCCATACAGCCCAGTTCTGTGGAGTGTATGGCTTAAAGTGGTCCTATGGACAGATAAACAGGTGGACTTTATTTAACTAATTATGTGACTTCTGAAGGTAATTGGTTGCACCAGATCTTATTTAGGGGCTTCATAGCAAAGGGGTGAATACATATTTTTTTTACATTTACATTTTAGGCATTTAGCAGACGCTCTTATCCAGAGCGACTTATAGTAGTGAATGCATACATTTCATACATTTTTTTTTTCCTGTGCTGGCCCCCCATGGGAATCGAACCCACAACCCTGGCGTTGCAAACACCATGCTCTACCAACTGAGCTACAGGGAAGGCCATATGCACGCACCACTTTTCAGTTTTTTAAATATTTATTTATTTATTGAAACAAGTATTTTTTTTCATTTCACTTCACCAAATTGGAATATTTTGTATGTCCATTCATTTTCTGGAATTTTCCAAGCTGTTTAAAGGCACAGTCAACTTAGTTTATGTAAGCTTCTGACCAACTGGAATTGTGATACAGTGAATTATAAGTGAAATAATCTGTCTGTAAACAATTGTTGGAAAAATTACTTGTCATGCACAAAGTAGATGTCCTAACCAACTTGCCAACACTATAGTTTGTTAACAAGAAATTTGTGGAGTGGTTGAAAAACAAGTTTTAATGACTCTAACCTAAGTGTATGTAAACTTCTGACTTCAACTGTATTTTCCTCACCGCAAAATAGTCATGCGGTCCTTGTGGTTACTAAACACATTTTAGATATGCCTTTATAATATTGCTTATTCCGTGTTCACGTCTTTTGGTAAATGACTTTAAATGTAAAACTGGAGTTTGTAAACTATCCAAGCTTAAACAGGTTATTACTAGGCTTAAACAACTTCATTAATATATTGTGTTCCTACAAGAAGTACGCAGGAGATGGAAAGGGCAAGTAATAGCATCCCATTTCTCTCATTCTCGTGGTGTTTTGGTTTTAATTCACAAAACTGTTCCATTTCACGTGGATAATATTGTAACTGATACATCTGGTAGATGCGTTTTGATACAGGGAACTCTTTTGAATTAGTGTATTAATCTGGTTAATGTTTATGGTCCTAATGATGATAATCCCAAATTCTTTGAGAATGTATTTCCTGGTAAAGTCCTAATGGCAGGGGATTTTAATTGTGCTCTTGATCCTCATCTCAATCACTCCTCTGGTTTAAACGCTTCCCACTTGCAGAGTGGAAAGAAATTACAGCATTTCACTAAGGACTTAAATCTATGTGAACCTTGGAGGACTCAGAACTCGAGTGAAAGGGAGTTTTCATGTTACTTGTTGACATTTAAATCATATTCTCGTATAGACTACTTTTTAGTTTCTTGCTTATTGCTTCCCAATGTAGCAGGAAGTTGATATGATAGTATTGTTCTGAGTGACCATTCCCCTGTGTCATTATTCTATAGGGATACAGAACTAGTAAAAGGATCCTCTAGATGGCGTTTGCATCCCAGATGGTTACAGGACCCAGACTTTTTACATTACGTTTGAGTGCGTATAGATGTTTATTTTCCATTGAACACTGACCAAACGTCAGCGAGTACCATATGGGAGGCTTTCAAAGCATAGTTTATAGAATAAAACTAAAATGTCTAGACCTGAACCCCATTGAAAACCTCTGGAATGTGATCAAGAGGAAGATGGATAGTCACAAGCCGTCAACAAAGCGGCTTGAATTTTTGCGCCAGGAGTGGCATAAAGTCACCCAACATCAATGTGAAAGACTGGTGGAGAGCATGCCAAGACACATGAAAGCTGTGATTTGAAAATCAGGGTTATTCCACCAAATATCGATTTCTGAACTCTTCCTAAGTTAAAACATTAGTATTGTGTTTAAAAATGAATATGAACTTATTTTCGTTGCATTATTCGAGGTCTGACAACACTGCATCTTTTTTGTTATCTTGACCAGTTGTCATTTTCTGCAAATAAATGGTCTAAATTACAATATTTTTATTTGGAATTTATAGAATAAAACAAAAATGTTCATTTTACCCAAACACATACCAAAAATAGTAAAACAAGAGAAACTGATAATTTTGCAGTGGTTTTTTATTTTTTTCCGGAGCTGTATTAAGAGGCAAATGATACATTTTACCAGTTTCAAATCAATTAAATCTGGAAATGAGAGAGTTGGACAGCAAAATCAGAGAATTGGAAAGGGAAGCTTTTTTGGATAACTCAGAAGTAAACAAGGAATTATTAAAAGCTCAGTATGAAGAACTTTCCAGCTCAAAGGCTGCAAACAGCTTAACGAGGCTGAAACAGTCTATGATCAAGGTGAAAAACCTGGTAAATTGCTGGCCTGGCACATTAAGTTAAATGCAGACATAGCCATTAATGCAGTTCATGATTTACAAGGACAATTATCAATGGATCCTGTAGAAATAAACCAAACATTTGTGGATATGATAGTATCCACAAATGGGGCGGCAGGTAGCCTAGTGGTTAGAGCGTTGGGCCAGTAACCAAAAGGTTGCAGGATCGAATCCCTGAGTTGACATGGTAAAAATATGTCGTTCTGCCCCTGAACAAGGCAGTTAACCCACTGTTCCCCAGTTGGCCGTCATTGTAATAATAATTTGTTCTTAACTGACTTTCCTAGTTAAATAAAGGTTAAATTTAAAAAAATAATAATTGCTTCCTGCTACAACACACTTTACAACTCAATTTTTACAATGAGATGCTGCACATTGACAACTCAAGTCGCTCAGAAAAAAGGGCCTTCTGATTAGTCTTCTTACCTAATGAAAGCCTATAGCCGACATGACATAAAACAATACCTTTACATTCAATATTGTTTAGATGATCAAATAGTTGAATTGAAACTTAAATAATTCCCAGAATCGAATATAGGCGGCAAAAATTTATTAATTTAGTAGGCTACTCAAACTTGACATGGCCTGTGTATGGTCTAAATGAACGAAATTCTGAATTAATGTGATTATTAACTGATAGTAAACCGAATTAGCCTATCATAAACAAATACCTGTTTGCACTTTAAGCTGACTGTGTATCAATCTACTGGGTTGTTGTCCTTGTCCACAATGACTCTGAAATCCTTCCAAACCAAACAGGGATTTCACCTGTTTCCACGAGGATGTATTTCATAACCTTTTCTTTTTATTTCTACAGTTAGGCCTATGTTAGACATTTTCGCGTGAGCTATGCTAGCCAGGAAAAGTACACTTGGAGGGGGGGTGAAACAAGTTTCAGCGCTACATACAAAATGGACAGTTCCTTGATCCACTGCTTGCGTGGCTGGTAGCTTGTATGTCTGGAATTCGCATCAAAACAAGCTCCTGGGTTTGTAAAAAAAATTCGATTTTAAAACTTTTCTGACCCGCAATATAATTTTTCTGAATTGTGAGCCGACCCGCAGGTTGAAAGAATATTTTCATTTGAGGGTCAACCGTGGGGAATAGTGGGTATCCGACCCGATGCAGGGTGCTCTCACATACACCGCCCCTCTCCCGCTGCAGCGTCTCTACCTCGCACAGGCTAGGCACAGGTTAAAAACACACGTATTTCGAATAATTTCATGATACTATTCGAATAGTGTCATTATTTCAACCGCCCATCTCTACTTTATTGTGCTATTTTTGATTTTATTGGTTGTATTTTTGTCTTCAGGCATCACCCCCAGCAGCAGTAGTAGTCGAACACGGACACCTGCCTCTGTCAACGCTACACCAGCTAACATCAACATCGCAGGTCAGTCACACACACACACCAGAAATGTTGAATTTGAAAATCTTTAATTTTTTTGGTGTTCTATCCAAACAAAGATAACCTATAGAGTAGAGGTCGACCGATTAATCGGAATGGCCGATTTAATTAGGGCCGATTTTTCACGTTTTCATAACAATCGGCATTTTTGGACACCGATCATGGCCGATTACATTGCACTCCACGAGGAGACTGCGTGGCAGGCTGACTACCTGTTATGCGAGTGCAGCAAGGAGCCACGGTAAGGTGCTAGCTAGCATTAAACGTATCTTATAAAAACAATCAATCTTAACATAATCACTAGTTAACTACACATGGTTGATGATATTACTAGTTTATCTAGCTTGTCCTGCGTTGCATATAATCGATGCGGTACCTGTTAATTTATCATTGAATCATGGGCTACTTCGCCAAACGGGTGATTTAACAAGCGCATTCGCGAAAAAAGCACTGTCGTTGCACCAATGTGTACCTAACCATAAACATCAACGCCTTTCTTAAAATCAATACACAAGTATATATTTTTAAACATGCCTATTTAGTTAATATTGCCTGCTAACATGAATTTCTTTTAACCAGGGAAATTGTGTCACTTCTCTTGCATTCTATGCAACAGATTCAGGGTATATGCAGCCGTTTGGGCCGCCTGGCTCGTTACAAACTAATTTGCCAGAATTTTACGTAATTATGACATAACATTGAAGGTTGTGCAATCTAACAGCAATATTTAGACTTATGGATGCCACCCGTTAGATAAATATGGAACGGTTCCGTATTTCACTGAAAGAATAAACGTTTTGTTTTCGAAATGGTAGTTTACAGATTTGACCATTATTAATGACCTAAGGCTCGTATTTCTATGTGTTATTATAATTAAGTCTATGATTAGATAGAGCAGTCTGACTGAGCGGTGGTAGGCAGCAGCAGGCTCGTAAGCATTCATTCAAACAGCACTTTACCAGCAGTTTTTCTCAATGCTTCAAGCATTCCGCTGTTTATGACTTCAAGCCTATCAACTCCCGAGATTAAGCTGGCAATACTAAAGTACCTATTAGAACATCCAATAGTCAAAGTTATATGAAATACAAATGGTATAGAGAGAATTAGTACTATAATAACTACAACCTAAAACGTCTTACCTGGGAATATTAAAGACTCATGCTAAAAGGAACCACCAGCTTTCATGTTCTCATGTTCTGAGCAAGGAACTTAAACGTTAGCTTTTTTACATGGCACATATTGCACTTTTACTTTCTTCTCCAACACTTTGTTTTTGCATTATTTAAACCAAATTGAACATATTTCATTATTTATTTGAGACTAAATAGATTTTATTGATGTATTATCTTAAGTTAAAATAAGTGTTCATTGTTCATTCAGTATTGTTGTAATATTGTCATTATTACAAATATATATATATATATATATATATATATATATATATATATATATATATATATATATATATATATATATATATATATAAAAATCGGTATCCGTTTTTTTTGGTCCTCCAATGATCGGTCGACCTCTACTATAGAGTTACAGTATTTCTGACTGTTCTCTCTCTCGGTCTCTCTCGGTCTCTCTCGGTCTTTCAGACCTGACGCGAGCTGTCAACGCTCTCCCGCGGAACATGACCTCTCAGATGTTCAGTGCCATTGCCGCGGTGACAGGGCAGGGCCAGGGCCAGAATGCCAACACCACGCCCGCCCAGTGGGGCTCCAGCCAATATGGTTACACCGGGGGCAGCAGCGGGGATGGGGGAGGCAACTCCTCAGCCTATCACGTGAGTTCTTTTTTGTTTTGGGTTTATAGCACTAAACATTTTCCCAATGATCCAATAGCTTTGTATTATATTAGGGTATAATTAAAGTAACTCGCCTCATCCACTGCCAGTGTGTAGCAGCCACCTGAGTGACACTAAGGAAGCTTGTTGTCGCAGAAAGATCATCAAACATGGACCGTAATCACATTGGAGAGATGAAAACCGAAATAGTGATGTTTGCCACATATCAGTTGATTGATGGACTGACTGATTGATTTACCGATTGATTCATTTGCAGGTATTTGCAACACCCCAGCAGCCGATGGCGACGCCCATGATGACCCCCAGCTACTCGTACACCACCCCCAGCCAGCAGACCATGGGTACGCCCCAGTACCCCTCCTCCACCCCCTTGTCCTCCCACGGACACACACAGAGCAGCCAAGGGCACGCCCACCAGGGCCACAACAGCAGCAACAGTCACCATGGACACTCGTCCAACACACCTTTCTCCTCCACCTCTTCCAGAGGACGCACGCCGCAGCAGCCTAAGTAAGTAGAGATGGGGAGTGTGGTTTAGTTGGATGTGTGGTCATGTGTGTATAAGATGGAGTTTAAATTGTGTTCTAAGCCAAATTCCAAATGATGTGCCCCCAGCCTCAAGGTTTGGAGTTTTGCACCCCATTCTCTTGATAGAGAGCTAGATAACACGGATAGCACTGCACCGTCGAAGCTGCCCTGTACCTAACCTAGCCCTCTAAAAGACTACAACATCAAAACTGGAAAGCCTACAACATCCAGACTGCCCTGTACTTAACCCAGCCCTCTATAATACTTTTTACCCCTCTTGTTTATCTTTATTTAAACGTTTCTCATTGAGACCAAGGCCAAAGGGAGCCCTGCATGTACACAATCATGCAATTTTACGTTTCTAATGGACTAAAAACATGCAATTAAGAAAATAACTTACAAAACACAATCATGAAAAACAAACATTCCTCAGTAAAAAGGCCATTATGATCTGCCCTAGCAGCACCAAAACATCCAACTTTAGAGAGTTCTGGAGATCATTCCACAAGTAAGGTGTAAAAAAAAAAACTAAACGCAGATCTACCCAACTCAGTGGAAACCAAAAGGATCTCTAGAGTTAGCCATTATTTTTATATTTTATTCATTTAGCAGACGCTTGTTTGTCTGAGACTGGGTCTGGTAGCTCGGACTTCTCTGGGTTAACAATGAAGTAAGGTATGGCAGAAGTTTGTGCAAGAGGGTCCCCACAATTGTCCCCATGTTGGGGAATAAGAGATTTGGTGACATAAAATATGGTGGCGTTCTAAACAATTCCCATAGGAATTTCAAAAGCGCAGGTCTTGTGCAACGTGCCATGCCTTCATTTTCTGTCTTAGATAAATTATATACATATGAGAGATCTGAGGTCTCTACCTATCCATTAATGTACATACAGTGGAAACGGCATGTGATCTTCAGACCCCTTGACTTTTTCCATATTTTGTTACTTTACAGCCTTATTCTAAAATGGATTAAATTGTTTTTCCCCTCATCAATCTACACATAATACCCCATAATGACAAAGCAAAAACTGTTTTTGATATTTTGGCAAATTTATAAATAATAAAAAACTGATGACATTTACATAAGTATTCAGACCCTTTACTCAGTACTTTGTTGAAACACCTTTGGCAGCGATTACAGCCTCGAGTCGTCTTTGGTATGACTCTACAAGCTTGGCACGCCTGCTTTTGGGGAGTTTCTCTACGATTCTTCTTTGCTGATCCTCTCAACTTCTCTTCACTGACACTCCCGCGTTGTCTTGGCTGTGGACTTAGGGTCGTTGTCCTGTTGGAAGGTGAACCTTTGGAGCAGGTTTTCATCAAGGATCTCTCTGTACTTTGCTCTTTATCTTTCCCTCAATCCCGACTAGTCTCCCAGTCCCTGCTGCTGAAAAACATCCCCACAGCATGATGCTGCCACCACCATGCTTCACCGTAGGGATGGTGCCAGGTTTCCTCCAGACATGACAAGAGTTCAATCTTGGTTTTCATCAGACCAGTCCTTTATGTGCCTTTTTGGCAAACTCCAAGCGGGTTGTCATGTGCCTTTTACTGAGGAGTGGCTTCCTTATGGCCACTCTAACATTAAGGCCTGATTGGTGGAGTGCTGCAGAGATGGTTGTCTTTCTGGAAGGTTTTCCCATCTCCAAGGAGGAACTCTGGAGCTCTGTCAGAGTGACCATCAGGTTCTTGGTAACCTCACTGACCATGGCCCTTCTCCCCCGATTTCTCAGTTTGTATGGGTGGAATGCACTAGGAAAGAGTCTTGGTGGTTCAAAACTTCTTCCATTTAAGAATGATGGAGGCCACTGTGTTCATGGAGACCTTCAATGCTACAGAAATGTTTTGGTACCCTTCCCTAGATCTGTGCCTCGACGCAATCCTGCTTCGGATCTCTATTCCTTCGACCTCGTGGCCGGGTTTTTGCTCTGACATACACTGTCAACTGTGGGACCTTTTATGTAGGTCGAAGGAAAACATTTTGAATCTCATAGCAAAGGGTCTGAATACATTTTCAGTCACCCTGTCTGAAGGACAAGTGGATAAACAGCTTAATGTCAAGCCCTACATGTTTATTTTCAAAATTCTCATTTGAACACCACACATTTGCTGCCTGAATGATAGAACCGCTATTAACATGTTAAAATGTTATGGGATTTGTCTCCATTGTTTTTGATGGTAGGCCACTCTGGTAGGCCTACATTATTATCAAGTAGCCTACTTGGCCACTGTTAGAACTGTAACTTAAAGCGTGTACAGTCTGTGTTCACAGTAAACGCGCGCCTGAAGTTGCACAGAATTTTCTCAATGTTCAAGTTTGCGCTTAGCAGACCTGAAATGTGCTCAGTGCCGGATTTTTTGTTGTTGAGGGAACATTGGTTGGGGGTACTCGAGGACCAGGGTTGAGAAACACTGAGCTAGATCAACAGTGCATGTGGAGGATGCATACAAGGTAATGTACAGTGAGGGGAAAAAAGTATTTGATCCCCTGCTGATTTTGTACATTTGCCCACTGACAAAGAAATGACCAGTCTATAATTTTAATGGTAGGTTTATTTCAACAGTGAGAGACAGAATAACAACAAAAAAATCCAGAAAAACGCATGTCAAAAATGTTATAAAATGATTTGCATTTTAATGAGGGAAATAAATATTTGACCCCTCTGCAAAACATGACTTAGTACTTGGTGGCAAAACCCTTGTTGGTAATCACAGAGGTCAGACGTTTCTTGTAGTTGGCCACCAGGTTTGCACACATCTCAGGAGGGATTTTGTCCCACTCCTCTTTGCAGATCTTCAAGTCATTAAGGTTTCGAGGCTGACGTTTGGTAACTCAAACCTTCAGCTCCCTCCACAGATTTTCTATGGGATTAAGGTCTGGAGACTGGCTAGGCCACTCCAGGACCTTAATGTGTTTCTTCTTGAGCCACTCCTTTGTTGCCTTGGCTGTGTGTTTTGGGTCATTGTCATGCTGGAATACCCATCCACGACTCATTTTCAATGCCCTGGCTGAGGGAGGAGGTTCTCACCCAAGATTTGACGGTACATGGCCCCGTCCATCGTCCCTTTGATGTGGTGAAGTTGTCCTGTCCCTTTAGCAGCAAAACACCCCCAAAGCATAATGTTTCCACCTCCATGTTTGACGGTGGGGATGGTGTTCTTGGGGTCATAGGCAGCATTCCTCCTCCAAACACGGCGAGTTGAGTTGATGCCAAAGAGCTCCATTTTGGTCTCATCTGACCACAACACTTTCACCCAGTTGTCCTCTGAGTCATTCAGATGTTTTACAAACTTCAGACGGGCATGTATATGTGCTTTCTTGAGCAGGGGGACCTTGCGGGCGCTGCAGGATTTCAGTCCTTCTCGGCGTAGTGTGTTACCAATTGTTTTCTTGGTGACTATGGTCCCAGCTGGCTTGAGAACATTGACAAGATCCTCCTGTGTAGTTCTGGGCTGATTCCTCACCGTTCTCATAATCATTGCAACTCCATGAGGTGAGATCTTGCAGGCCGAGGGAGATTGACAGTTCTTTTGTGTTTCTTCCATTTGCGAATAATCGCAGCAACTGTTGTCACCTTCTCACCAAGCTGCTTGGCGATGGTCTTGTAGCCCATTCCAGCCTTGTGTAGGTCTACAATCTTGTCCCTGACATCCTTGAGAGCTCTTTGATTAGGAGCACTCCCTTTAATAGTGTGTTCCTAATCTCAGCTCGTTACCTGTATAAAAGACACCTGTCCACAGAAGCAATCAATCAATGAGATTCCATACTCTCCACCATGGCCAAGACCAAAGAGCTCTCCAAGGATGTCAGGGACAAGATAGTAGACCTACACAAGGCTAGAATGGGCTACAAGACCATCGCCAAGCAGCCAGAAATCTTTCTGATTGAGAGGGGGTCAAATACTTATTTCCCTCATTGAAATGCAAATAAATTTAGAACATTTTTGACATACTTTTTTCTGGATTTTTGTTGTTATTCTGTCTCTCACTGTTCAAATAAACCTACCATTAAAATTATAGACTGATCATTTCTTTGTCAGTGGGCAAATGTACAAAATCAGCAGGGGATCAAATATTTTTTTCCCTCACTGTAGATGGAGAAAGAAATGCATTGCTTTACATTGACCATTAGGGTGTACCATTTCCATGTCTTTTTTGCCATACTCTATGAATATGACCACAGGACATGATTTATGGCCTTTTTATGACATTGCCAGCAGTAAGATTTGAGTTCGATTTCCAAAAATACATGGAAGGTAGCTTTCAAATGATATGTCCCTTTTCTCTTTTTTGGACCAAAGAATTGTGTGGGGGGTGTCCCCAAAGTCGCTGGACCCGGTACTTGATTTAACAACCACTCGAGTTTAACAGGTTAACTAACTCATCAATTTACTTTTTGAAAGATGGCTTTTTGTCAATCCAGACACCCAGATATTTAGAAGCGGGGACACAATGATTGTGGGCACCATCCAAATGTACTTATTCATAAATCGTCAGATACATTTTTAAGTGTTTTTGGAAAATAATATATGCTTAGTTTTACATGTATTAAGTACCAATTTCGGTTCAACAAAGTCTTTCTGCAAGGCAAAAAGGGCAGATTGTAGTTCTGAAAGAGCCTTGTCAACGAAAGGGGAAACAGAATACACAACCGTATCGTCCGCATACAATTGTAGGCTACAATTTCTTACAGATGAACCAATGTTGTTTATATAGATAGTAAACGGTACAGGGCCCAAATTCTGCCCTTGGGGGACATCTGACAACACCATCAGAATAAACACATTGTCTTGTATGTCAGGTAGTTTTCAAACCAATTGCAGGTAGCCTGACCCAGGCCAATTTCAGACAGTCTACGAATTAATAAGGAATGGTCAACAGTGTCGAAAGCCATCAACAGGTCTATGAAAAGGGCAGCACAATGCTGCCTTTTGTCCATGCAATTTACTATGTCATTTATCACCAAGAAGCAGCAGATATAGTGACTTGGCCTGAAACCAGACCGATGGACACATTTGAAGCTAGAAAGGATGGACACATTTGAAGCTAGAAAATATCTAATCTGAGTGAGATCGGGCAGTAAATATTCATGTCAGAGCGGTCACCACCTTTGTGGAGAGGGGGCACATGCTTCCAGACCCTACAGATGGCACCCGAGATAATTGTCAGCTTAAAAATGTGTCAATGATTCCACAATTAGAGGAGCAGCAAGAAAGGATCAAGCAAATCAGCCCCACCACAGAAAAATGCCCATTTTCGCTTATGATGACATCTATAACCAAAAGCAAAAAAAACACTTGGGGATAGGTATATTTAGAGAACATGATGCCACGAGTTGATCTCAAATATATAGCCACCCCTCCCCCTGTTTGGTTTGTCACACCTGAAGAGGTTGTAATTAGCACTGTCAATATCCTTATGCGGGATCGAGACATTTTAGTTCTCTGAGAACCAAAATATCCCGACTCATGTCATGCACCCAGATATCAAGAAGGTCCAAACTTTGCATGCTGAAATGTAACCAGGGTTCTAAAGTGCGACAAAAATATTTAGCTGTGTGACCAGGAGTTTTATTTTGGGGAGTGCTGTGCGACTATGAAAAATATATTGCATATAATAGTTGTACTAATGATAAGGCTTCACTGTACCATTGTTTCCAAGTGCCCTAGAGAAACAAGCCAGTGCAGATTCATTAGCGTCATGGTTGCACCATTACTACAGCGAAACCGGCTTGTTTCTAGCTCACCAAGATCTAACTCATATTACTGGCACTATATTTGTATCTTCCTATATCGCATCGCCGGGACCACCTTTTACATTCGTACGCGATGTCGTAAACTGTTCTAAAACTACTTGCCCATTGACGTCGTAAACCATCTGCCCTGTACCTAACCCAGCCTTATAGAACACTACATCATCCAAGCTGCTTTATAACTAACCCAGCCCTCTAAAACACTACAACCATCCAAGCTGCCCTGTACTTAACCCCACCTTCTACTCTGTCTCCCCCTGCAGGTCGAGCGGCAGCACGGCGGTGGACTGGGCCAAGATGGCGGAGCAGTGGCTCCAGGACAAGGAGGCGGAGAGGAAGAAGCAGAAGACCCCCAGGATGACCCCACGGCCTTCCCACAGCCCCATGATCGAGAGCACCCCAATGTCCATCGCTGGAGACGCAACACCCCTTCTGGACGAGATGGACCGATAGAACGGGTTGGGGGGGCACTGTATCCCCCTTATCCCACTTCTTCCGAAGATACCACTCGCTCTCATCAACTCATCCTTCCATCCATCCATCCGCACGCCTGCCCTCTCAAAATGGACCCATGCCTTTCAGATCCCTCTCCTCCTTAGCTTCCTCTCCTCCTAGCCCACTAGCTAACCCTCCTTACCCACTTCGTGTCCCATTGGAATCTGTTTCTAGCTACTGTGTATCTAGCCATGATTTTCTCCCGGCACATCTCTTCTTCAGTCTATCACTCACTCTTTCCCCAGTCTTTTTTTTTTGTTGCCAGCCACATCATCCAGTATTTTATTTAGTAAGGATATTAACACTGTCAGGCAGGCAGACACCAAACACTTGAAACAAACCGCTGACAGACGGATTTATAGGACATGGACCTAATGGAGAAATTGTTTGTCAGACAACCTTTCTCCTTTTCTTTTCCTTTGAATAAAATGCGATAGGGTATGCTGTACTTAATTTTTTCACTTTGATTTTTAAAGAAAAATATTTTAGAAAGATTAGGAGATGCTGACGAAAGGGTCCGATTGGTTGGCGGGTTGTTATGTAACGTTCCTTTGGCTGTGTAGACCCGCCCCTTGCCACCCTGGTGATCAGTGGGTTGTGGCGAGAGGCAGCCGAACTAGCATTTCGCAGAGCCAGTCAGGAAGCTTGTCTGCGTTTTTTTCTTGATGCATCGGAACTAATAAAGATGCTGTTTTCAGTATGAACCCTAACTCTGGACTGTTCACATTGTCTGTCAAACCTATACTTATGCATATGAGTCCGGTATTGATCCCCCAAAAAATTGCTATTGAATATTAAGAGCTCTGTCCTTATTTCAACTAAGATGTGGTGAATGAAACCATGGGGAAATGTGATGATGGGAATGATTGAAACATTAGATTTACCCTTGTCCTCTTCCATCCAAACCCTACTGGTTAGTCATTGTTGCATTCATTGTACCAACCCAGACTTGAATGGTTTGTTTTAACACAGACAGGCGGACACAGGGATATGTGGATGTAACATGGTTTACTAGTATGTCTCTCTTTTGATCCGTCTCTTTGGGAGACCAGAGAGAGAGCTACTAGGCTTTGTTCTTGTTTCGTATTCTAACCATGAAAATAGTACTAATGGTAACCATGGTAACTGATACCATGACGACGCCACAAACGAAAGGAAGGAATGATTGACAGGAGCTGACAAGACAGTAGACTTGAGTAGGGACTAGGTTTTACAATTGAACTTTTCGTTTTGCTGTGAACTTTTTTAGACTGCGGATTGCTTCGAATACCTTATCGTTGTCTTTAAATCATCATATGAGCATTTAAGCCTCTTTTGGGTATTCGGGCGTTTACATCTATCCCGTTTTCATATAGTCCCTAGCCCTGCACCCTTAAAATCCACTCTTTGAAGCATGTCTACAATTTATCTTCTTAAAATCAGAACTTAAACCTAACCTTAACCACACTGCTAACCTTATTACCAAGCCTAACCTTAAATTAAGACCCCAAATATTGGTTTTTAAGACATAGCCAATGTTGACTGTAGCTGTGGTAACTAGTGACAACCTACGTGTTGTTGCTTTCATCTTCGCCGTCATTGTTTTGGTCATTGGACTATTGGCTGTAGTCATTATCCAATCGCGTCATAGCACTGCTCATACTACAAGATGCACGGGTCTGGAGAACGGAATAGCCATCAACTGGGTCTCCTTCATTCATCTGGGACGACAAAAACGAGGCGCAATTGTTTCGTGTATGCCTTGCATAAGTGACACTACCTAGTGTCACACAAAAACACATCTATTGCATTTCTGGGATGTTTTTTTGTTGACTATTTGCTCTGTCTGTATACAGTTGATTGAGTTGCTGATATACTGTACAGTTGTGGGCTTCAGTTGTGGATGTGCGATGTTATACAAGGATTACTCCTAGGATCAAAGCATATTCCACGGAGAATCCTCATTTATAAATGCTCAGGCTAATAATTGCAAATGAGGACTAGTTCTCAATCAAACTGACGGGTAAACAATGGCTTAGTCCAGGAGTATAGGTTTTATCTATAGGGCTGGGAAACTGGTCCCACGTTTCTATTTGCAATATTAGTTGCTGTACCATCAGTAAGCCTGTGGTTGTTGACAGTGGGAGGGGAGAAAAGAGGGATTTTGTCTCTGGTATTAATTACACAGCTGATAACCTTTTCAAACCCTTTAATAAAGTATTTGTAATTAAACTGGGAGTCCCTCCCCCCAGTGTGTGTGTTATGTACACACAGTGTTGTTCAACACACACACACATTTATTTGCTTCTGTGTGTACAGTGGCGACCTGTCATTCAGGGCAGGTAGGGGAGCCCCACATTTTTACCAAAACATTTTGGGGGGGTTGCCTGTTTTGTCTGTTATTTTGGCATTAAAATGTCACACATCAGTTTGCAAACAATGTAAAGAAAAATATATATATATCTTTTAAATGAGTTAAAGCTGCATACAAATATGGTCTCTTTTTTTGCTTTCTTGAGTAAGGCAGCTCCAAAATGCAGGTGTTTCAGCCTAGCTCAGTGCTTTCTGTGGTGGTATTGGGGCAGCCAGTGGAAAATACGGAGCGTAGGGGTTGGTAATGTTCTCTAGTTGCACCATGATTGGCTCAGTGTTCTGTCACTCATGGGGACACTACGTCACCGCCAAATCTAAGGGTAGAGCTCGAAAATTCAAGCACCTTGGGTGCTGCCATAGAGTTACAGAAGTGCCCATCCAAGAAAGCTGAAGGTCATTGGATCACTGCATATTGGCTATGCTTGAATTGCCCTGCCAATGTTCTTCTCAGACCATTATGAAATTATATTTTACAATGTTAGGTATATGATCACACTGGTAGTAGATCATTTGTTTTGTGGATAGGATGTCAAATCACGTTATGTCTACAGTAGCTTTCATTGGACTGATCATGTCAACATCATACTTTCAAAATCTTAGCTAGCAGTCATCATGAATCAAGTTGACAATCTACTGGCAAATCCTTTTTAATTCTTGCCATATGAAGAGAAATAATGAAGAGAAATTATAGATAAAACGTATCGGTGCTCATCAGCCGTTGGACATAAACATTACACAAGTTGAAAATTGCAAATTCAACAATGAGTGGTTTCGAATGAATCGGTGGCTAACTGCAAGCATTGCATAGCAATCACTAGCCTGCTATTCAGTGGAGTGGCTGTGTGGTCCCAAATCTGGGTTTAAGGGTCTCTTTTCCAAGCTTAAAAATGAAAAACATTAAACATTGGCCATGCTGTCAATCCAGCATGATTTCTGTCGCGCTCAGAACTGGGAAATCTGACTTCAGTGAGTTCAAGACAACTGGGAACCGAGGAAAAAATGACCTCTGACTGGGAAAATACGTTTTGAAGTCGGGAGCTCTGGCCTCTTTCTAGAACTACAACCTGAAGATCACTGACGTCATCTTGATTCGACCTTGGGGGGGAAAAAAAGTTCCTAGTTGTCTTGAAAACACCATAAATCCAGAAAATGCCAGACTTTGATGACAAAATTTGCCCACGAGGGACCGCCGCACCACCTTCCTGTTCAAGTGAGCACAGCACAACAAGGTGAGTCCAAAAATGTATTGTATGCTGCTGCATAAATTAAGTAATATGCCAGGGAGATATGTATACTGTAGCTAAGAAAGTAATACTAAGTGTATGTTGTGTAGTAAGATGTTAGTAGCACATGTGCCTCACACAAATAATTTGGTATATTTTCCCTTCTTAATTTCGCCTACTGTTCTGACTGTGCACATGTAGCCTATAACCTGTTTAGGGAAATACATTCACTGAATATTGTAAGAGCTTTCATTGTCTGCTTATATGACCCCTTCATTTATCCTACTGTTCTGACTTGGTGTACAGAGCATCAGGTGGTTAGAGCGTTGGGCCAGTAACCAAAAGGTTGCTGGATCGAATCCCCGAGCTGGCAAGGTAAAATCTGTCGTTAACCCACTGTTCCCTGATAGGCTGTCATTGTAAATAAGAATTTGTTCTTAACTGACTTGCCTAGTTAAATAAAGGTTCAATTTACACTGTAATAATAGACAATGTTCTGAATTCTGTCACTGTACATAGCTAAAAATGTGGGGCTCAAAAGAGGTGCTGTTGGGACAGCTTTATGTAGGCCCTAACAGTTTGTCACCATTATAGTGCAATTAATGTATTGTTTAGTGTTGTGTAGTGGCTTTGCTGGCATGCATCCCCCCCAAAAATGTGGTTTGCCCCACCAACTTTTACATACTCTTACATAGTCACCTTTATTGATTTTATATTAAGATCACTTTCTGAGTCAAAATGTAAGCCGAGATCTTCCGCTCAGATTTTCTTTTTGGAAACGTGACTTAAAAAATGTAAGCCTATGCAAAATTAAAAAGTTAAAACAGCTCTGTAGCAATGACGTTTGTGCAGTAGGCTATACACCCAATACATGATCACTGCATATGCTTGAATTGCCCTACCAATGTTCTTTGCAGACCATTATGAAATTATATGTCACAATGTTAGGTATATGATCATACTGGTAGTAGATTATTTGTTTTGTTACTTGTGAGGCACAGCTTAGTGAGCATAATAATGAGCTTTTTTACTGGACTGATGGCCTGCATCTGATCATCAGTTTGACTCTAACCCTGAAGCCTATAAGAAATCCTGCTATGCCCTCCGACGAACCATCAAACAGGCAAAGTGTCAATACAGGACTAAGATTGAATCGTATTACACCAGCTCCGACGCTCGTTGGATGTGGCAGGGCTTGCAAACTATTACAGACTACAAAGGGAAGCACAGGCACGAGCTGCCCAGTGACACGAACCTATCAGACAAGCTAAATTACTTATATGCTTGCTTCGAGGCAAGTAACACTGAATCATGCATGAGAGCACCAGCTGTTCCGGATGACTGTGTGATCCCGCTCTGCGTAGCCGATGTGAGACCTTTAGACAGGTCAACATTCACAAGGCCGCAGGGCCAGACGGATTACCAGGACGTGTACTCCAAGCATGCGCTGACCAACTGGCAAGTGTCTTCACTGACATTTTCAACCTCTCCCTGACTGAGTCTGTAATACCAACATGTTTCAAGGAGACCACCATAGTCCCTGTGCAAAAGAACACTAAGGTAACCTGCCTAAATGGCTACTGACCCGTAGCACTCAAGTCTGTAGCCATGAAGTGCTTGAAAGGCTGGTCATGGCTCACAACACCATTATCCCAGGAACCCTAGACCCACTCCAATTTGCATACCGCCCCTACAGATTCACAGACGATGCAATCTCTATTGCACTCCACACTGCCCTTTCCCACCTAGACAAAAGGAACACCTATGTGAGAATGCTATTCATTGACTACAGCTCAGCGTTCAACACCATAGTGCCCTCCAAGCTAATCACTAAGCTAAGGAACCTGGGACTAAACGCCTCCCTCTGCAACTGGATCCCGGACTTCCTCACGGGCCGCCCCAACTGGATCCTGGACTTCCTGACGGGCCGCCCCCAGGTGGTAAGGGGTAGGGAACAACACATCAGCCACGCTGATCCTCAACATGGGGGCCCCTCGGGTGCGTGCTCAATCCCCTCCTGTACTCCTTGTTCACTCATGACTGAATGGCCAGGCATGACTCCAACACCATCAAGTTTGCCGATGACACAACAGTGGTAAGCCTGATCACCGACTCACCGACAAACGATGAGACAGCCTATAGGAATGAGGTCAGAGACCTGATTGTGTGGTGCCAGGGCAACAACCTATCCCTCAACCTGATCAAGACACAGGAGATGATTGTGGACGACAGGAAAAGGAGGACCGAGCACTCCCCCATTCTCATCGACGGGGTTGTAGTGGAATAGGTTGAGAGCTTCAGGTTTGTTGGTGTCCACATCACTAACAAACTATCATGGTCCAAACACACTAAGACAGTCATGAAGAGGGCACGACAAAGCCTATTCCCTCTCTCAGGAGACTGAAAAGTTTTGGCATGGGTCCTCAGATCCTCAAAAGTTTCTACAGCTGCACCATCTAGAGCATCCTGACTGGTTGCGTCACTGCCTTGTATGGCAACTGCTTGGCCTCCGATCGCAAGCCACTCCAGAGGGTGTTATTTCATAGTTTTGATGTCTTCGCTATTATTCTACAATGTAGAAAATAGTAAAAATAAGAAAAACCCTGGAATGAGTAGGTGTGTCAACTTTTGACTGGTACTGTATGCATTATTTGAATCGAGCATCGAAGACCAATTTATATTTTTTTCCAAAACAAAGATGCTTGACTCTGGGGGTGACTGCCTTTTGAAGTTTGTCTAGCGTTATGTAGCTAGTAAACTTGTCATCATGCAATATTGGCACCCTACACTTGTTACAGACCAAGACAAGCAGAACAAAAAGTTTCAAATTATCCCTTGGTGGCCAAGTTGGTCTACATTATTTCAAGAAGTGCTATTTGTTGGTGTATATAAAGTCTAAGATCTTTGATAGGCTGATGCATAATTTGTTCATGAAAGCAATCACTGACAGCTGGTAAGGTTAGCATACAGTACATTCGGAAAGTATTCAGACCCCTTGACATTTTCCACACTTTCTATTCCAGCCTTATTCTAAAATTGATTAAATTGTTTTTTCCCTAATCAATCTCCAGTACACACAATACCCCATGATGACCAAGCAAAAACAGGTTTTTAGATTTTTTTGGCAAATGTATAAACATATTTACATAAGTATTCAGACCCTTTTCTCAGTACTTTGTTGAAGCACCTTTGTCAGCGATTACAGCCTCGAGTCTTCTTGGGTATGACGCTACAAGCTCGGCACACCTGTATTTGGGGAGTTTTTCCCATTCTCTGCAGATCCTCTCAGGCTTTGTCAGGTTGAATGGGGAGCGTCTCTGCACAGCTATTTTCAAGTATTTCCAGAGATGTTCGATCGGGTTCAAGTCTGGGCTCTGGCTGGGCCACTCAAGGACATTCAGAGATTTGTCCTGAAGCCACTCCTGTGTTGTCTTGGCTGTGTGCTTAGGGTCGTTGTCCTGTTGGAGTGTGAACCTTCACCCCAGTCTGAGGTCCTGAGCAACCTGGAGCAGGTTTTCATCAAGGATCTCTCTGTACTTTGCTCCGTTCATCTGTCCCTCGCTACCACCATGATTCACTGTAGGTATGGTGCCAGGTTTCCTCCAGACGTGACGCTTGGCATTCAGGGCAAATAGTTCATTCTTGGTGGTGCTGCAGAGATGGTTGTCCTTCTGGAAGGTTCTCCCATCTCCACAGAGGAATTCTGGAGCTCTGTCAGAGTGACCATCGGGTTCTTGGTCCCCTCCCTGACCAAGGCCCTTCTCCCCCGATTGCTTAGTTTGGCCGGGCGGCCAGCTCTAGGAAGAGTCTTGGTGGTTCCAAACTTCTTACATATAAGAATGATGGAGGCCACTGTGTTCTTGAGGACCTTTAATGCTGAAAAAAAAAATGGTATCCTTCCCCAGATCTGTGCCTCGACACAATCCTGTCTCGGATTTCATGGCTTGGTTTTTTTCTGTGACATGCACTGTCAACTGTGGGACCTTAAATAGACAGGTGTGTGCCTTTCCAAATCATGTCAAATCAATTTCATTTACCACAGGTGGACTCTAATCAAGTTGTAGAAACAAACCTCAAGGATGATCAATGGAAACAGGATGCACCTGAGCTCAATTTCGAATCTCATAGCAAAGGGTTTGAATACGAATGTAAATAAGGTATTTCTGTTTTTTTATTTTTAATACATTTGCTAACATTTCTAAAATCCTGTTTTTGCTTTGTCATTATGGATTATTGTATGTAGATTGATGAGGAAAAACATTCATTTAATCATTTAATAAGGCTGTAAAATAACAAAATGTGGGTAAAGGGAAGGGGTCTGAATACTTTCCGAATGCACTGCATATGAACTGGAATTACGCACCTCGTTCAAACCATGATAATTCTGGTGCAGCACATGCGGCCTACAAAGTTACAGTATAGTATTCAAGTATTCATTAGCAAAGTATAAGGCTAATACTGCACTGAATTTATTATATGAAAGAGGTAGGCTAGGACCTCTGTGTATCAATCTTGAACAGGATTATCTATTTTGGATGCAATTTGAATGGAATTGATAGAAAGACTGAGTGCTCGCGCGTGCACTGATTTAAAGCAACGATATTGGAGTGAAAGGCTGTTTTAAAACTCTGCAGCTGCATTTAAAAAAAAGATCATATTTTCGAATAATCAAGATCATACAATAAAAAAATAAGGCCAGATGGAGATGTGTAAATTAAACGCACATTAGTCCTTTTATTACTGTAGCATAGGCTGTACTGCTGCAAATGTAGGCTTACCTGTCACAAGAAAAAAAGTTACCATGATGAAATGATAGGTCTGCATGCATTGTGAACTGTGCTCCTACTGAGATGGGCTGTCTGTCCCCACCCTGAGCGTTTATGATTGATCATGCAGAGAGCAGAAATAAGGCCGTAGAGAAGCCAGATTTAGACATTGCATATAATTTAAAAGTGCAGTTTAACGTCATACTGTTCATATAAATTATTTATTTAGAATTGACCGGTTTCTCTCATTTATCCTGGGAAAGGGAAATGGTTTTGGGCGATAAATCTCAGTAAATTTTGGTAACCGGGTTCCCGCCATTCAACCCTAAAAGGAATACACTTTTTGGCCTAAATGCAAAGCCTTATGTTTGGGGGAAATCCAACACATCACTGAGTAACTGCCTCCTTATTTTCAAGCATGGTCGTGGCTGCATCATGGGTATGCTTGATTCCGGCAAATACTGGGGACTTTTTCAGGATAAAAGGAAACAGGATGAAGCTAAGCACTAGCAAAATTGTAGAGTAAAACCTGCTTCAGTCTGCTTTACACCAGACACTGGGAGAGGAATCCTACAATATTCTACAATAACCTACTAGACAAATCTAGTCCAAATCTACACAGGACTTGCTTACCAAGAAGACAGTCAATGTTCCTGTGCTCAAGTTACAGTTTTGACTTAAATCTGCTTGAAAATGTATGTCAAGACTTGACTGAGCTTGAACAATCCAGGTGTGCAAAGCTCTTATAGACTTACCCAAGAAGACTCACAGCTGTAATCGATGCCAAAGGTGTTTCTAACATGTATTGACTCAGGGAGCTGAATACGTATACAATTACTATATTTTAGTTATTCCATTTTTATTAAGCTTGAAAAAAAAAATTCAAAAATCTTCCACTTTGACACGAGAGAATTTTGTGTAGATTGTTGACAAAAAAATGACAATTAAATACATTTTTATCCCACTTTGTAAGACAATAAAATGTGAAGAAATCAAAGGGTCTGAACACTTTTGCAAGGCACTATATATATATGTTTACTAGACTATTGATAAAGAAAGTTAAACACTATGATGCTTATGATTCATACTTGGTTACATAAATTAGCAACCAGTTACTGATATATGGATCCAGTAACGTGATTCAAATGGTTAAGTATTAGTTCCTGTATTAAGTCACTTTGTGTGCCCTATAGTAATGTGACCACTTTACTCCCTTCCCTAAAGGCTTATTATGGTTTATTATGTGTTACTTATTTAAAATTAAGCATTATATAATCAACTTTGTGGGACATAGTGTAAAATAAAGACTTGTCATGCTGTACAAAAATATAATCAAATGACTTGTTCATTACTGGTTGATGATCTCACATTTTCTAGAGACCACCAAGGGTAATTTCAGGATTGTAATACTTGGACTGCATTTTCCACTTAAGTAGCCTATTGTATATGGATCTGGACAGTACATTTGAAATGCATAACAAGGTTATTTAGAGACTGACAGCAGCTCTGGCTAGCCTCGGCTGGTTATAATGGAAAAGGTGGAAGAAATTGAACAGCCTGCTTTAAAAGCACAAAAACATATTTTTGGGACATTTACCTCTTGAAATTCGTAGACCACACTATTACTAAAAGTGATTACAGCTAGCTAAAACGTTTTTGTGATCAAAGACGCAATATTTACTTAGCTTAGTGGTTGTAGATGTAGTTTATGTAGCATTAGTTTCTGCCCATCTGCATGAATTTCCTGAATGCTTCCCCCCCTGAATGTAAGCTGGGAGGCAGCCATTCTGCATGCAAGGCAGATATTTCTAATAATATTGTGCTACATACCTGAATGATCGATGAAGAAATTGCCTCCCAGAGTACATTGAGGTCAATACAATTTATTCTTCCCAGCTGTTCAGTAACCCCTGCTCTAACGTGTTTTCAGAACACTGAGCCATGTCTGACTTTGAGACAATCAAGTTAGCCGCTTTGGGCAGACCATTGCAGCTGGGGACGCTGAATGACTGCCTTAGTGATACCCTCATTCCAGGCTGAATAACCACCAGGCTTAGGTTCCACTGGAAAGAGGGTAGAAGCTGGATCAGTAATGTGATGGAACATGTAATGTTTGTGCTTTTCTAATAACCAATTTCTGTGTTCTATTCATGTACTTTTCTAATAATCTATTTCTGTGTTCATGCAAGTGACTGATTGAACGAATCCTCACTATCAGTATCTGCAATTTTGCAGTAAGCCCAGAACCTTGTTTTGAGAAAGGGATATCTCAGTTTCAAGGTCTCAGCTTAGAGAGAAGAAGCCTCGTGAGGTATTTATCTGTCACCTGCATGAGCCAGTATTGGTCAGTCACATGAATGAAGCAAACGTTAATGATGAATGAATTACGCATGATGAATAAGCAAAATAATGCAAATATAACTTGTCTGTATATAAGAGAACTAACATGACTGCCCCAGGTAGAGCTCCTGATCGACGTGTATACTTGGTGTATTGAGTTGGTTGGAACCTCTCTAGTGCACTGTGACCCTCCCACTCTGTCTGCCGTATTCTCTCTTTGTTCTTGTTTCCTTATTAAAAATATTCACTCTCTCTCCCATTTTGTCTGTGGATTTACCCTGTACTATCTAAGTCATAGGAGAAGTCCTTAACTTGTGCTTTAGGTCCAGTATGTTTATGAAGTTGTTCAAAGATGTGGCTAAATTAGTTTGTTACATTATTTTACATTTACATTTTAGTCATTTAGCAGACGCTCTTATCCAGAGCGACTTACAGTAGTGAATGCATACATTTCATTTCATTTTCATTTCATATTTTTTTTCTTTTTTTTTTCTTCGTACTGCCCCCCCGTGGGAATCGAGCCCACAACCCTGGCGTTGCAAACACCATGCGTTGCAAACACCATGCTCTCCCAACTGAGCTACAGGGATATTGCAAGGAAAAAGTTTTGTGCATTTTTCCAGAGAAGTGTTACAGTATACCCCAATCCTTTACCTGATGGTCCTGCGACTAGTATCCTGTGACCGCATCCTATCACATCCTCTCCAGGGGATGTTCTTGTACATCAAGTTGCATCACACTACAAAATCAGGGGATAGGCTACTGCCCTAT
Organism: Salmo trutta; assembly: GCF_901001165.1. Lineage (NCBI taxonomy): Eukaryota > Metazoa > Chordata > Actinopteri > Salmoniformes > Salmonidae > Salmo > Salmo trutta. The sequence goes on from NC_042975.1 coordinate 50,346,185, forward strand.
GAGCTGTTCTATGGGCTGTTACAAGGCTACTAACTGATGTAGAGCAAATACCTGGGCAGTACATTAGTGCATTGCGGGGTTTTATTCTTTGAGGCTAAATTGTAAATCATAGTCCACAGACGCTGAGACGGGAATAGAGGACGGGTACGCGCAGTCGCGTTGTTTGGGAATTTTGGGGAGGTGCGCCCCCGTGGACAGTGTTCTCAGAGCTGCGTAGCTATGTCACAATGGGACGACGGACTATCGCGTCTCTACGTCTGTGGACTCTGAATTGCGCTTTAACGTAACATTTCAAACAGATTAGGTCTAGTTCTACGTAATTTCATGAAACATACAATAGTCATCTCAAGACTGCACGTCGTCATCAAAAATATCTTAAGTGAGAGAGATCTGGGAACCATAGTCATAACTCTGAGTATAAGTGCTCATCTAGGATCAGTTTAGCATTTTAGATCATAATGAATAAGAGAGGGGGAACCTGATCCTAGATCAGCACTCCTACTCTGAGACACTTGATAAATACCTGCCTACTTTGACTGGCTCAGAGCTCAGAGCAGCACAGGCCCCTCCCTTGGACTCTATAGGGATTTTGTTGGGGTCAAGGTCGTCAGGCAGATTGCCCCCTGGCGTCCAGAGTTTGAGCTCTCCGAACACCCCTGTCTCCATCATCTCCTCCTGCCAGGGGATGGGCACGTTGCCAGAAGAGAAGTCGTCATAGAACTCATTGTCCTTGGCGTCGATGACCACCCCCTTGATGAAGCTAAAGGCTCCCACTTCGTGGATGTCTTTGGCATTTTTAAGCCTTGGGGTTCGGGACGAACGGTGCGGGCAGCATGCCAGAGGAGAGGGGAGGAGGAGGAGAGAGTAGATGCATTATGGATATTGTAGTTCATCATGTTACAGTTATCAGGTTTGGGCCTGGATTCATTCTGATCAGCGGTAGATCCGCAATATAGCGTGCTTGAAATTGAGCTGACATATGCAGCGTTAACCGTGAATGCGGTCTCCACGAACATGGAAACTGTAACGTCAGCTTCCAACTCACACTCTCATACACGTAGATCCCCTGAATGCAGCTCACTTTCCAGCCCACTTTTCACCTCACACTCTCACACACATAGATCCCCTGAACGCAGCTCACTCTCCAGATCCCAATCACCCGAATTCTGATCACCTGTTCATACACCTGTATGTCATTATCACACACTATTTAGTTCAGTTCTTTGCACCCTGTCATTGTGAGGTATTGTTTGTTTTTGACACAATTCTCTTCAGAGCTCTGTTTTTCCCTGTAATTTAATCCTCCCGTGTATGATAGTTTTGGCCTGCCTCACTTATGACGCCTATTCCCTGCCTGTACTTTAGCCAATCGGATTTCCTGTTATTTACCTATTGCCTGATCTCCCGGACGATGTTACTAGCCTTTTCCCTGCCTGTACTGTTGCCTTTTGGACCCCCTGTGTATGACCTTCTGCCTGCCCCTGGACCAAGCTACCTGCCTCCTCCTGTGGTCCTTTACATTAAACACCTGCTGTGTCCTGCGTTTAAAACCAACTCTCTGTCTCCCTCATGTTCATTACAGAAACATTGCTTTTAAAAGGTGCATTGCCAACGAAGTGCGGTTGAATTGAATCCCCACCTTAAACTGTATAAAAACAAAACAAACACAGTTGGATTGAATTGACCAAATATGTAGTCGTTTACTCAATATTCAATGCATATCTTTGTGGATTTTGGTATGTTTGTACTGTAGTACTGTAGTCTCTTGTTAACATAAATGGAGTAGCTGGCCAGTGGTTCCGAGTTTGGTGCCATTTGTATTCCTTATACCTATATACTGTACACTGAGTGTACAAAACATTAAGGAAACCTGCTCTTTCCATGACATAGACTGACCAAGTGAATCCAGGTGAAAGATATGATCCCTTACTGATGTCACTTGTTAAATCCGCTTCAATCAGTGTAGATGAAAGGGAGGATACAGGTTAAAGAAGGATTTTTAAGCCTTGAGACCATTGAGACATTGCTTGTGTATGTGTGCCATTCCGAGGGTGAATGGGCAAGACAAAAGATTGAAGTGCTTTTAACAGGGTATGGTAGTAGGTGCCAGGCACACCGGTTTGTGTCAAGAACTGCAACGCTGCTGGGTTTTTCACACTCAACAGTTTCCTGTGTGTATCAAAAATGGTCCATCACCCAAAAGACATCCAGCCAACTTGACATAAATGTGGGAGGCATTGGAGTCAACATGGGCCAGCATCCCTGAACGCTTTCGACACCTTGTAGATTCCATGCCTCGACAAATTTAGAATGTTCAACTTTAGGAAGGTTTTCCTAATGTTTGGTTTACTCAGTGTAAATGGGATTATATACTGCTCAAAAAAATAAAGGGAACACTTAAACAACACATCCTAGATCTGAATGAAAGAAATAATCTTATTAAAAACTTTTTTCTTTACATAGTTGAATGTGCTGACAACAAAATCACACAAAAATAATCAATGGAAATCCAATTTATCAACCCATGGAGGTCTGGATTTGGAGTCACACTCAAAATTAAAGTGGAAAACCACACTACAGGCTGATGCAACTTTGATGTAATGTCCTTAAAACAAGTCAAAATGAGGCTCAGTAGTGTGTGTGGCCTCCACGTGCCTGTATGACCTCCCTACAACGCCTGGGCATGCTCCTGATGAGGTGGCGGATGGTCTCCTGAGGGATCTCCTCCCAGACCTGGACTAAAGCATCCACCAACTCCTGGACAGTCTGTGGTGCAACGTGGCGTTGGTGGATGGAGCGAGACATGATGTCCCAGATGTGCTCAATTGGATTCAGGTCTGGGGAACGGGCGGGCCAGTCCATAGCATCAATGCCTTCCTCTTGCAGGAACTGCTGACACACTCCAGCCACATGAGGTCTAGCATTGCCTTGCATTAGGAGGAACCCAGGGCCAACCGCACCAGCATATGGTCTCACAAGGGGTCTGAGGATCTCATCTCGGTACCTAATGGCAGTCAGGCTACCTCTGGCGAGCACATGGAGGGCTGTGTGGCCCCCCAAAGAAATGCCACCCCACACCATGACTGACCCACCGCCAAACCGGTCATGCTGGAGGATGTTGCAAGCAGCAGAACGTTCTCCACGGCGTCTCCAGACTCTGTCACGTCTGTCACGTGCTCAGTGTGAACCTGCTTTCATCTGTGAAGAGCACAGGGCGCCAGTGGTGAATTTGCCAATCTTGGTGTTCTCTAGCAAATGCCAAACGTCCTGCACGGTGTTGGGCTGTAAGCACAACCCCCACCTGTGGACGTCGGGCCCTCATACCACCCTCATGGAGTCTGTTTCTGACCGTTTGAGCAGACACATGCACATTTGTGGCCTGCTGGAGGTCATTTTGCAGGGCTCTGGCAGTGCTTCTCCTGCTCCTCCTTGCACAAAGACGGAGGTAGCGGTCCTGCTGCTGGGTTGTTGCCCTCCTACGGCCTCCTCTACGTCTCCTGATGTACTGGCCTGTCTCCTGGTAGCGCCTCCATGCTCTGGACACTACGCTGACAGACAGCAAACCTTCTTTCCACAGCTCGCATTGATGTGCCATCCTGGATGAGCTGCACTACCTGAGCAACTTGTGTGGGTTGTAGACTCCGTCTCATGCTACCACTAGAGTGAAGGCACCGCCAGCATTCAAAAGTGACCAAAACATCAGCCAGGAAGCATAGGAACTGAGAAGTGGTCTGTGGTCCCCACCTGCAGAACCACTCCTTTATTGGGGGTGTCTTGCTAATTGCCTATAATTTCCACCTGTTGTCTATTCCATTTGCACAACAGCATGTGAAATTTATTGTCAATCAGTGTTGCTTCCTAAGTGGACAGTTTGATTTCACAGAAGTGTGATTGACTTCGAGTTACATTGTGTTGTTTAAGTGTTTCCTTTATTTTTTTGAGCAGTGTATATTTCTTACCTGCTTCCAAATGTCCCCAGTTGAGTTATTTGAAGAAGGGCTGGGCCTTGAGCGCTGCACACTCATTGTTCTTAAAGCCGAGACGCTTTACTGGATCTTTTTCCATCAGGCCTTCACAGATAGCCTTGCCGTCTTTTTGCGGAACTTGTCTGTGAACACCACTGCATCATTTAAGATTCACCGCTGCACCTCAGTGTTTTCAACCTGGGTGGAGTCAGAGGAATGAACAAACCATTTCCATCAGCTAAAAAGTATTTGATAACACGTTTGATAATGTAATGCTTGATAATGTAATGTAATGCTTGACAATGTAATGCTTGATAATGCAATGCTTGATAATGTAATAATGAAATTATAACCTAATTTCTTCATATAGTATATCTAAGCTACTTTTAGGTTTTGAGCACCAATGCACATCCTTTAGATATTGGTGTTGGACATTTGTTTTCTGAATGGGGCCTGACTGACTGACAGCTCCTCTGGTGGTCTATTGGTTAAGCCATTATGTTCCCAAGCAGAAGACTGGGGCTCACATCCCAACAGTTCCATTATTACCTTCTCCTTCTGGTTCTGAAGGGGCCCTTGGCCTGGATCATCTCATACAGGGTGACCCCCAGGGTAAAGTAGTCCACAGTGTAGTCATACTCTTTATGCTCAATCGGCTCCGGAGCCACGAAGCCTGAGGAGAACCACACAGTAGTGTGAATATAGGCTGCGTCTGAAATTGAACCCTATTCCTTATATAGGACACTCCTTTTGACCAGGGCCTGTGTTTGCCAGGTACCTGGTGTGCCTACATATCCTTTCGTTTTGTCTTTTCCTGGTGGAAGCTCAACAGCAAGACCCAAATCAGACAGACGCACATGTCCTGAGCAGAAGAGCAAGTGAGGATGAAAAGAGTTATAGACTGCAAAAATGTCTTCTCCAACGAGAATAGAGTAGAATAATAGAATCTAACTTTATTGATCCCTAGGCCCAGGGAGAAATGTGGTGAAAAGTGGCACCCACTATGGTTCCATGGGCACACTTATAATGCTTATGGGGGCACAGCGTGTGCCCACCTGCATCATCCAGCAGCACATTCTCTGGTTTCAGATCCCTGTAGATGATCCTGTGCTGGTGAAGATGCTCGATACCCATGATGATCTGGGCTGAGTAAAAACAAGCTCTCGTCTCATCGAAACCAGGGTTCTTCTCATCCACGTTGTATATGTGAAACCTGTGGTGACAGGGTGTCATCAGGGACAGGGGGAGAGTTGAACAGAGTAGCAAGAGACATGATACTGATATGATACTGTAGTGCAAGGGTTCGGCAACAGGCGGCCCGTGGGCCCCCCCCGCCCCCCCCGCCCCCCCCAAGTTTTTAGTAAAAAACTTAACACATCATTCTTGGTAAAGAAAATACTGTAAATTTGCCCAGAATGCAGCTAATTCGGGAAATCTGTTCCTAAATATTCCCACAAATAAAATAAAAAATACATATGTGATCGTAGACCAATGAGGGTCCCACTTTAAACGGACTACAATTTAATAGAGGCTTTATAAAGGCTTCATAGAGCATTCATAAATGTTTTATAAGGCCTATCTAATGTAGATGCGTCATAAGCAAAAGTCATGATATCATAGTGACATAATAGCTATGCCACATTTGGGAATGCATCAGATGTAATGACCTTCTATATCACCCTTTACGTACAACACATTTATGTAGTGCTTATGAAGACTTTACGAATGCCCTGTAAAGTCTTAACAATTTGTGCTTTGTTTATAATGTGAACACTTGTCGTAATAATACAAGGCCTAAGACTGAGGGCAATCCCATGCAGGAGAGAAGCTGTGCTTAAAGTGGTCTCCCTCTCCGGAGCTGAGTACATCCTCTGATGTAGTGGCCTACGCACCTCAAGACCAGCCTGTATATTAGCCCTGAGGTTGATTGGTTTAGGCTGCTTAACAGGGATTACAGGGAGCACTGTGCCCACACTGTCAGGCCAGTGGCATTGGCAATGAAAGTAAACTATTATCTTGTGTGTGTGTGTGTGTGTGTGTGTATCAGGCCTGCGTGTGTGTAACAGTACCTGAGATCTCCTCCGTTCATGATGGTCATAACTAGACAGAGGTTAGTCTTGGTCTGGAAGGCATACGCCAACGATACGATAAAGCGACTGTGCACCTTCGCCAGAGTCCGTTTCTCCACGATCGCTCCCTAATACAAATCCTTCATGGAAACAAATCAGCCAACTGTAAATGTAAAAGGCCTAATCTTGCTAAAAACAAATCCCCTATGGGATAATAAAGATACCTTGAACCTTTCACAGCCCTATATGAACATAGCCATGTTCTACAAACTAAGAAATAAAGGTAGATTATGAATGGTTATTGCAGCCAAAGCTCAGTAGAAACACATAAACCTAGACAGAGGCAAAGTACCATGGAGTGTTTAAGAAAAAAACACGGATGTGATGATAGCTTGATAGGATCCTTGAAACCTCCATCACACAGTCATACTGCCATACTAACACAAGCATTAAAAATAAGCTGTCGTACTAACTAAGCCATACAGTAGCAGACATAGCAAATTATATTTTGCTGTTACACCACACCTTGTTGGTTAGCTGGAATCATTTTGCAATAGGAGATTTTGCTGTTCAGTTGCCATGTGCGTGCTAATAACTTTTGATATGATGCTTGAGGCTACTTTATGCTGGGTCCATTTGGTTATCAGCAAACTGACTATACTGTATCATGACTGTAATCCTTCATTGAGAACAGAGGATGTCATGGCTACTACTTGGCAGAGAGAGAAAGGTTTACAACAAGTGTTGGTTCTGGCTTCTGGCCCAACCTGCTGTGCTGTGCTGTTCAGTACTGTACACTGTTTCCAGGCCACACAAACACACCCACAACCCAAAGCTCGGAATCTAGTAGAAGAACACCAGAGTCCTCAGGCAGTAGCCTCAACAACAGACTCATTTATATCCTGTACCCACACACGCATGCACACACACACACACACACACCTGCTATATCCTACTGTACTGTGTGAGGTATACGGTTTCCACTTTTCAGGCCCGAGTCAGCCTGGTTTGAGCAAAAGGTTAATACTACCCACTAATGCGTAGACACTAGCTCTCTATGTCTGGCTGCTCTGAGCTGCTTTACACCTGGGGTCTCTCACAGAGACACAAGCCTCTTGCCCTTGATTAGGGTGAACTAAATCTCTCTCTGCTGCGCTCACATAGCTGCCTGGTGTAATCTTGTCTCACTAGCTAGTACATCTTGGAACACTTTGCATAAGGACCTGAAACTAGATCATTTTATTCCAATAGATGCTTATAAATCACAGTTTGGATGGCTACTGACCACGAATTGCACATGTTTTATACACCTGCTCTTTTAAGCTTTCTTATGCACTGTGCACCATTTTAACTTCCATTCATTGTTGATTTATGTTGTGTTTACAATGTACTGTACGCTGCTTTCTTGACCAGGCCTCACTTGTAAAAGAGTGTCAATGAGGTCAATGTGACCTCTGGTTAAATAAAGGGTAAATAAATAGAAAAATTACTCCTGTGCCCCTTTTATACCTGTAGCTGGCTGTGTCCATGTGCTTTATTAAGTAGGTGTTCTGTTGATGTTTAAGAAAAGGACCCTCACGTCACATAGCTTGGGCCGTCTTGACTCAATAACTAGAACTCTCTTTCAGCTTTTCAACCTGACTGTGTTTAACATGTGGATTTTGCTGTGTTGATGTTTAAGAAAAAGTGTGAAAAAGCTGTGTGTTTGACTGATTTGATTGATTGTTTGTTTGTTGGACACAGAGTTTAGGGCTACAGTGGTGAGAGGAGGTTTCAAGTTTAAGTTTCATTCACTTCATTCAAGTAACTGCCACTACAAGGGAGTGAATATTTTTTTACCTCGTAGCCTTTGTTTCTTCAGCCTTTTTTTGTCCAGCTTTTTGTTGGCGTACATCTTGCCTGTGGCCTTCATCTGGCAGGCGTGTACCTCCCCAAACCCTCCCTTCCCCAGCACTCTGAAATCCATGAACCAGTCCTCATCAATGGGCTGGGTTTCCAACCACTTGAACTGGATGTAACGCAGGAAGTACATGCTGTTCTTGAAGCCGGACATAGCCTTGGTCTCGAGGTGCTTTAAAAGCTGCTGCTCACTCTTTTTGAACAGGTCTCCGCGGATGTTGTTGTGGTCTTCCTTGATGCGTGTCACAGCCTTCTCCTCCAGGAAGCTGCAGAAGATCTTGGATTCGTAGAACTTGTTGACTATCTTCTGGGCCTTCTGCACCCGGTACTTCTCCTGGGTGATGTTGTAATCCTCCATGTCCTTCCAGAGTTCGCAGGCGTTCTTGTGGGTTGCATCACTCTCCAGGTACTGCTGGAAGAGCCGTTTGCCAATGGGCTGCTTGACACACATGCTGTCGAAGCCGGAGTCCACCGTGGTCTTCATGTGCTCGCTCTTCTTGATGTGCGGGAGCTTGAGCTTGGCACGAAACTTCTTGTCACGCATGGTCGACGCCGCCGTGCCATCGACACTACCACGGGCTGACACATAGGCCGAGTTGGCCACAATGTTTTGCAGAACACCCATATCCATGGCTGGACCTCCACCTAGTACATGGTAGAGGAAGAAAGGAGTTAAATATTTTGCATTTATTTATTGATCTAAAGGTTATGAAGAACACACTGGTGCCATCCACAAGGTCGCTGGTTCAATTTCCGATGTGGTATTTGTTTTCTAAACTTATCCCAACTCTTAACCCTCAAGTTAACCAATTGGGATTTCTGCCTAAATTTAACCCAATCCCTGACCATAACCACTCACATTGCTTGCCTAAATGTAACCCGACCCTAACCTTAACCAATTGGGATTACTTCCCTAAACTTAACCAATCACATTGCTTGCCTAAATGTAGCTTCCCTCAGAACAAGACAAATTTCATTCTGCCATTTATTACCTTGTCTTGAACCATGCCAGTGGAGAATTGTAGATCTTTAATTATGTCTTTGTAACAGAGGTCTCTTGAGTTGAGATTTACCTTAATCCTGTGCCCTGGACCGGATACAAGTATTGAAAGTGATACTGTTCAAGTTAACTGGATAACTCCTGGCTTCTGAATCTCCCAAAGCCAATTAAGACTATCTCTGTTAATAACTCAGTTTTGATCTGCTGCCACTGACATGTGGTTAGATGGCAAACTCAATCATGTTTAAAGGTGCAGTGGAGTGGGATAGGTTTTAAGCAAGAAGAATATGTGTTACCCAAACTACTCTATTTCAACATCATTCACTATTCTGTTACACAGTTGTTATGCAATTAATCTTATTTAACCAAATTATTTGATACCTTCAATATGTATGCAGTGTTGGTCAGGAAGTATTTTAATGCTATGTTATCATAAACAGGTTTTTGTTAAATCGTCTAACAGTTGATTAGACAAACAGTGCCTTCAGTATTCATACCCCTTGACTTATTCAACATTTTGTTTTGTTACAGCCAGAATTCAAAATGTATTAAATGTTTTTTTTCTCAACCATCTACACAATACTCCATAATGACAAAGTGAAAACATGTTTTTAGAAATGTTTGCAAATTAATTGACAATGAAAAACAGTAATATCTCATTTACATAAGTATTCACATCTCTGAGTCAACACTTTGTAGAAGAACCTTTGGCAGCGATTACAGCTGTGAGTCTCTGAGAGCTTTCCACAACTGGATTGTGCAACATTTGCACATTATTATTTTCAAAATTCTTCAAGCTCTGTCAAATTGGTTGTTGATAGTTAATTAGACAACCATTTTCAGGTCTTACCATAGCTTTTCAAAACTGTAACTCGGCCAGTCAAGAACATTCACTGTCTTTTTGGTAAGCAACTCCAGTGTAGATTTGGCCTTGTGTTTTAGATTATTGTCCTGCTGAAAGGTGAATTCATCTCACAGTGTCTGGTGGAAAGCAGACTGAGATCCAGGTTTTCCTCCAGGATTTTGCCTGTGCTTAGCTCCATTCCATATCTTTCATAATCCTGAGAAACTCCCCAGTCCTTAACGATTACAAGCATACCCTAAACATGATGCAGCCACCACAACACTTGAAAATATGGAGAGTGGAACTCGGTAATGTGGTGTATTGGATTTGCCCCAAACATACAGTGCCTTCGGAAAGTATTCAGACCCCTTGACTTTTTCCACATTTTGTTACATTACAGCCTTATTCTAAAATTGATTCAATTATTTTTTTCTCATCAATCTACACAAAATAACTCAGAATGACAAAGCGAAAGCAACTTTTTATTAATTTTAGCAAATTAATAAGAAACAGAAATACCTTATTTACATACGTTTTCAGACCCTTTGCTATGTGACTCAAAAATGAGCTCAGGTGCATCCTGTTTCTATTGATCATTCTTGAGATGTTTCTGCAATTTGATTGGAGTCCACCTGTGGTAAATTCAATTGATTGGACATGATTTGGAAAGGCACACACTTGTCAATTTAAGGTCCCACAGTTGACAGTGCATGTCAGAGCAAAAACCAAACAATGAGGTTAAAGGAATTGTCCGTAGAGCTCCGAGACAAGATTGTGTTCAGGCACAGATCTGGGGAAGGGTACCAAAACATTTCTGCAGCATTGAAGGTCCCCAGGAACACAGTGGCCTCCATCATTGTTAAATGGAAGAAGTTTGGAACCACCAAGACTCTTCCTAGAGTTGGACGCTCAGCCAAATTGAGCAATCGGGGGAGAAGGGCCTTATTCAGGGAGGTGACCAAGAACCCGATGATCACTCTGACAGAGCTCCAGAGTTCCTCTGTGGAGATGGTTGTCCTTCTGGAAGGTTATCCCATCTCTGCAACACCACCAATCAGGCCTTTATGATAGTGGCCAGACGGAAGCCACTCCTCAGTAAAAGGCACATGGCAGCCGCTTGGAGCTTGCCAAAAGGCACCTAAAGGACTCTCAGACCATGAGAAACAAGATTCTCTGGTCTGATGAAACCAAGAGAATGAACTCTTTGGCCTAAATGTGAAGTGTCACGTCTGGAGGAAACCTGGCACCATCCCTACGGTGAAGCATGGTGTATGCAGCATCGTGCTGTGGGGATGTTTTTCAGCGGCAGGGACTGGAAGACTAGTCAAGATTGAGGGAAAGATGAACGGAGCAAAATACAGAGAGATCCTTGATGAAAACCTGTTCCAGAGCGCTCAGGACCTCAGACTGGGGTGAAGGTTCACCTTCCAATAGGACAACGACCCTAAGCACACAGTCAGGATAACGCAGAAGTGGCTTCGGGACAAGTCTCTGAATGTCCTTGAGTGGCCCAGCCAGACTCCGGACCTGAATCCGATTGAACATCTCTGGAGAGACCTGAAAATAGCTGTGCAGCGACGCTCCCCAGCCAACCTGACAGAGCTTGAGAGGATCTGCAGAGAAAAAGGGAGAAACTCCCCAAATAAAGGTGTGCCAAGCTTGTAGCGTCATACCCAAGAAGACTCAAAGCTGATATCGCTGCTTCAACAAAGTACTGAGTAAAGGGTCTGAATACTTATCTAAATGTGATATTTCAGGGTTTTTTTATATACATTTGCAAAAAATTCTAAAAACCTGTTTTTGCGTGTGTAGATTGATGTGGAATTTTTTTTTTAATGCATTTTAGAATAAGGCTGTAATGTAACAAAATGTGGAAAAAGTCAAGGGGTCTGAATACTTTCCGAATACACTGTAACTTTGTATTAGGACAAAAAGTGAATTGCTTTGCCACATTTTTTGCAGTATTACTTTGGTGCCTTGTTGCAAACAGGATGCATGTTTTGCAATATTTTTATTCTCCAGGCTTCTTTCTTTTCACTCTGTCAATTAGGTTCGTATTGTGGAGTAAATACAACGCTGTTGATCCATCCTCAATTTTCTCCATCAAAGCCATTAAACTCTGCAACTGTTCTAAAGTCGCAATTGGCCTCATGGTGAAATCCCTGAGCATTTCCTTCTCCGGCAATTGAGTTAATAAGGACGCCTGTATCTTTGTAGTGCTTGGGTGTATTGATACACCATCCAAATTGAAATTAATATATTCACCATGCATGCTCAAAGGGATATTCAATGTCTGCGGGGGGGGGGGGGGGTAGAAGGATTACTTTATCCTATCCCAGGTATTCCTTAAAGAGGTGGGGTTTCAGGTGTTGACTCCGCTGTCCTGGCATCGTGAGGGAGCTTGTTCCACCATTGGGGTGCCAGAGCAGCGAACAGTTTTGACTGGGCTGAGCGGGAACTGTGCTTCCGCACAGGTAAGGAGGCGAGCAGGCCAGAGGTGGATGAACGCAGTGCCCTTCTTTGGGTGTAGGGACTGATCAGAGCCTGAAGGTAAGGAGGTGCCGTTCCCCTCACAGCTCCGTAGGCAAGCACCATGGTCTTGTAGCAGATGCGAGCTTCAACTGGAAGCCAGTGGAGTGTGCAGAGGAGCGGGGTGACGTGCGAGAACTTGGGAAGGTTGAACACCAGACGGGCTGCGGCGTTCTGGATGAGTTGTAAGGGTTCAATGGCACAGGCAGGGAGCCCCGCCAGCAGCGAGTTGCAGTAATCCAGACGGGAGATGACAAGTGCCTGGATTAGGACCTGCGCCGCTTCCTGTGTAAGGCAGGGTCGTACTCTGCGAATGTTGTAGAGCATGCACCTACAGGATCGGGTCACCGCCTTGATGTTAGCTGAGAACGACAGGGTGTTGTCCAGGGTCACGCCAAGGCTCTTAGCACTCTGGGAGGAGGACACAATGGAGTTGTCAACCGTGATGGCGAGATCATGGAACGGGCAGTCCTTCCCCGGGAGGAAAATCAGCTCCGTCTTGCCGAGGTTCAGCTTGAGGTGGTGATCCGTCATCCACACTGATATGTCTGCCAGACATGCAGAGATGCGATTCGCCACCTGGTTATCAGAAGGGGGAATGGAGAAGATTAATTGTGTGTCGTCTGCGTAGCAATGATAGGAGAGACCATGTGAGGATATGACAGAGCCAAGTGACTTGGTGTATAGCGAGAATAGGAGAGGGCCTAGAACTGAGCCCTGGGGGACACCAGTGGTGAGAGCACGTGGTGCGGAGACGGATTCTCGCCACGCCACCTGGTAGGAGCGACCTGTCAGGTAGGACGCAATCCAAGAGTGAGCCGCGCCGGAGATGCCCAACTCGGAGAGGGTGGAGAAGAGGATCTGATGGTTCACAGTATCAAAGGCAGCAGATAGGTCTAGAAGGATGAGAGCAGAGGAGAGAGAGTTAGCTTTAGCAGTGCGGAGAGCCTCCGTGACGCAGAGAAGAGCGGTCTCAGTTGAATGGCCAGTCTTGAAACCTGACTGATTTGGATCAAGAAGGTAATTCTGAGAGAGATAGCAAGAGAGCTGGCCAAGGACGGCACGCTCAAGAGTTTTGGAGAGAAAAGAAAGAAGGGATACTGGTCTGTAGTTGTTGACATCGAAGGGATCGAGTGTAGATTTTTTCAGAAGGGGTGCAACTCTCGCTCTCTTGAAGACGGAAGGGACGTAGCCAGCGGTCAAGGATGAGTTGATGAGCGAGGTGAGGTAGGGGAGAAGGTCTCCGGAAATGGTCTGGAGAAGAGAGGAGGGGATAGGGCCAAGCGGGCAGGTTGTTGGGCGGCCGGCCATCACAAGTCGCAAGATTTCATCTGGAGAGAGAGGGGAAAAAGAGGGCAAAGCATAGGGTAGGGCAACGTGAGCAGGACCAGCGGTGTCGTTTGACTTAACCTCTCTAGGGTAGGTGGCACCAAATGGTCCCACCTACGTAACAGCCAGTGGAATCCTGTGGCGCGTTATTCAAATACCTTAGAAATGCTATTACTTCAATTTCTCAAACATATGACTATTTTACAGCATTTTAAAGACAAGACTCTCGTTAATCTAACCACACTGTCCAATTTCAAAAAGGCTTTACAACGAAAGCAAAACATTAGATTATGTCAGCAGAGTACCCAGCCAGAAATAATCAGACACCCATTTTTCAAGCTAGCATATAATGTCACAAAAACCCAGAAGACAGCTAAATGCAGCACTAACCTTTGATGATCTTCATCAGATGACACACCTAGGACATTATGTTATACAATACATGCATGTTTTGTTCAATCAAGTTCATATTTATATCAAAAACCAGCTTTTTACATTAGCATGTGACGTTCAGAACTAGCATACCCCCCGCAAACTTCCGGCGAATTTACTAACAATTTACTAAATTACTCACGATAAACGTTCACAAAAAGCATAACAATTATTTTAAGAATTATAGATACAGAACTCCTCTATGCACTCGATATGTCCGATTTTAAAATAGCTTTTTGGTGAAAGCACATTTTGCAATATTCTAAGTAGATAGCCCGGCATCACAGGGCTAGCTATTTAGACACCCAGCAAGTTTAGCCTTCACCAAACTCCGATTTACTATTAGAAAAGTTTGATTACCTTTGGTGTTCTTCGTCAGAATGCACTCCCAGGACTGCTACTTCAATAACAAATGTTGGTTTGGTCCCAAATAATCCATAGTTATGTTCAAACAGCGGCGTTTTGTTCGTGCGTTCAAGACACTATCCGAATGGTAAATAAGGGTTACGAGCACGGCGCATTTCGTGACAAAAAAATTCTAAATATTCCATTACCGTACTTCGAAGCATGTCAACCGCTGTTTAAAATCAATTTTTATGCCATTTTTCTCGTAAAAAAGCGATAATATTCCGACCGGGAATCTGCGTTTAGGTAAATAGACGAAAGAAAATAAAGCACGGGATCGACTGGTGCACGCGCCTAAGCCCATTATCCTTTTATCGGCCACTTGCCAAAAGCGCAAATGTGTTTCAGCCTGGGGCTGGAATGACATCATTCAGCTTTTACCCGGGCTCTGAGAGCCTATGGGAGCCATAGGAAGTGTCACGTTACAGCAAAGATCCTCAGTCTTCAATAAACAGAGACAAGAAGAACAAGATCTTGTCAGAGAGGGCACTTCCTTTAAGGAATCTTCTCAGGTTTTTGCCTGCCATATGAGTTCTGTTATACTCACAGACACCATTCAAACAGTTTTAGAAACTTTAGGGTGTTTTCTATTCAAAGACAATAATTATATGCATATTCTAGTTACTGGGTAGGAGTAGTAACCAGATTAAATCGGGTACAATTTTTATCCGGCCGTGTAAATACTGCCCCCTAGCCCTAACAGGTTAACAAACGAGGATCGAATGCCGTCAACCTTCTTTTCAAAATGGTTGACGAAGTCATCCGCAGAGAGGGAGGGGGGGGGATTCAGGAGGGAGGAGAAGGTGGCAAAGAGCTTCCTAGGGTTAGAGGCAGATGCTTGGAATTTAGAGTGGTAGAAAGTGGCTTTAGCAGCAGAAACAGAGGAAGAAACTGTAGAGAGGAGGGAGTGAAAAGATGCCAGGTCCGCAGGGAGGCTAGTTTTCCTCCATTTCCGCTCGGCTTCCCAGAGCCCTGTTCTGTGAGCTCGCAATGAGTCGTCAAGCAACGGAGCAGGAGGGGAGGACCGAGCCGGACGGGAGGATAGGGGACATAGAGTGTCAAAGGATGCAGAAAGGGAGGAGAGGAGGGTTGAGGAAGCAGAATCAGGAGATTGGTTGGAGAAGGATTGAGCAGAGGGAAGAGATGATAGGATGGAAGAGGAGAGAGTAGCAGGAGAGAGAGAGCGAAGGTTGCGACAGCGCAATACCATCTGAGTAGGGGCAGAGTGAGTAGTGTTGGAGGAGAGCGAGAGGGAAAAGGATACAAGGTAGTGGTTGGAGACTTGGAGGGGAGTTGCAGTGAGATTAGTAGAAGAACAGCATCTAGTAAAGATGAGGTCAAGCGTATTGCCTGCCTTGTGAGTAGGGGGGGACGGTGAGAGGGTGAGGTCAAAAGAGGAGAGGAATGGAAAGAAGGAGGCAGAGAGAAATGAGTCAAAGGTAGACGTAGGGAGGTTAAAGTCACCCAGAACTGTGAGGGGTGAGCCATCCTCAGTAAAGGAACTTATCAAGGCGTCAAGCTCATTGATGAACTCTCCAAGGGAACCTGGAGGGCAATAAATGATAAGGATGTTAAGCTTGAATGGGCTAGTGACTGTGACAGCATGGAATTCAAATGAGGAGATAGACAGATGGGTCAGGGGAGAAAGAGAGAATGTCCACTTGGGAGAGATGAGGATTCCAGTGCCACCACCCCGCTGACCAGATGCTCTCGGGGTATGCGAGAACACATGGTCAGACGAGGAGAGAGCTGTAGGAGTAGCAGTGTTTTCTGTGGTAATCCATGTTTCCGTCAGCGCCAAGAAGTCGAGGGACTGGAGGGTAGCATAGGCTGAGATGAACTCTGCCTTGTTGGCCGCAGACTGGCAGTTCCAGAGGCTGCCGGAGACCTGGAACTCCACGTGGGTCGTGCGCGCTGGGACCACCAGGTTAGAGTGGCAGCGGCCACGCGGTGTGAAGCGTTTGTGTGGCCTGTGCAGAGAGGAGAGAACAGGGATAGGCAGACACATGGTTGACAGGCTACAGGAGAGGCTTATCTAATGCAAAAGAGATTGGAATGAACACTCAATGACACTCAATGACTCTCAAATATAACTTTCCAACTTCCACTTTAGAAATTATAATTGATGTAAACTACAGTGGTTCAATGTTACCAGGAATAGGCTCAAACTTAGTTTATTCAGCTAGATAACTTGGTACAGTATTCTTCCAGCTTCTTCCAGTGCACCGTGTCCTATGACGCCGTAGCTAACTTGCATGCTAGCATCCAATAACACACGGTTAGCACCAAAACTTGGTTACAACAAACTACCAATGGATCATTCGTGTCCGTGTCTGGTACCTTTCATAATGCAGAAGTGATTAAACGTTGGCTAGCTAACACAAAGTCAGTCCTGCTAGCTACACAAGTGGACTACACATCTCGAATGTTCAGAAAGTTAAGCTTACGTTGCAAAAATCTTGTTGACTAAAATGATACAGTACTGCTCGCTGGTAGAGTTGGCTAGCTAGCAGTGGCTGCGTTGTTGACTCCTTTCCTCAGCCCTCTCTCCTCTCCTCTCCTCTCATCTTCTCACTCGTGTCTCTTGCTTCCGTTGTCTATGAAGTAATTTTGTTTTGTTTTAAAATTGAGATTTACACATACCCATTACTTCAACCTAGATTCATCTACCCTTGATCATATCAAGAGAGAACTGTAGTGCGTATATTTTAATAGAATAAAGAGTTAACTCCTCTGTACAATTTAGTGCATTGACTTGAGGTGGACATAAGTAGGACAGATTGTAAACACTGTAGATATCGATTGGCGCAAATGTGAACGGCTGTGGACAATGCCAGAAGCTCAGAGTGACAGTTGTGAGGGTAGGGGCTAAGGAGTCAGGCAGGAAGCAGATCAAAAGAACAAGGTGGATTAGCTGGGTGTGACACAACCACAGAACCAGGCCAGAGGGGAGAAGGGGGGAGAGAGAGGGGATGGAAGGAAGGAAAGAGAAGGGGGATGAAGGTAGGGGTGGGGGTAGGGGTGAACATTCTAATTTTATGATTTCAATCTTCACGTGATTCATTCATCATTCTCTTGTCATGTGAAATTCTGAGAGAGAGAGAGAGAGAGAGAGAGAGAGAGAGAGAGAAAATTCAGATCATGTTGTTAAGGGAACAGAGACAAGGGATTGAGAACCTTTAGCTAAGAGAGGAGAAGGAGGAAGAGAAAGAGAGCTTAGAGAGAAAGAGAGACACAGAGAAAGGCAGAGAGAGAAAAAGAGGGGTGGTAAACATTTGACTAAACTTGTCATCCAGCTCAGTGACCCAGGCCCAGCCACACCAGTAGTGATGGGCATTCGGAATTTCCGGTGAGCTGGATCTTTTGCCTCTGTTCACCTTAAAGAACCGTTCATTTGGCTCCCAATGGGCTATTCGTTTAGTAGTGCTACATTTTTTAAGAAAACAGCCCAAAAAAGTTGCCTACCATTATATCAGATTGTGAAATGTGAGTTCAAATAACACAAGCGTTACAGATTGTGTGAGAAATGTAAATGTAATTTCCATTTGAGACAACATATGCAGTGTTTACCGTGAATGCAGTTTCTGCTAAGGCGGAAACTATGCCTTTTCCTGCTGGTATGAATGATTCGGGAGACAGGCGCAGGAATGCGTCATATTTTTTTTATTATACCCAAATTATGGCATGCCGTGTAAAGGCACAGGGACGAAGACCGAACAAACACTATGCAAAACACAGGGTTGAAACCCAAACAAAAGAATGAGGAGTACCTCGAATAAATAACACAAGCGCACAATGATTATCACACGGGACGAGACCCGTAATCATCTGCGCAATCCACAATGGCATGAAAGCCAAAACACACAGCACAGGTACTCACACGCACCAACGGACATTGTAACAATAATCGACAAGACCATGGAAACCAAAGGGCACATATATATAAATCCTAATCAGTGGGAATAGGAGACAGGTGTGCGTGATGAAAGTTCCGGAGGGATCCGTGACATTTACGTTTCGATCACATTGTAATGCTAAACTTCTATGAAACAGATTTAATAGAGTGGATCTACAGTGCCTTCAGAAAGTATTCATACTGACTTATTCCAAATTTTCTTGTGTTACAGCTTGAATTCCCCCATCTACACACAATACCCCATAATGAAAAAGTGAAAACATGTTTTGAGAAGATTTTGCTAATTTATTGAAAATTAAATGTAGAAATATCTCATTTACATAAGTATTCACACCCCTTTGCTATGACAGTCCAAATTGAGTTAAGGGGCATCCAATTTCCTTTGAACATCCTTGAAATGTCACTACAACTTGATCGGAGTCCACCTGTGCCCAATTCAATTGTTTGTTGATATGATTTAGAAAGAAACACACTTGTCTATGCATAATTATTCATAATCCTTTATTTATTCCATATTTTGCTGTGTTACAGCTGGAATTCTAAATTGATTCATTATATATATATTTTAATCTCAACCATCTACACACAACACCTCATAATGAAAAAGTGAAAACCTGTTTTAGACATTTTTGCTAATTTATTGAAAATGAAATGCAGAAATATCTCATTTACACTTCTGAGTCAATACTTTGTAGAAGCACCTTTGGCAGCGATTACAGCTGTGAGTCTTGAAGCACTTTCCACACCTGGATTGTGCAACATTTGCACTCTGTCAATTAGGTTAGTATTGTGGAGTAACTACAATGTTGTTGATCCATCCTCAGTTCTCTCCTATTACAGCCATTTAACTATGTAACTGTTTTAAAGTCACCATTGGTCTCACGGTGAAATCCCTGAGTGGGATTTGCTTAAAGGGAAATTCAATGTCTGCTTTTCCCTGGTCTTTGTGGGTGAATCTGTGTTTGAAATGCACTGCTTGACTGGGGGACCTTACAGTGTGGGGTACGTAAATGAGGTAGTCATTCAAAAATCATGTTAAACACTATTGTTGAACCCAGAGTGAGTCCATGCAATGTTTGTGACTTATTATGCTAATTTTTACTCCTGAACTTATTTATGCTTGCCATAATAAAGGGGTTGAATACTTATTGACTCAAGACATTTCGGCTTTTTATTTTTAATTCATTTGTACAAATTTCGAAAAACAGAATTCTACTTGGGGTATTGTGTGTTGGCCAGTGACAAAAAATCTAAATGTAATCTATTTATTTTTATTTCATCAATTTTAAATTCACTAGTCCCACAGTTAACAGAGCAGAAAGATTTACTGTCCATAGATCTACGAGATAAAACTGTGATGAGGCATGTATCTGGGGAAGGGTATAAAACTATTTGTAGAGTGTTGAAAGTTTCCAAGAGCACAGTTGTCTCCATCGTTGGGAAATTTATAAAAATATAGAACTACCCAGACTCTGCCTAGAGCTGGCATTCTGACCAAGTTGAGCAACTTGGCAAGAAGGATCATGGTCAGGGAGGTGACCAAGAACCCAATGACCACTCTGACAGAACTACAGAGTTCCTTAGCTGAAATGGCAGACCTTGCCAGAAGAACAAAAGTTTCTACAGCACTTACCAATCTGGGATTTATGGGAGAGTGGCCAGACGGAAGGCAGTCCTGAGAAAAAGGCACATGACAGCACCACTGGAGTTTGCAAAAAGGCACGTAAAAGACTCTGAGATCATAAGGCAAAAGATTCTGTGGTCTGATGAGACAAATATTGAACTCTTTGGCCTGAATGCAAAGCTCTATGTCTGGAGAAAACCAGGCACAGCTCATCACCCATCTAACACCCTCCCTACCGTGAAGTGTGGTGGTGTCAGCACCATGCTATGATGATGATTTTCAGTGGCAGGGACTGGGAAACTGGTAAGGATAGAGGGAACAAGGAATGGAGCCAAATACAGGAAAATCCTTGATGAGAAATTTGCTTCAGAGTGCAAACGACCTTAGACTGGGGCGAAGATTTACATTCCAACAGGACAATAACAAAGATGCTGCCCCGCATCAGCGCTTCATTGGACTCACCTGGACTCCTTCACTTTGCCCCCTCGATTGCCCCCTCTAAATCTGTCTGATCCTCAGTTTGATCCCCGTGTCAGCATTAATGCCATTTTGGTTCCCCTGTCCAGACGCTGTCCGTGTTTTGTTGCTGGTCCGTTATTTATTAAATGTTCACTCCCTGTACTTGCTTCTTGTCTCCCAGCATCTGTCCTTAGAAAATGCTGACACCAATATTGGAAGCATCAGGTAGTTTTGTTTTATGTTTTGGTTGGTGACATCTGGTCCGGGTGCCGCTGTCAATGGAACTGGGGGTGCCTCAGCCAGTTCGACAGGCTTCCACGCCTCAGTCGGCTCGTCGGGCTCCCAAGCCTTAGCCGGCTCGTCAGGCTTCCACTCCTCTTGTCCAAAGAGCTCCGAAGGGCTCCGAGACAGGATTGTGTCGAGGCACAGATCTGGGGAAGGGTACCAAAAAATGTCTGCAGCACTTAGGTCCCCAAGAACACAGTGGCCTGCATCATTCTTAAATGGAACACATTTGGAATCATCAAGACTATTCCTAGAGCTGGCAGCCCGGCCAATCAGGGAGGTGAACAAGAACCCGATGGTCACTCTGACAGAGCTCCAGAGTTCTGCTGTGGAGATGGGAGAACCTTCCAGAAGGACAACCATCTCTGCAGCACTCCACCAATCAGGCCTTTATGGTAGAGTGGCCAGACAGAAGCCACTACTCAGTAAAAGGCACATGACAGCCCACTTGGAGTTTGTCAAAAGACACCTAAAGGAATCTCAGACCATGAGAAACAAGATTCTCTGGTCTGATGAAACCAAGACTGGACTCTTTGGCCTGAATGTCAAGCATCACGTCTGGAGGAAACCTGGTACTATCCCTATGAAGCATGGTGGTGGCAGCATCATGCTGTTGGGGTGTTTTTCAGCAGCAGGGACTGGAAGACTAGTCCGGATCGAGGTAAAGATGAACGGAACAAAGTACAGAGAGATCCTTGATGAAAACCTGCTCCAGAGCACTCAGGACCTCAGATTGGGGCGAAGGTTTACCTTCCGACAGGACAACGACCCTAAGCACACAGCCAAGATAACGCAGAAGTGGCTTCGGGACAAGTCTCTGAATGTCCTTGAGTGGCCCAGCCAGAGCCCGGACATGAACCCAATCTAACATCTCTGGAGAGACCTGAAAATAGCTGTGCAGTGACGCACCCCATCCAATCTCACAGAGCTTGAGAGGATCTGCAGAGAAGAATAGGAGAAACTATACAGGTGTTCCAAGCTTGTAGCGTCATACCGAAGAAGACTCGAGGCTATAATTGCTGCCAAAAGTCCTTCAACAAAGTACTGAGTAAAGTGCCTGAATACTTATGTAAATGTGATATTTCAATTTTGTCTTTTTTATAAATGTTTTACCTGTTTTTGCTTTGTCGTTATGGGGTATTGTGTGTAGATTGATGAGAAAAAAATAACCAATGTAATCAATTTTAGAATAACTTTTTGGAATAATTCAAGGGGTCTGAATACTTTCTGAATGCACTGTACGTGCAATAAGGTGTTTTAAACAGTAACTCCTCTTTTTTTTGGAAGTTGTAATGACTAATACTCCTTTTAAAAGGTGCAATATGCAGAAACCCCTCCGCCTTTTCCTGGTTGCTAAAATTCTAATAGTTTGCCTAATTTCAGTTTAGGTGAGAAAATAAGAGGTCATTGTGTAACGAGAATTATTGTACCATCTAAACCGCTGTAAAATATATTTTCCATAACCAAAAATATTGTATTTTTAGCTGGTGTACAAAACCGAAAGTTAAAGACGCAAAAACAAAATTTAAGAACCGAAAGCATAGAAATAGTGTACATAGAACAGATTTACCGTTTCTTAGACTTGCTTCAATGAGAATGACAGATCTATAACTCTCATTTCTATGTGAATTTGATCAGGTCACCCGAAAAGTTACATATTGCAGCTTTAAATTGAGGTTGTTGAGCTCTCCATATAAGTTTGGGGGGGTTCCTCCTCATTGTCTGTAGCTTCCCTGCCTGAACACACATGCCTAAGCTAACCACAGCAGGTGGTACTGTCTATTGACATGCATAGACGTGTGGATGCAGATGCTGTCTGAAACTCCGAGTCAGAAAAAAGCACTTCAAAAGTAAAGAGGTGATATCAAGAGATTGTATCTTTATTTCCAACACCTATTTAGTCACAAAATGACTGACTACACTAAGGTTAGGACTTGGCAGTGTCTCCACAGTACCCTCTGGTGTTAACAGAAGGGATGATCAACTTTCAAGGAAGTCATTGGTTAAATTAAAATCCTGACTGGGATAGTAATAAAAAACGACAACAAGAGAATAACGTTTTGAGGTGTGCATTTATTACAAGTCTATTGATGTGGTAACACATCGGTACTGTACACCTTGACTCATACAGGTGGGGTGAAACATAAGCATGGTGATGGTGATGGCGCAGAGACAGTGGCCAAGACACAGACACCCACTCATCACTTATCCGAGGGAGTTGTCTTCTTCTTCGCCATATCTACTGAAGATAAAAGGAGAGCTTGTTATTCATTCAGTTCCTCCTTTTAGTTCTTTCTAAGAACGATCATAATCCCTCATGATGACAGTTTGTGACTAACCGTGATGTATGTGTGCAGTAGACTTCAGTGTAGATAATAGCAAGTCTCATATCATGTTCATTACAGTGTCATATCATGTGTGCAACTCACCTGTCTGTGTCCGCTTGCTCATCGGTGCTGCGTATCCCCCACCACTGGAGGTGCAGCTGCAATAGTTTAGCTTGGGGACGGTGTAATCCGTATTCTCCGTATCGTCATCCTCATCGTCATCTTCGACTATGGATCGCCGAGCCAGGAGCACCTCTTTGTCTTCTCTGAAGTGGGCTTTCCTCAGCTGCTCAAAGCTGGGTCTCACTGTGAGAATGAATCAATCAATCAATCAATGCATGAATGAATTCAACAAGGGGATTGTCAGGTGAGAAGGCAGCAGATGAGATAAAATAGAACCACAATGCTCTTAGCTTTCAACTTCTACTCAATGCACAGGCAGGATGCATTTGGGGGTAATTATTCAATACCGTGGAGTACTGTAATGGTGTGCTTTTTTTAATCTACTCACCGTAGAGATCTATGTCTGCACTCTCCTCTGTGGCCAAAGACTTCGCCTCTGTTGCCTGCTTTGACGGGCCCATCATCCCGTGTTGTGAGGTGTCCTTAGGTTGATCTAATTGGTTTCGGTTTGGATACTGATTTGAGGCTGATGAACTAAAAGCAAAAATGTATTAAGTTGAAGCGTAGTCAGTAAGAAACTGAAAGACATGCTGAATAAGTGTTTCCCGTAAAATCACACAATCATCTTGGGCCTTATAGCATAGGGTACTGATAACGTCTATATGTGTTTGTGTCTGAATATATTTGTCTGCGTGTTCTCACTCCTTCCCAGGCTTCAGAGGAGACCACGGAGGCTGGCTGTAAGAGGTGCTGGTAGTGCTGTGGCTGGGTCCTGTATCGTCCCTGAGGGACAGGGACTGCCTAAAGGAGAGGACAGAAACACACAGGATAGGTCATTAGAGGGAGAGGGAGAGAGAGGGAGAGAGGGAGATGGACACAGAATGGTCTATGCCAATGATACCCTTTCACTTGCATTTGCACCTAGTAAATAGGCCAACAGTTACCATGCCACAGAGGCAGTGAACCCATCATCTGCCTTCATCCAGGGGTTGTCTGTGTAGGGAGGCTGAGTGGCCATAATACTCATCTCATTCCAGCTCTGGCTCTTCTTCCTGAGAAATAATATTAGGTCAGATAAGGAATAATAAACCAATCAACCATGTGGACATGATCGTTTTTTTTTGTTTTAGACAAAGCCCTGATGCTATTAGTGGAGGCATGGCATCTTAGGTGTTCTCCAATCAATGTAATTCCCCATTGCAATGAAGGGACACTTTGCCTGACATACAGTACCAGTCAAAAGTTTGGACACAACTACTCATTCAAGGGGTTTTTCTTAATTTTTACTACATTGTAGAATAATAGTGAAGACATCAAAACTATGAAATAACACATATGGAATCATGTCGTAACCAAAAAAGTGATATACAAATCAAAATATATTTTAGAATTTAGATTCTTCAAAGTAGCCACCCCTTGCCTTGATGACAGCTTTGCACACTCTTGGCATTCTCTCAACCAGCTTCACCGGGAATGCTTTTCTAACAGTCTTGAAGTAGTTACCACATATGCTGAGCACTTGTTGGCTGATTTTCCTTCACTCTGTGTTCCAACTCTTCCAAAACCAGGTCGGGTGATTGTGGAGGCCAGGTCATCTGATGCAGCAGTCCATCACTCTCCTTCTTCAAATAGTCCTTACACAGCCTGGAGGTGTGTTTTGGGTCATTATCCTTTTTAAAAAACAAATAATAATCCCACTAAGCGCCAACCAGATGGGATGGCGTATCGCTGCAGAATGCTGTGGTAGCCATGCTGGTTAAGTGTGCCTTCTAAATAAATCACTGACAGTGTTACCAGTAAAGCATCCCCACACCATCACACCTCCTCCTCCATGCTTCACGGTGAGAACCACACATTCGGAGATCATCCGTTCACCTACTCTACGTCTCACAAAGACAGAGTGGTTGTAACCAAAAATATCAAATTTCCACTGGTCTAATGTTCATTGCTCGTGTTTCTTGGCCCAAGCAAGTCTCTTCTTATTATTGGTATCATTTAGTTGTGGTTTCTTTGCAGCAATTCGACCATGAATGCCTGATTCACACAGTCTCCTCTGAACAGTTGATGTTGAGATGTGTCTGTTACTTGAACTCTGTGAAACATTTATCTGGGCTGCAATCTGAGGTCAGTTAAGTCTAATGAACTTATCCTCTGCAGCAGAGGTAACTCTGGATCTTCCTTTCGTGTGGCGGTCCTCATGAGAGCCCGTTTCATCAAAGCGCTTGTTGGTTTCTGCGACTGCACTTGAAGAAACTTTCAAAGTCCTTGAAATGTTCCGCATTGACTGACCTTCATGTCTTGAAGTAATAATGGACTGTCGTTTCTCCTTGCTTATTTGAGTTGTTCTTGCAATAATATGGACTTGATCTTTTACCAAATAGGGCTCTCTTCTGTATACCCCCCTACCTTGTCACAACACAACTGATTGGCTCAAACGCATTAAGAAGGAAAGAAATTCCACAAATTCACTTTTAACAAGGCACACCTGTTAATTGAAATGCATTCCAGATGACTACTTCATGAAGCTGGTTGAGAGAATGCTAAGAGTGTGCAAAGCTGTCATCAAGATAAAGGGTGGCTACTTTGAAGAATCTCAAATATAAAATATATTTTGATTTGTTTAACACTTTTTTGGTTACATGATTCCATATGTGTTATTTCATAGAATTTTGATGTCTTCACTAGTATTCTACAATGTAGAAAATAATAAAGAAAAACCCTGGAATGAGTAGTTGTGTCCAAACTTTTGACTGGTACTGTACATCAAGACAGATACAGCATATCTGATGCATAACACGCAATGTTCTTTCTGTCCTCTTACCTCTTACTTATACACAGACATATCTGTTCTCCTGATGTACTGGTGCCTGCACCTCCATCCAACATGGTGACACTACACCTGAGGAGGAAGAGGAGGAGGAGGAAGAAGAAGAAGAAGACAAATGTCTATTGTCCACAGTAAAGTGAGATTTGTCTTTTTACTTCATTCACTGAAGATGACGGATCAATTAATTGTAGGTGCAATGGCAGTATGTCCACTATGGATATCAATTTCCCTATATACCTCCATCATTCTAATCTACTCACAGATGAGGCCCAGGTTTGACATCCTTACTCCCTGACACAGGCATCAGCCAGGAGTGACAGCTAGTGGCTAGGATGTTGCCCTCGTCCCATCTCTGTCTCTTCCTGAAACATAGGCAAGGACCACAGAGATATAAAACCTAGATGGCGCACCTCCTCGTATCTTCTTGAATTTATATCTCAGGACAGGGGAGATGGCTGAATGGTGAGCAGAATATAATTAGGCCTATTAAGAATGGTGGAAATACAGTGCACAAGGTTCAATCAAACCTTTCAGGCATGAAACAGATGGATAACAAAAGCTTGTTGATATTGAATTTAGTAAATGTAAGTAAACCAATGTGCAATGCACCCCAAGCAATGTGCAATGCACCCATCCTCCGTCACTGAGGGATAATAAGGGAGGAAATAAAATAAGGGGGAAATAAAAAGGACCTGCAAATAAAAAGGACCTCACCGAAATTTAGAACTGTTACAATCTTTCTGTGTTTCCGTCACCCCAGAGCTGATGCTGGTCCTGAGGATGCCTTTGAGGGGCATGCTTGGGTCGGATAGTGATGCTGAGTTGGAACCAAGGCTGAGGTGGCACTGCAGCTGGGACAGAGACTGAAACAGAATAGAATATATACTTTGTCTATTTTAACAACTGAAATTTGTATTCTGCCTGACTGAAACGTCGCCGTCCCAGTCCCAGTCCCAGTCACCCCAAATACACATGTATGTTAAGTGGCACAGAGCCAGCCACAGAGCAGCATCCCTGGTTGTAGAGTGGTTTTAGGGGTTAAGGTGGTACCTGGCAGCTCAGGGGGCAGTCGGGATTGTGAACTAAAAGCTCTGGTTCATCAGATGGATGAGAATTCTTCAGAATGCCTCTCAGGGTCATCAATGATGATCCAGCACCAGAGTCTGTCATTGCATGTGACACCTATAGATGAGAGTCTGAGACTGAACTTCAGTGGGGAAATTGTATTGTGTCAAAAATTAACATTTGAGTCTGTTAGACTCTTCCATCAGTCAAAAGCGGTGTCCCTATGCCTCCCTATATCTACCTATGCTAGATATAGACCATTTTGAGGTAGAAAAACATCTGACAAACATAATTTGAGTTTTTTTTGCCTAATCATCACTGATTTCAGATTATATTTGCCATTCACTTACCTCATTCGGTTGATGGTCACTTCCGTTAAAATGGTTAATTGATTGATTTGATCTCAACGAAAAAGCTTGTTCGTTGTCACAATGACTGAGCCATGTAATTCTGTAGTGACGCAATAGAAGGGTTGTGATGTAATAAAGAAAGTACGAGGAAAATGAAGTTTTACTACTTTTTTTAATGTACTTTATCTTTTGTAGTCTCTTTGGTTTTGGGTACCGTGATTTCTTCTCAAGAAACACTTGCAAACGAAGAACATTTATATTTTAGACCATGTAGCTGACGTTCAGCCGGTGTTCGCTAGATGGCAGGACCTTTCTAGCCATTACGTCGCGGGGACAGATTATTTTCTGCTTGTACGTCTCTGTTTTCAGTATTTACTTCCGCCAATAAAAATGGCAGCTTTGTAGCCCTTCGTGTTGTGATTTTGTGTTGTCTTAAGTGCTTACAAAAACTCAGGTAGGTTGATATAAGTTTTGATTAGCTGTAAAAATGAACATCGGTGGTTTATTCGCTGATGTTGTGATTGAATAGCGGGTATCTAAATAATGGATGTCTCAATGACTTAAGTGTAATGGATCTGAGAGTCATGATCAAGTGCTAACACAGCATATGGATCTGTGCAACACTGCTGCAGTAAGTGCATATTTTTTATTCGAAAGATTATTTCTCGCTGATATGAAAGATAAGGGGCATATCAGCATATGTTTCCAAAACTGTTTCACGAGCAATAATTATTGACGTTTCGTAACGTTAAAACACAGCCTCGGGAATTGTAGTTCACAAGCAGGCAACCGTAAGCGAAGCTAACCGCTGAAAACCCTACAGATAAGGGTTTTGAAGAACTAAGTAAGAATGCCGATGATGTGCCATTCCCTCATAACTCCCTAATGAGCCCGCCCCACAAGTCTCTCTCTAATTTAGCGCCCTGTCTATTTTATTTCCCCTAGTTCCTCCAGAATGCAGAACGCCACAGTGGGTCGTCCTCTATTTGGAGGAGCCCTGTCAGCCACCATCCCTCACAGTGCCAAAGACATCAGGTGAGACAAAATATCATGATCAACACATTTCTATGGTCAACACTGTCAGCTGCGGAGGGAAAGCTGAACTGTCTCAAGAGCACATTTACCCCCCCCCCCCCCCTTGTATATGAGCAGTGAGTTGAGGGAGCTTCCAGACAACCAGGAGGTTTTTGCCCACGACCACAGTGACCAGAGCATCATCGTTGAACTACTAGAGTTACAGAACCATGTCCAGAATGAAGACGCTGCCAGGTATGCACTAAAATTGTGGTGCGAGTGCATCCCATATGGGACCCTATTCTCTTTATAGTGCACACTACTTTTGACCAAGGTTCATTGGGCTGTGGTCAAAAGTTGTGCACTATATGTAGAAGAGTGCTATTTAGGATGAATCCTGTGTGTTTTTGCAGTGATTGACTTGGGCAGGAGCTCACAGGAACTGAGTACTGGCACCTCAAATGTTCTAGGTTTTGAGTTCCTGTACGTCTTTATAGATTTTAGCTCAAAAGTACTGTAGCGTTCCTCCACCTATATATGAACAGTACCAGCACATATTTCAGTCCAAGTCAAGCATTGCTCACTGCTCAGCCTCCCCTTTCTTAACGTAACCTTTGACCTTTAGGTACCACTTTGAGGATGTAGCAGGGAGCAACAAGGCATCGGCCCCAGGGACATCAGAGGTCAGGACTGTGGCGGCCTTGCCCAAGTCAGACCTCTCCCTGGAGGAGTGCAGCTCTGCCTTTCTGCTCACTGGAACACAGTGTGTGTCCAAGTTCAATGAGGAAGTACGTCTGTCTGTTTTCTTTCTTAGTTTTGAAAATATATTTCTTCTTAGTAAAATCGTAACCTTGTTTTTCTGAAAGGGAAAGTAAGTGACCTCTGACTGACAATCTCACCTGCAGCCTCACGTGTCAATTCACAACCCTTTGCACAAACAGTAATGCCCATTCACCTTGGTAGTCATGTGTCCTATGCTCAAGAGGATTTATAGCCTAGTCTTTTCAGGAAGTGCACAAGTGCTAGTCTTTTCCTTGTCACAGTCAGAAGGGTCATGTCAATTGCAGTTATATAGTCTGAAACCATGTGGAGGTTTATGGCATTCACCTCAACTGTTGGTAAACTCTATTTGAACTGTTCCAGCTCTGGATCCTTTAGAATTTGTATCTTATTTTGTTGCGCTCCTTCCCCCAGGCCAAAAATACAGTGACCATTCACCTTGGCCTGTTCCGACTACCACAGTTCTCTACGGATGTTCTGGTGACCTTCAACGACCCCCTCAGCATAAGGTGAGGTTATACAGGGTGTTTGTCCCAAGTGGCACCGTATTCCCTATATAGTGCACTACTTTTGAACAGTGCCCATAGGGGACTCCTGTCTATCCCTGGTGTTTTGTGAAATAGAAGACGTTAAATCTATTTTTTTTTAAGTTTTATTTTTGTCAAATATGGATAAAGCATAGGTAGAGCATAATCTAGGCTAA
This sequence comes from Salmo trutta, assembly GCF_901001165.1. Classification (NCBI taxonomy): domain Eukaryota; kingdom Metazoa; phylum Chordata; class Actinopteri; order Salmoniformes; family Salmonidae; genus Salmo; species Salmo trutta. Next base: position 50,376,130 of record NC_042975.1, read on the forward strand.
AGGTACTATGGCAAAAGGTGTTATTTAATATTAATATAAATGAAACTGAAAAAAGGGTATCAATGTTTTCATTGTAACTACTATAACTTGTTACAGATGCTATTGCCATGGTATTACCACGTTTTCCTAAGCTACCTGTTAAGCGCTACTCCTTTTCCCTAACCTCTCCCGTCCCCCTCTCCTCTCTGGCCACCCAGCCCTGGCAGCAGCAGTGCAGTGGGAATGGGAGGAAAGTTGCAGGAGGACATAGAGCCATGGACGCTACAGGACTTCCAGCGTTTACTGCAGTCTCTCAGACTACACGACCCAGGCGTGTTTGGGTAGAAGAGGCCTTCAGGTCCAGCCCGCCACACCGCTTCAACAGACATTGCCATTACACTCATCTCCAATCATTTTGTACTCTCAGACGGACATAATGTAATATGCAAGTTACTGGTCACAGTAAAAACCACTCAAGATTGCGTTTTGGTTGTCTTCTCATGGTATCATTTGTGTTTACTTAAATTGTATGAACTTAGCTTATGCTGATATTATACTGAACAGAATATAAACGCAACATGTAAAGCGTTGGTCCCATGTTTCATGAGCTGAAATAAAAGATCCCAGAAATGTTCCATATGCACAATCTTATCTCTCAACTTTTGGGCACAAATTTGTTTACAACCCCGTTAGTGAGCATTTCTCCTATGCCAAGATAATCCATCCACCTGACAGGTGTGGCATATCAAGAAGCTGATTAAACAGCATTAGCATTACACAGGTGCACCTTGTGCTGGGGACAAAAGGCCATTCTAAAATGTGCAGTTTTGTAACACAACACTGCCACAGGTTGTCTCTAGTTTTGAGGGAGTGTGCAATTGGCACGCTGACTGCAGGAATGTCCACCAGAGCAGTTGCCAGAGAATTGACTGTTAATTTCTCTACCATAAGCTGCCTCCAATGTATGTAGTTTTAGAGAATTTTGCAGTACATCCAACTGGCCTCACCACGCCAACCCAGGACCTCCACATCCAGCTTCTGCGGGATGGTCTGAGACAAGTCACCCAGACAGCTGATGAAACTGGGTTTGCGCAACCGAAGAATTTCTGGACAAAGTCAGTTTGTGCATGCTGCTTGCGTCGTCCTCCCCAGGGTCTTGACCTGACTGCAGTTCGGCGTTGTAACTGACTTCAGTGGGCTGCTGGAGAAGTGTGCTCTTGACGGATGAATCCCGGTTTCAACTCTACCGGGCAGATGTCAGACCGCATGTACAGAGTCATGTGGGCGAGCAGTTTGCTGCAGTTTGTGAACAGGGTGCCCATGGTGGTGGTGGGGTTACATTATGGGCAGGCATAAGCTACGTACAACAAACACAATTGCATTTTATTGATGGCAATTTGAATTCACAGAGATACCGTGACGAGATCCTGAGACCCATTGTCATGCCATTCATCCACCTCCGTCACCTCATGTTTTAGCATGATAATGCACTGCCCCGTGTCACAAGGATCTGTACACAATTCCTGGAAGCTGAAAATGTCACAGTTCTTCCATTGCCTGCATACTCACCAAACATGTCACCCATTGCGCATGTTTGGGATGCTCTGGATCGATGTGTACGACAGCATGTTCCAGTTTCCGCCAATATCCTGCAAGTTCGCACAGCCATTGTAGAGTGGTGGAACAAAATTCCACAGGCCACAATCAACAGCCTGATCAACTCTATGCGAAGGAGATGTGTCACTCTGCATGGGGCAAATGGTAGTCACACCAGATACTGACTGGTTTTCTGACCCACGCCCCTACCTTTTCTATCTGAAGTTCCAGTCATGTGAAATCCATAGATTAGGGCCTAATGAATGTATTTAAATTGACTGATTTCCTTAAATGACCTGTAACTCAGTCAAATCTTTGAAATTGTTGCATATTGCGTTACTATTTTTGTTCAATTTTAATCCGAAGTCTGAGCATTCACTATAAGCTCAAAATCAGTGAAGTTGCAACCTTTTCACTTTGCCATTTCCTTCACTTGTCATCTCCTTGGCAATGGAAAACAACCCATGTTTATCTGCTACCCTTGAAAAGGAAATATTCATTTCCATTTGTCAGCAATTACAAGTATTATTATTTATTTATTTTTTTGGAGGGGGGCTGTTTTGCATCCTACAAAATTACATTACATGGCACTGCATATGGCTGTGTAACAAACCAATCAGAATCACATGTTAGTAAATAAATATCCTTCAGAGATTGGATCTACACAAGAATCTAAACATGAATTAATACATTCATTAGAGAGATCAAAAAGAATCAAAATGCCTGTAATGGATGTACAGCAATTAAATAACCCAGCTGTGTCAAGTAAGCAGACCCAATGTACAATATTAGTCAACCTTAGAATCAATAGAAGCAGTAAGCTATACATCCAGAGAGCAATTTTACAGTAAGGCAAGCGGTATGAACAAATCCCACTATACTTTATAAAAATAAACTCATGTCTAATTTCTGCTGTAAATTTATATTAAATGTGTGAAAACAATTGTTGCGATGGGTTTGTAAATCATTAAATCTACTCTGAAGGTCGATGCTTTCTATATTAATACTGTGCTGAGATTGTTCATGTACCTTTGAAGAAGTCTTGCCTAATCTGTAGATGTTCTAATTCTCTGTAGATTCAATTGTGTAGTAGAGTTTTCCTAGTACTCAAGCTACATAAATTCACAGCAGTCAGTAACTTGATGAGGTAAGGACGTTATCATTAGTGCAAGTGGAGGAAGCTTGTGGTGAACATTCTGCAGAAGAATGAGGAATTATTCTGACTCAGAAACATCTTCCTATTCTTATTGGATGGATAAACTATTCTGCTGCATACCACGTGTCAGCAACCACAGCAGCCTATTGTTACCTCACTGTGCTTCCAAGATCAGAAACCAGTTTGAATTAGATTCTTATTGGAGTGTAGAACAAAGACCGTTGCTCTACTTTAAAAAAAAGTTTACACACAGAAGTAAACTCCTCCGCTATTTACCTATATTTTATTTTTATTTTTTTATTTCACCTTTATTTAACCAGGTAGGCAAGTTGAGAACAAGTTCTCATTTACAATTGCGACCTGGCCATATCTCAAGACCAAATGCATAAGCCTGGTCCCAGATCTGTTTACGCTGTATAGTCAATGACCATAGGAGTTGGCAAGACTGAGCAAACAGATCTGGGATCAGGCTACAAACTCATTAAATGAAGGATCATTTAACCTGTGAACTGACCTGTGGCTTAATGAGTCTTTATCTTTATACCTGATTGCATCCATGTTCAGGGCCACCTAGACTGCAGTCACGCACCACATCCCAACTCCTGGATGTCAGTAACCGCATTGAATTCTGATGCCTGGCACAAGATGGAGTGTTGGAACGTGGCTAACAAAATTACAGTTAACGAAAATGTACGCTTAATCCAGTATAAACTAATTTATAGAATTTATTATACAAGAGACAAAATTCCCAGATTCTACAGCACAACAGCAGAGTCATGTCTCAAGTGTAAAAATAACATGGATTTAATAATCCATGCCGCCTGGGAGTGCTAAGTCCAAAAGTTACGGGCGGAGTTAGACAGTTGGCTGTGAGAAGTTTTACAATGTAAGTTTACTTTTAATCTGTCTATCTGCATATTTCAAGACGTGGCATATTAGGGTGCGGTGAGATACTCAAATCGGGTGGACCGTACTTTTCTCGTCAATGATTTTGAAAAAAAACTCTCCTCAAAAACTGGAAATCAAATTATCCTCCATCACTATGACAGTGGATGAATCAAATGTATTATGTAAATATTCAAAAGGTGTGGGCTACGGATAAAAATAGAAGAGTGCAATTTGAGGCCATATGGCAGAGTGCTACAAGCACTGGAATGTTCCAGGATGAAGGATGGGGGGGGGGGGGAGTGTGGTTGAGACATACGTGATGCGTATGTTTGCTGTGGGAACACGTGGGCCTGAGCAGGTGTGATGCCATTTATGTTTTGATGAAATTTGTCTGTTTGTCTTTTGTTTATGTATGGTTGTTATTGTTTGAGAAAAAGATACAAATAAAACCATACAAAAAAAGTATAATTCTGATGCCCGACCGCAATGTAGATGATGTGGCAATCATTGGTTAATTTATGCAGCGCAACTGCTTTGCAGATGACCTGGAACACGGCCAGGGTCTCCCTTTCCTGATACTATCTGTGTTGCTGGCAGAGTAGAGCTTGCCCTGCCTGCCGGCTACTATCTGTGCTGCTGCCAGAGCTTCCTCAGTTCGTCCCAGAACAGTAGAGACAGGATGGTGTGTGGCCCCAGACGGAAATAGGATGCACCCAGGCCTTTGTAGAGCCCTGTCACACCCTCCATCTTCAGTGTCTTCGAGAAGCAGTCCCCAAAACCTTTATAGAGCTCTCCCTGGAAATTAGAGTATATCCAGTCAGTTTTCAGAGCCATGTTAGATTAATTACATTAAGACAATTCATGTGATAAACAGTGGGTCACTTGGGTCCCTTTGACCAATACTCTAGACCTGCAGGAATGTTAATCTTCATATTTTGCTCAACACACACTTTTTTTCAGAGCCACTTGGCAGCACAGTGACAGCATACATTTTTAGTATGTGCATGTGATCACTGCGGGAATAGAACCCAGGACCTTGGTGTTGCTAGCGTCATGCTCTTACCAACTGAGCCACACAGGAAGGACCATGTAAAGTAAACCACTGACCTTGCCTGTATGATCCACAGGTTGGTTGTAGAGCCGTGTGCTGACCACGTCAAAGGGTGTCATGGCTGCCACCACCACCACACTGCTGATCATCCCTGCACACAGAGCCACCAGCCAGCTGCCCTCTGGGAACAACTGGCGGGGGGAGAGAGAAAAGGGTAACTTAGTGAAGTATGCTTAGAGCTGGTTTCCCGAAAATAACTTATAGGATGTGTCCCAGACACTGGAAAATCTCTACTGTAAGTGCCTTTTCGTCTATGGAACCATTCCTTAATAGTCAGACAGCCAGTATCCAGCTGTTAACATAGCAGATCATTTGATATGACTAAAATAATAAACAAATTAGATCGATGCAGTGTTCTTCTGTAACATTAAACTTCTGTTAACAATTTAGTTTAGATGGAGCTGAATAATGACATAGCTAGTCATTTCTTCCCCACCAAACAGAGTTACGTAAACACCATGTAACTGGTGAAATATTATGAATGGTGTCAAATGTCCCAAAATGAACAGAGAACACCCTACCAAATACAGAGCACTTCTGTGGTAACCATACGGTTGTAGTACATTAAGTACAGTATTTACAAATGGGCACAATGGGAAATGACAAATTTCCATCTAAAAGAACCCATGAGCACCAACATGTGAAGTTCATAGGTTTCAAATGAAAGCTAAGAGGCCAACATTTTTTGAAACTAGGGCATATACACAGTACATACTGTAAAAACTGTTAAATCCCCATGGATTGATGAGGAATTGAAAAATTGTATGGTTGAGAGGGATGAGGCAAAAGGAATGGCAAATAAGTCTGGCTGGACAGCTAATCATGAAATGTACTGTAAATTGAGAAATCATGTGACTAAACTAAACAAAAAAATCAAGAAACCGTACTATGAAACAAATATAAAATATATGAAGAATGACAGTAAAAAGCTTTCGAGCACCTTAAAGGAAATACCCCAGAATGACAAAGTGAAAACATGTTTTTAGAAATGTAATCAAATTTATTGAAAATGAAATACAGAAATCTCATTTACATAAGTATTCACACCCCTGAGTCAATACATGTTAGAATCATCTTTGGCAGTGATTACAGCTGTGAGTCTTTCTGGGTAAGTCTCTAAGAGCATTTGTACATTATTCTTTTTAGAATTCTTCAAGCATACCCAAGAAGACTCGATGCTGTAATCGCTGCCAAAGGTGCTTCAACAAAGTACTGAGTTAAGGGTCTGAATTCTTATGTAAATATGATATTTCTGTTTTTTTTATTTGTAATAAATTTGCTAAAATCTCTAAAGACCTGTTTTTGCTTTGTCATTATTGTGTGTAGGGGGGGAAATCTATTTAATCCATTTTAGAATAAGGCTGTAACGTAACAAAAATGTGGGAAAAGTAATGAGGTCTGAATACTTTCCGAATGCACTGTAATTCTGAATCCAAACATTACACTGTTGATGTTATGTGCATTTTAGATTCACTGTACTTTTCACCACATTTGTTGATAATAAAATCAGAAAATACTCTGGATACATTCAGTAACATGACAAAAAATAATCCTGGAAATGTGGGGTGTGTGAAACATAAGACAAAAAAAGTACAAGTGTTTGAGTATCTCTTTTACTAGGACTAACTAGTATCTCCAGGTGACCACACCCCTCTCCAAAGTGTGCACAGTTCCTAAGTCATTTCTATGCATTTTTATGACTCAAAGAAGAGTAATTAACTATAAGTAGCTTTTTTTAGGACCTGAGTTTTATGATATGGATATGTGAAGTACACATTTGGCCTCACAGCTGTTTGGCTTGCTTGTATGACATGTATTATAATCCTCAACGTCTCATCTTTCAAAATATATACAGTCCTCTTAATTTTCAGCATTTCGCTCACTCAGGCAACAACAAAAAAAGTGTCCTAATTTAGTGGGAGGGATGGGGGCAACTTCTTGTTGCGTGCGGTGCTCAAATTGAGAACGGCTGTCATTCAAAAGCCATACTGCGCTGTGAAGCGGAGACCGGAGCTCAGACATCATTTATAGCGTGTTACTGTACAGCCACTGCGTTCCAGTCTAGGCGCTTATCTGTGGGAAAAGCTGTCATTTTCAACCCGCATACCGGTACGAGTGTAACGAGTTTTCGGAAAACGTGGTCGCAAAAGAGATTTTACTGTAATTCTGTCACCAATCTTTGCATCTGCACAGTTCTTCCAGTAAATGTGTTTTTGTGAAATTTTCTGTGTACATTTTTCAACGTAGTCCTTGTATGGTTTGCTAAAAGTTGAAATCAATGGTTTTTGTTTGGCATACATTTTAAAGTGAAAATTCAGAGTAATTCCGTTATCATGGAACTGCCCAAATACCTCTGTCCTCTATGATATAAAACACAACTAACATCTGTGTTATAAATTGACTTGTGTGGAGTTTGTATTGTCAACAAAAACTACCAACATTCATGGGGCATAGGCCTAATGATGGAATAGGCCAACAGAGACAAAGATATTGGTCCATGCCTACTTATCGCTCTGAAATGAGATTTAACAGGTGTAACAGTGTTTCTTCTGTCCCTCTCCTCGAACCAGGGACCCTCCACACACATCAACATCCCATGAAGCATCGTTACCCATCGCTCCACAAAAGCGGCGGCCCTTGCAGAGCAAGTGAAACAACTACTTAAAGGTCTCAGAGCAAGTGACGTCACCGATTGAAATACCATTAGCGCATACCCCGCTAACTAGCGAGGCATTTCACACCGGTTACACAGGCAACAATTAAATATTGGTCCTTTCACCCCTCCGGTTCCCTGATAGATTCCCTCTTCATCCCTGACACTGACAGCTAGCTGTCTTGGCTCCTCTTTTGAACCTGTAGACAGTATGCCTGCATTTCTCCTGCACTCTAAACGGTAAAAGGTTCCTGGAGTATCCTTTAGGGGTTCTTCAAATTGAAACTGTGGGGAAACCCTATAAATTCTTATAAATGGTTCCTTATAAATGGTTCCTCAAAGAACCTTTGGGGTTTATTTTAACTCCCTGTACAATATTTTAATAATAACAATAGACAATATTGAATTAAATAATGGTTTATTTAGTGGCACCACAAATGTGAATTAATATTTACAAAACACAAAATTTCTGCAGATATGTCAGACCATAATAATACATTTACTTTGTATAGAGTTTGTCATTACAGTTTTTAAAAATAAAATGTACAATAAAAACAAAATTATTCATAGGTAAACTAACAATATTGTAGACTTGATGCTAAATACTGATTTTTTTTTGCTTAAGTGTGTGTCCAACAACCACTTAGTTATGTTAGGAAGTTTGCCATCTTTAAGGCCAGCCCTTGTAACTTCACCCCAACTTCTCTCATTCCCAGAACACAGTAACTTAAGAACATAAGTGTTTTGCCATTTTTGGGAAATGCTACTGAAAAAAAAAATGAAAAAAAAAAATAAAATACAGCCCTAGCAGAGACCCAAGTCCCAAGGGGACGTCCTCGAGGGCGTGGATGTTCTCCCCATCAAAGGCCAGCATGATTTCACTCTCATGGTGAAATGGATTTCCGCCGATGTGCAGTAAAGGAGTAGGGAGCGGTGAAATCTGTGTCAACAAAAGAAAGAAAAGATTAATACGCATACAATTATCAAAGAACATAAATGTTCAGCTGTAGTGTTTTATAAGCATGCACACTTATGTTTATGAAGAATATATTATTTGTGCATAGGCATACCTTGTCACAGACATAAAGGCCACTCGGGTCCTCATTGAAGAAGTAGGGCAAGAGCTGTGTTCGAGTCCTAGTAAAGCAATGATCTTACTACATTTGCTAATTTTATTACAAAATACCTATTTTTAATGTACCATGTATTGGCTACATTAGAGAAAGGGAAGGAATAAGAGCAAATACCCGTGTGCCTCTTCTGCATTGTCCTTCAGGGACTGTCGAAATAGCAGGATGATGTCCTCACCCCTGCCTCACCTCTAACTCTGCTATCATTTTGCCACGAGCCTTACGGAGTCCGATAATTTTCTTTTTGTCTATATCCATTCCATGGATTTGATTCATTTTTGAGAAGATCTGAAAAGATCATTTGCACACATGTGTATGCTAATAGATAGTTTGTTTTGACTGCTATGTAGGTTAAATGTACACTTCAAATGCAGCTGTCCTACAACACATCCTTACCTTCTTCTTGATCCCAATTGCATTGTGTCCATGTTCTGTTCTATAAGAATTTCAAAGGAAGAGAAAATGTGTCAAAGAACAGTTGAAGTCAGAAGTTTACATACACTTAGGTTGGAGTCATTGAAACTCGTTTTTCAACCACTCCACAAATTTCTTGTTAAACTATAGTTTTGGCAAGTCGGTTAGGACATCTACTTTGTGCATGACACAAGTCATTTTTCCAACAATTGTTTACAGACAGATTATTTCACTTAGAATTCACTGTATCACAATTCCAGTGGGTCAGAAGTTTACATACACTAAGTTGACTGAGCCTTTAAACACCTTGGAAATTCCAGAAAATGATGTCATGGCTTTAGAAGCTTCTGATAGGCTAATTGACATCATTTGAGTCAATTGGAGGTGTACCTGTGGATGTATTTCAAGGCCTACCTTCAAACTCTGTGCCTCTTTGCTTGACATCATGGGAAAAATCAAAAGACATCAGCCAAGACCTCAGAAGAAAAATTGTAGACCTCCACAAGTCTGGTTCATCCTTGGGAGCAATTTCCAAACGCCTGAAGGTACCACATTCATCTGTACAAACAATAGTACGCAAGTATATACACCATGGGACCACACAGCCGTCATACCTCTCAGGTAGGAGACGCGTTCCGTCTTCTAGAGATGAACGTACTTTGGTGAGAAAAGTGCAAATCAATCCCAGAACAGCAGCAAAGGACCTTGTAAAGATGCTGGAGGAAACAGGTCCAAAAGTATCTATATCCACAGTAAAACGAGTCCTATATCGACATAACCTGAAAGGGCGCTCAGCGAGAAGAAGCCACTGCTTCAAAACCGCCATAAAAAAGCCAGACTACAGTTTGCAACTGCACATGGGGACAAAGATGATACTTTTTGGAGAAATGTCCTCTGGTCTGATTAAACAAAAATAGAACCATTTGGCCATAATGACCATCGTTATGTTTGGAGGAAAAAGGGGGAAGCTTGCAAGCTGAAGAACACCATCCCAACCGTGAAGCACAGGGGTGGCAGCATCATGTTGTGGGGGTGCTTTGCTGCAGGAGGGACTGGTGCACTTCAAAATAGATGGCATCATGAGGAAAGAAAATTATGTGGATATATTGAAGCAACATCAAGACGTCAGTCAGGAAGTTAAAGCTTGGTCGCAAATGGGTCTTCCAAATGGACAATGACCCCAAGCATACTTCCAAAGTTGTGGCAAAATAGCTTAAGGACAACAAAGTCAAGGTATTAGAGTGGCCATCACAAAGCCCTGACCTCAATCCCATAGCAAATTTGTGGGCAGAACTGAGAAAGCATGTGCAAGCAAGGAGGCCTACAAACCTGACTCAGTTACACCAGCTCTGTCAAGTGGAATGGGCCAAAATTCACCCAACTTATTGTGGGAAGCTTGTGGAAGGCTACCAGAAACATTTGACCCAAGTTTAAATTGTTTAAGGTAATACTACCAAATACTAATTGAGTGCATGTAAACATCTGACCCACTGGGAATGTGATAAAAGAAATAAAAGCTGAAATAAATAATTCTCTACCATTATTCTGACATTTCACATTCTTAAAATAAGTGGTGATCCTAACTGACCTAAAACAGGGAATTTTTACTAGGATTAAATGTTAGGAATTGTGAAAAACGGAGTTTAAATGTATTTGGCTAAGGTGTATGTAAACTTCAACTGGGTATATATATAAATTAATATTGAAAGAAATGGCATCGACATAAAATGTAATGCAAAATAGAAGAACATATTGGAGAAAGCACTAGCCAATACAGTAAAAGTACTGCCATACAGGCCTAATATCAAATTTCAAGCTATCTTTGTACACAAATTGTTTAATATTTTATCAGGCTGACTTGAAAGATTATACGCAACATTTTGCTGCGTGGCAATACCGTGTTTGGATTCTGAAGGGCATGCATTTATACAAAAGAGCTAGTCACTGTATTACATTATGCATTTGAATCCAATCTGTAGCTACCATCTAAGCTATTAATTTCCCTCCACAAGGGGGCATACATGTAATGTTTCCATAACGGGATAGTATTGTACAACGTAATGTTATGTCCCCTTGTGAGTTCATAATAGTACTGCATGCTGTAGCAAGCTATATAAAGAGGAAGCCCTCCATTGACCGATTCAGTTCATTGTAACATCTCGTCTGGACAAGTCACCATCCTTAGTTGGCTGGCCAAAAAAATTAAAATGTTGTTGGCTAGCTAGCTAACGTCAACGAAGCTAATGTTATGTTGTTCACGCTCACCAAAAAAAAGTGAGAACTGCTCTAGATTGGAAACTTACGTTAATGAGTGTAAAGCCATGTTGGCTTTATGGAAACGATATACAATATGGGACAGAATATAGTTCAGGAAATAATACAAGCCTAGTCCTGCCCAGTTAGCTATGTCCTAACGGTACAGTAGCTCATACAACGCCAACTGTCAAACCCGGCTTTCTAATATTTAAGTTAATTCTTCTGAACTATAGCTAACTAGCGTGACAGCTACAGTGAGGGAAGAAAGTATTTGATCCCCTACTGATTTTGTACGTTTGCCCACTGACAAAGGATCAGTCTATAATTTTAAATGGTAGGTTTATTTGAACAGTGAGACAGAATAACAACAACAAAAAAAGAAAAACACATGTCAAAAATGTTATAAATTGATTTGCATTTTAATGAAGGAAATAAGTATTTGACCCCCTCTCAATCAGAAAGATTTCTGGCCCCTAGGTGTCTTTTATACAGGTAACGAGCTGAGATTAGGAGCACACTCTTAAAGGGAGTGCTCCTAATCTCAGTTTGTTACCTGTATAAAAAGATACCTGTCCACAGAAGCAATCAGATTCCAAACTCTCCACCATGGCCAAGACCAAAGAGCTCTCCAAGGATGTCAGGGACAAGATTGTAGACACAAGGCCGGAATGGGCTACAAGACCGTCGCCAAGCAGCTTGGTGAGAAGGTGACAACAGTTGCTGCGATTATTCGCAAATGGAAGAAACACAAAAGAACTGTCAATGTCCCTCGGCCTGAGGCTCCATGCAAGATCTCACCTCGTGGAGTTGCAATGATCATGAGAACGGTGAGGAATCAGCCCAGAACTACACGGGAGGATCTTGTCAATGATCTCAAGGCAGCTGGGACCATAGTCACCAAGAAAACAATTGGTAACACACTACGCCGTGAAGGACTGAAATCCTGCAGCGCCCGCAAGGTCAGCCTGCTCAAGAAAGCACATATACATGCCCATCTGAAGTTTGCCAATGAACATCTGAATGATTCAGAGGACAACTGGGTGAAAGGGTTGTGGTCAGATGAGACCAAAATGGAGCTCTTTGGCATCAACTCAACGTGTTTGGAGGAGGAGGAATGCTGCCTATGACCCCAAGAACACCATCCCCACCGTCAAACATGGAGGTGGAAACATTATGCTTTGGGGGTGTTTTTCTGCTAAGGGGACAGGACAACTTCACCGCATCAAAGGGACGATGGACGGGGCCATGTACTGTCAAATCTTGGGTGAGAACCTCCTTCCCTCAGCCAGGGCATTGAAAATGGGTCGTGGCTGGGTATTCCAGCATGACAATGACCCAAAACACAGCCAAGGCAACAAAGGAGTGGCTCAAGAAGAAGCACATTAAGGTCCTGGAGTGGCCTAACCAATCTCCAGTCCTTAATCCCATAGAACATCTGTGGAGGGAGCTGAAGGTTCGAATTGCCAAACGTCAGCCTCGAAACCTTAATGACTTGGAGAAGATCTGCAAAGAGGAGTGGGACAAAATCCCTCCTGAGATGTGTGCAAACCTGGTGGCCAACTACAAGAAAGGTCTGACCTCTGATTGAAGGGTTTTGCCACCAAGTACTAAGTCATGTTTTGCAGAGGGGTCAAATACTAATTTCCCTCATTAAAATGAAAATCATTTTATAACATTTTTAGACATGTGTTTTTCTGAAATTTTTTGTTGTTATTCTGTCTCTCACTGTTCAAATAAACCTACCATAAAAATGATAGACTGATAATTTCTTTGTCAGTGGGCAAACGTACAAAATCAGCAGGGGATCAAATACTTTTTTCCCCCCCCTCACTGTATAGTAACGTTAAGGAAGCTATTCACAGAAGACCATAATTGTCTTCGTCATTCATTGGTATTTTATATAAACTTTTTCAATACATATTCAGAGCCAAACATCAACCCAACTTACCTTTTTAAACTGTTGTCGCATTCAAACTTGGCACGAGCGTTTTCAGTTGCGAAGTTCCCCGAAGAATTCCAGCAACAATGGGGGTTCCTCGATGAACCCACCTCCTAAGAAGTTCTTCGAATAACCTTTTGGGGCTGTTTTTCATTGCCAAGAACCTCAAGGGTTCTTCGAGGATCTTAGAAGAACGCCAGTTGATCCCCTAATTTTTAGAGTGTACTACCACACAAATCTTGGCATCACAGGACCAAATCTTGCCTGCTTGCTGGACAGCTACTCAATTTAGGATATGTTAACAGTCTGTCCCAAGAGAATTATCTTAACAACCTATCCTAACCTGTAGGTCAACGACAAGCTCCTTGGAGGCAGCGAAGGAGTAGAGTTGAGCAGCTGACCCCACGCTGACCCTGGGTACAGCTGCACTGGAGCCCCTCCACAGGCCTAGGATACCATGCTGCTTGTGGATCGCTGCCAGAGCATGGACCATCCCCTGAGAGAGAGGGAGGGAAGGATGGAGGGGTAGAAGGGGTGAGAGACGGAGAGGTATAAGGACAGATGGAGGAGTAAGATGTAGAAATGGATGGAAGGGGTGAGTACAGTAGTTGCAATGTATATGAACATTTGACAAACATTATTTATTTGATTGATGGAGGACTAGACTTTACCTGATGTTGATACTGATGTCCAACAGCTATAGAGGAAGTGGCCTGACTCTGAATGTGAGTCTTCACCTGAGTGATGGAAACAGGAATGTCAAGCCTTCACTCACCTCACCAACTGTCCTCAAGTCTAGCGCTGTGGTTGCAGGTGGTCCGCGATTTTAATAATTTTTACTAATATTTTACTTAATTTTCTTTAAAAAAACAGATGGGAGTATTAAATGGTAATAAGCAATTTTACATTACTTCAAATTAAAATTGTGTATAATAATAATATAAAAACAATAATAATCCTTTAATCTGTTACATAAAATTGACCAAATTAGACCAGCAAGCTAAAAGACTCTGCGACTCCGCGAGTGGTGGTCCTCAAGAGCTTTTGACCGTGATTTGGTGGACGCCGGAAGGGAACAAGGTTTGGAACCGCTGGTCTGGAGGCTACACCACTGACAGCGTCAAGCTGATATTGGGGATGTTTTCAGCATTAAAAACTACAGGGCAGACGTTCAAATGCGCCTGTATACGGTCACTCACTGGCCATAAATGTAAACACACAAATGATAATCCATGATGCGGGGCATGCGCAATACTCACCAAGTAGATGGGACTTCCCATCACTGCCCCCACTACTCCAGCGGCAGCCCCTGCTACTGTGGTTTTAGCAGCACTAACCCTCCCGTCCGTGTGGATGTATCCAGATGACTCAATTATTGAATACGATCCAAGCCTCACTCCATTCATGAAAAACTGATAGACAAGTCCCGGTACCAACCCTTTCTGTAAACCAGCGAGTCCATCTACTTTGCCGATAGTGTAAAAAGCGTGGAAAACGTTGCGGTAGTAAATCTGGTAGGTCCCCCGGCTTTTGAGCTCTCCTTGTAATTGCATCCGAGTTTTGACAACCTCCAGCGGGTTAGTGAACAGGCAAGCTCCGCAGGCAGCTGCCCCGCTCAATATAAAATCCATCGCTAAATGGGCTCGACCTTTGCTAAATGAAATTCGGTATATGAAGGATATGTAGAATTCCAAATCGCCGGTTCTAAGCAAAATCTGTTAAAATCCCAAGGTCACAGACTACTGCGGGACGATAATAAACAATCGGTCGCGCCCTAAAAATAGTTTGTACGTTCCATTGTGGTTATTTCTACTGTGTTTCTTCCTCTCGTCTGTCCTTTAAACTGTGTCCTTGCGATGTTCATCAGCTGTTTATCAGCTAATCAGGACCAGCGCGCACATATCACGTGTGCAATGTGCTGATGAATCCATCCAAAGCCTTGGCTTGTCTTCTTGGCCAATGAAAACGCTGAGTTAAGCACATCCTACATCCGGCTTCTTTTGATTGGACGATCAGAGCACAATGTAGAGGACCGTTGGCCAACCTGGAATCAGGGGTAGACGTAACATAGGGCGGATTTGATTATACTGATATGCAAGGCACCGATCTATCGCCGGTGATGTGAACGGGCAAAAGCAGTGAGCGCCCTCCCAAATCGAACAGTAATCTGTGCCTCTCGGTCATGTCGACAAGACAGCATGGTGTATCATCAAGAAACATACAACATCTCTTTTCCATAAAATGTTTAAGTTTTTAACAAGGTTTCATTGGGAAGGCAGATAAAGGCATGTTTAAAACACAGATTTCTACTCATTACTCCACCTACATAATTAAGACGATTTCGCCACGGGCTTTGAACAGGGCACCTGGCTCACGCCTGGGAGGCAGAGGCAGTCCGGTTCCAAAACTAATACAATCAACTTGTACTGGGTGCAAAACACGCCTACCCGGGGCCCTGGCCAGATTAGTTGAATCCCTCACTGTAAACGTAAATCTGGGACACTCCAATTGGTATGGTACATATTCATTTGTTGATGTCCATCTATTTTGATATGTTACAAATTACAATATGTATATGTAAACAAAAACGAAGGGAAGCAAGCACTGCTAAGGTACACAATAGTAGATTTTGCTAGACAGAAGGTGCTCTTTGGAAAAAGGGGTAAATTGGTCATCAAACGAAAAGGAGGACCAAAACACTCTTTAATATAATTAATTAAAATGCCTTTATTTGTATGGCATGTTCAGTTGAAACAAAGTTTAAAAACTCTGACCCGTTTCGGCTGCATGGCCTTCGTCAGGGAGTACAAAGATATAATACATGCATTATGTAAAAAATAAAAAGCATTAATGAGACAACTAAAAGATGTGCAACATGAAAATATTGTCCCATTTACATTGTGTAATTTATTGAGGTCCTTATCCAAAGTCAAACCAATTTTGACATTGTTGCACACCAGCCTGAAGCTTATTGGCTAAAAGAAATTGGCTCTCCCTACCTGAGAACACACAAGAGACACCCACATCAAACCACTGAATTCAGTCATGGCTGGAAGCATTTCTTAATGAACCAAATCTAAAACGACAATAAATCAGGAAATGCAGTCGCTCACAGGCTTTGGAGATCTTATACCTTTTGTTCTATGAGATAATATCAGTCAGTTAACATTACCTTTATGAATTATGAAGCCTTTATGTGCGTTATGTACTTTTTCTATTACATAAATGCTTCAAAATTTACCAAAAGTGACGTTGGCTGATGAAGATGATCTCATAGACTAAAGTGTATAAGATCTCCTAAGCCCGTGTTTACCACAGATCTTATTTTCGGGGTTTATCCATAAACCCTTAATTTCTCCATAGGCTTTTTCCAAAGAATCATGGCGGAGTTTGTACCTAATTTGCTGTTTGCCTTCAAAATAAAAGTCCCCCATTGAAAGAAATTCAAACGATACAAATAGTGGAATCATACCATATTTGGACTAGATAATGCTAAACAAAGGTCGGAGTGTTGTTATATAAATTAAACACGAGACAAAAAAGGTTTAAAAAATCAGTTGATATAGCATTGTGGACTACCCCTAAGAAGCAACTTCTCATTTTGAAAATGGCCTATGTGGCGTCGATATGACTCAGAAACATTTATTCTAGTGTCAAAATGGACAACAAGGTGTAAATAGACAAATGTTGTAGTCAGTCTCGTCCAAAACTGAGATTTGTGATAGGATTTTTTTTTTTACGGATTAAAGGGTACCATAACAGTTTTCAGTGGGACCTGATATTAATGCCCATGATCAATTTGGTTTCACATTTGATATCCCTATGGGGCTAGTTAGGGACAATCAGTAAATTACACAATGTATGAGACAATATTTTAAAAGGTCCATAGCTCCAAATGTAAATTACTTAAAAACCTCAAACCAACTATAAATTGTAGAAATGAATATACAAATATTTAAAGCATTAATGAGACAACTGAAAGATGTGCAACATGAAAATATTGTCCCATTGACATTGTGTAATTTATTGAGGTCCTTATCCAAAGTCAAACCAATTTTGACATTGTTGCACACCAGCCTGAAGCTTATTGGCTAAAGAAATTGGCTCTCCCTACCTGAGAACACACAAGAGACACCCACATCAAACCACACCCCGAAACCAACTCACTTTTGAATTCAGTCATGGCTGGAAGCGTTTCCTAATGAACCAAATCTAAAATGACAATAAATCAGGAAATGCAGTCGCTCACAGGCTTTGGAGATCTTATACCTTTTGTTCTATGAGATAATATCAGTCAGTTAACATTACCTTTATGAATTATGAAGCCTTTATGTGCGTTATGTACTTTTTCTATTACATAAATGCTTCTACATTTACAAAAAAATACGTTAGCTGATGAAGATTATCTCATAGACTAAAGTGTATAAGATCTCCTAAGCCCGTGTTTACCACAGATCTTATTTTCGGGGTTTATCCATAAACCCATAATTTCTCCATAGGCTTTTTCCAAAGACTCCTGGCGGAGTTAGTACTTACAGAAAGACCATGCCGGAGTTAGTAACTACAAAACAATACTATTTATCTCTATTTTACTGAGGTATAAAGAAACAGGAGTTTATTTGCTGAAATGTCTGCTGATCACAGAACAGTGTCGATTCCCGCATATTAAAAGGGACATGCGGCTATTTGAGACAGCTTTTAAATGAAGTTTGATGATATTTTCTTCCAGGGCGGGCGTTATGGGCGGGTCTTAGGGGGCCTAGCCTGCCCTACCGTACCTCCTTGCCCTTCCAAATAAAATATTGAATATTGAACATTTATTTGACCGAGACGCGCGCCGACAGAGAGACACATCAATCTCAGTTAAAGCACCGGAGCGAGCGAAACAGCGCCCCTCTTGTCTCGGTATGTGAAGACCATGTATCTGATGCTGTCTGGAACAAAAAGAGTATGTAT
This sequence comes from Salmo trutta, assembly GCF_901001165.1. NCBI lineage: Eukaryota > Metazoa > Chordata > Actinopteri > Salmoniformes > Salmonidae > Salmo > Salmo trutta. The sequence goes on from NC_042975.1 coordinate 50,394,208, forward strand.
GGCATCTCATACTATTTCTGTCCCTACAGTTTCGCTCGCTCGGATGCTTTCTCCGGTGATATAGTTTCAACATCTGTCCAGTATAAACCCAATGCGTTTCAACGTGAATAATATGCAGACCCAAGCCCATTGTCAGGGCGGAGACATGAGCATATCCTCGTCATATCCAGATCTCTGGTTTCAGCCTCTTGTGAATTGAAAATTAAAGTTGGCGGATGCGCAGTGCACTGTTAGGACGTTAAAGTAAATAAATGTGTTGCCAAAATTATATAACTCCTTTCTAAATAAAATAATTCAAAACACTTCACTAGGAAGCATGACTTAGCCACAGAGAATCATTCGCTTATTTTTTTATTTTTTTGCTGTGGTCTAGATGACTGAGTTGCGGCTGTCAGGGAAAAGCTTCTACAATATGTGTGAAGATAATGTGTCTTGATATATTTCAAAATGCTGTATCAATAAGGGGAGAGGGATGTGGCGAAGAAATGGTGCATCTCCAGAAATCATGCATATGTTGGAAAGTGCCCATTTGGCAATGTCTTATTTGTGATCGTCTTAACTCACCACGCACACCACTCATTTTTTCTTCGCCTCACACAAGTCAACAAAGTCTGTTTTTTTTTAACATCCATTGTGAATGATAGTTGCTCAGTTCCATCATTCGTCCCAACACTCCCGGCCACCGCACTTGATAATCCCCAAGCCTCGGTGTGAAAGAGCAAAATATCATGATCTGATGATCCCATATATCCAGTGGAAAGGTAATTAAAAAAAAACAGCTTTCTGTCGCGAGTTAACTGGCGCAGGAAACTTTGAAGGCCCGTAATTGGCCCGTTGATACAATGTTGTAAGATTGTTAGCCACAGCTTCGGGCCGGACTCTAATGATTTGATAAACCGTTGAACATCACTAACAATTGCTCATGTCAAGACAGATAGACTTGGGAGGCAGACAGGCGTAGAAGAGAGATGAATGTGATTGAAATAACCTGAATTTTCATCAGGATATTTGCTACTGTTTTTATTTGTCGGCTTTAGGCCTATGTTTTTCACCTAGTTGATGATGGAAGTTCTAGGTGTAGGCTACTGCGGCATTGGTCTATACTATACTATACTATACTATACTATACTATACTATACTATACTATCTCTGAGTCCTATGCTCTCATTTCTCTCTTTACAGCATATCAATGTGTCCATATGACACAGGTTAGTGCTCTCGCCATAGTTGCATTTGAACTTTTAGATTTTTATCATTTTACTTCATATTTTTATTATTAACCAAGGTGCCAATGAATTTGAGAAAACGAAAACGTTATTATTGAAATGAAACTGTTCCACTAAAACGTGCAAATATAAATATTCATAACTGTCACGCAGATCGGTAGAAATAGTAGGATAAATTGTAAACTTCCCCAAACTTGAAACTCGTGAGCTGCCCGTGGTCTTTACTATTACACCTATTTAAAAAAAATACGTGCAAGCGCGTGCACACAGGAGGTCCCGTGAAAAACCCGGCCTGCCAATGGAAATCAAATGCCCTTCCAACTGATTCCTTCTGGCGCCGGTTATGTTTTCATCTTGTTCTGTAGTTTGCTAAATTCCTGTTCTATTGACGGACACTGGCTGCGCTAAAGACGGAGGCTTCAACCACAAGGGCACAGGCCCTATTGAAATGAATGACATCTGGCTCAACGCAAAAGACTGTTCAGATGGAATGTAAATGGTTTGGCCAAAATAAATACACCTCTAGTCAAATTATGTAATTCTTGGATGTTTCTATTTTCTGAAAATCTGCATTTCCATCCATCAGTCTAGCGAGCCTATCCATTATCAAAGTCAAAATAATTGCACTTTTGGAAACTAAGCCTTTGTCATCTTATATGTAAATGAGTTCTGATGAAACAGGTGTTGTGCCGAAAATCTCCCCCCTGCCAGAACCCCCCCCCCTTCGCGTGAACGCGCACACACTCAATTCTTCATTGTTGCGACTTGCTTGCTAGTTGAGATTTCTGCCCTTCACTCCGTTGTCAGTTTAGCCTACATTTCACTGATCTTAGTAGCAGAAAGCATTTTTTTTTACATTTGTGTCTTTAAAGGCAGCTGTCAATGATCACGTTAGCCTGCGTTTCATAATTCTTTTATGTCGGTTTGATAGCGGGGGAGGCACTAGTAATGTCTTCAGTTTTCGGTTTGGCTATTTGTTTCAAGTGTATTAGTCTATAAATATATCTCTTTGCCAAAATTCTTAATCTCTCCCAAGTCTTATTCGACTAGTAGTTGTTCTGAAATGTTTACTGCTTGGCTACATTTTACTCCCTCCTCTATGTTTAATATAACACAAAGACATGAGTTATTCATTTCGGTTGCCTATCCTGACGTGAAGTTTGTTCTATAGAAAGTATTTGACTCTGATGTGTGCCACAGAAAGTATTTGACTCCTGTGACAAAATTTAGGAAGTTGGGGGGGGGGGGGGGGATTTCGGCAAGGCCATTTTCTTGCCTGTCGAAATTCTCCCCCCCCCAGCCACAAAATTAAGGAATTTAGAAGGGGCGTGCAAAAATCCTCCCCGCCTTCTAATTTCCTTAATTTTGTCGCTAGTCAAATACTTTCTATAGAACAAACTTCAAACACTTTTTGTGTTGGCCTACAAACTTGAGCACAGATCCATTGAGCAATCAGGTTTCCCCTTATGTCATCAGTATCTATCCCAAGCAGAACTGAGAATATCCTGTGTGTGTAGTTAGGGACTACACAGAACAGATACTTTAGGGAAACTGGACTTTTGAAATGAAAGTCGTCCAAGGGCAAGTCCAATGTCATTCAACATCCTTTCTGTGATCGTAAGTTTCAAGTGTATTTGCCATATTGAATACATTTGAAATATTTTAGAGTGAAAGTGGCTAAATAGGCAACAGGGTGATGGATGTGGAGGAAGGGAGCTGTTGGTTACCCAAGGGGAATCCTGCAATCCAGGATGAATCTCACACATGTCTGTGCAATGACAGCACACTGACATGAGGCCCCCTCCTCTAAGCCCGGCCCCCTCTCCTTTATCCACATCCACATCTAATCATTTTTTACAAATGTCTCAGAGAAGCATTGAGGAAGATTGGAATTGAAATTGGAATTCCAGTTTACTTCCTGAATTGACAAGGAATTGACACCAACGCTGTTTTACAGAGTAGTCAGTGTGACCAGACCAACACAAGAACACATGAAACCCTGGCCCGCTCTGTAGGTGGCTGTCACCTCATGTGATTTTTGTCCGTTCTATGAATAACTAGAACAATCTCACTCAGGCAGAAAGTGCAGAGCGCTGTCACAGCACGCTGACTGCGTCCCAAATGGCACCCTGTTCCCCATATAGTGCACTACTTTTGAAAGAGACCTATAGACGCTTGTCAAAAGTAGTGCACTATAGGGAATAGTATGCCATTTGTCACAGCACACCATGTCAGCCGGCAGCTGCTGGCTCCAGCCCACTTTGGGATGCAGTTTTCCATTTATAGAGCATTTCCCTTGCCCATCTCCCCAACCCAAACACAGAACCAAACAGGCCAAATTTGTGAGTCATGTTCCCACAGCTAAACCCCCATAACCTTTCATGACAATAGCACCAGACTGACACAGCATGAGACAAGAGTTTTTGAAACGGGTGCAAATTCTTCTCTACTGTTTTTATTTACTTTCATTGGAAAATAAATCAAGTGTATTTGAAAGGACACAATATAGATATTCATTAATTGAATTACACTCATGCATTGCAATATCCTAAGGGGATCAAAATTGTTGTTTAGATCGTAATTCTTGTGATTTTCACTTATTCATGAAGTAAAAGGTATTTGGCTTCTTCCGCTCATCTGTTGAACCACCTGTAATACAATACAGCTGACAGCATAGCTCATATCATATCCACCCTCCTCTGCAGTAATGGTGTTCTCACACTTCCTAAAGGGCAGATTCTGCTGTGATAATTTTATAATTTATGCAAATACCTATATGAACATACAACATGCCTTCACAATTTAAACACACATGTTATTTGAAGCATCAAGCAGACAGCGATTTTCCGGCTCAATGTCTTAAGGTCAATACTTACAGTCAATCAATCAAAATTATCACATGGTTACACTGTCAGGGCAGATTTTAGAGCGATACATTGCATACATTTGGGTCTGTCTGTAGACCAGAAGTCCAACTAAAATGACTGTTACGTCTGTCCACAGAGTAACTATTCCTTTGTTCAGTATGCCATTCATTGCTTTCATATGTAAAGACTAACACTGCACTCTAGTGGCCAGGGATGTACATTGTGGTTTTAAACCCGTGTCCTTGCATGGCCTGTCAACCTGGCACTCCTCCAGTAAGTCTAATAACAGCAGTGTGGCCTTGGTATATTGCCCTGCTCTGCCTGCAGTCATTAATGCCCCAGTGCACGTATCCTATCCTCAACAGACTACAGTCTGGGAAGCTTGTTATATAACTGTCAGTAGGCTATGTCAAGCTGACTGAGACAGTCTCTGGCTGTGTCCTTTTGCCCAGGGCTTTCTAGTTTATACAGTGTATAGCAGTAAATACAAAAAAATCGAGGGGGTCGAAGAAAATAGAGCTAATTGCAATCCACAACCAGTGGAGAACTACTTTGATTGTATTTGGTTACTGGTGATTCTCATGAAATAATAATAAACAACCATTATCTGAGGTTTTAGGGTATTTAGTTTATGTATGTACAGGCAACTGCCAAAATAAAGGAAACACCAACAAGTGTCAATAATAGGGCGTTGGGCCACCACGAGCCACCAGAACGCTGTCTCAGGTGTCGCTCCAGAATCCACCAAAGTGTTCAATTGGGTTGAGATCTGGTGACTGAGACACACACCCACCTACCCCCTTTAAACCCCCTATGCACCTTTGAGACCCTTCTTTCAGTCACTGAGATCTCTTCTTCTAGTCATGGTAGCCTAAGCATGATGGGATGTTAATTGCTTAATTAACTCAGGGACCACACCTGTGTGGAAGCACCTGCTTTCAATATACTTTGTATCCCTTATTTTCTCAAGTGTTTCCTTTATTGTGGCAGTTACCTGTAGCTACAACAGAAAGACAAATCAAATAAAAGTTTATTGGTCGTGTTCACAGATATGCAGAAGTTATTGCAGGTGCAGCGAAATGCTTGTGTTTCTAGCTCTAACAGTGCAGTAATAATACCTAGCAATACAAAACAGTACGCACATAATCCCAAAAGTAAAAAATAAATGGAAATTAAGAAATATCCTAACGAGCAATGTCAGAGTCCGGAATGTTACAAAGTGAGATAAAATTGATTATATTTTTTGTCAACGATCTATACAAAATACTCTAATGTGAAAGTGGAAGAAAAATTCTAACATTTATGAAAATGAAACACAAAATAAAGTATTCAACCTCTTGAGTTAAATGTTAGAATCACATTTGGCAATTACAGCTGTGAGTCTTTCTGGGTACGTCTCTAAGAACTTTCCACGCCTGGAAAATTGGTTGTTGATCATTGCTAGACAATCATCTTCAGGTCTTTCCATAGATTTTCAAGCATATTTAAGTCAAAACTGTAACTTGGCCACTCACTGCCTTCTTGGTAAGAAATGCCAGTGTAGATTTGGCCTTGTGTTCTAGGTCCTGCTGAAAGGTGAATTCATTTCCCAGTGTCTGGTGGAAAAACAGACTGAACCATGTTTTCGTCAGTACTTAACAATTACAAGCATACCCATAACAACTGTCACGGTTGTCGTAAGGAAAGGACCAAAACGCAGCAGGGACATGTATACTCATCTTCTTTATTGACGGGAAAAGAAGGAAAAAAAACAAACACATATACAAAAATAACAAAACGATGAACGACAAAATAACAGTCTTGAAGGCAACACAGCAATCCAAGAACAATCTCCCACAAACAATTAACCAAACACATACCCATATATAGGACTCTCAATCAGAGGCAACTAGAAAACACCTGCCTCCAATTGAGAGTCCAACCCCAATAAACTAGACATAGAAATACAAAAAACTAGAGACCACATAGAAATACAAACATAGAACATAACCCCAAAAACCCGGAACTAACTAAACCAACACCCTACTAAATAAATCACCACCCCGAACCACATAAACAAAATACCCTCTGCCATGTCCTGACCAAACTACAATAACAAATAACCCTTATACTGGTCAGGACGTGACAACAATATAGCCAACACTATGCTTGAAAATATGGAGTGGTACTCAGTGGATTTCCCCAATGGTGACCTGGCCAAGATAAAGCAAAGCAGTTCGACAACATACAACAACACAGAGTTACACATGGAGCAAAACAAATATACAGTCAATAATACAGTAGAAAAACAAGTCTATGTATAATGTGAGCAAATGAGGTGAGTTAAGGGAGGTAAAGGTAAAAAAAAGTCAGTGGTGGCAAAGTAAATACAATATAGCAAGTAAAACACTGGAATGGTAGATTTGTAGTAGAAGAAAGTGCAAAGTACAAATAGAGATAATGGGGTGCAAAGGAGCAAAATAAAATAAATAAATACAGTAGGGGAAGAGGTAGTTGTTTGGGCTAAATTATAGATGGGCTATGTACAGGTGCAGTGATCTGTGAGCTGCTCTGACAGCTGGTGCTTAAAGCTAGTGAGGGAGATAAGTGTTTCCAGTTTTAGAGATTTTTGTAGTTCGTTCCAGTCATTGGCAGCAGAGAACTGGAAAGAGAGACGGCCAAAGGAGGAATTGGCTTTGGGGGTGACCAGAGAGATATACCTGCTGGAGCGCGTGCTACAGGTGGGTGCTGCTATGGTGACCAGTGAGCGGAGATAAGGGGGGACTTTACCTAGCAGGGTCTTGTAGATGACCTGGAGCCAGTGGGTTTGGCAACGAGTATGAAGCGAAGGCCAGCCAACGAGAGCGTACAGGTCGCAGTGGTGGGTAGTATATGGGGCTTTGGTGACAAAACGGATGGCACTGTGATACTGCATCCAGTTTGTTGAGTAGGGTATTGGAGGCTATTTTGTAAATGACATCGCCAAAGTCGAGGATCGGTAGGATGGTCAGTTTTACGAGGGTATGTTTGGCAGCATGAGTGAAGGATGCTTTGTTGCGAAATAGGAAGCCAATTCTTGATTTAACTTTGGATTGGAGATGTTTGATGTGAGTCTGGAAGGAGAGTTTACAGTCTAACCAGACACCTAGGTATTTGTAGTTGTCCACATATTCAGAACCATAAGTCAGAACCGTCCAGAGTAGTGACGCAGGACAGGCGGGCAGGTGCAGGCAGCGATTGGTTGAAGAGCATGCATTTAGTTTTACTTGTATTTAGGAGCAGTTGGAGGCCACGGAAGGAGAGTTGTATGGCATTGAAGCTCGTCTGGAGGGTTGTTAACACAGTGTCCAAAGAAGGGCCAGAAGTATACAGAATGGTGTCGGCTGCGTAGAGGTGGATCAGAGACTCACCAGCAGCAAGAGCGACATCATTGATGTTTACAGAGAAAAGAGTTGGCCCAAGAATTGAACCCTGTGGCACCCCCATAGAGACTGCCAGAGGTCCGGACAACAGGCCCTCCGATTTGACACACTGAACTCTATCAGAGAAGTAGTTGGTGAACCAGGCGATGCAATCATATGAGAAACCAAGGCTATTGAGTCTGCCGATGAGGATGTGGTGATTGACAGAGTCGAAAGCTTTGGCCAGGTCAATGAAAGCGGTTACGATATTGTTTAGGACCTTGAGCGTGGCTGAGGTGCACCCATGACCAGCTCTGAAACCAGATTGCATAGCGGAGAAGGTGCGGTGGGATTCGAAATGGTCGGTAATCTGTTTGTTGACTTGGCTTTCGAAGACCTTAGAAAGGCAGGGTAGGATGGATATAGGTCTATAGCAATTTGGGTCAAGAGTGTCCCCTCCTTTGAAGAAAACAACATTGGTCGAGAAATTAACTTTCAACTTTCAATTAACTTTCTGGTAACAGCTCTGGTAGGCATTCCTGCAGTCAGCATGCCAATTGCATACTCCCTCAAAACTTGAGACATCTGCAGCATTGTATTGTGTGACAAAATGTCACATTTTAGAGTGGCCTTTTATTGTCCCCAGCACAAGGTGCACCTGTGTAATGATCATACTGTTTAATCAGCTTCTTGATATGCCACACCTGTCAGATGGATGGATTATCTTGACAACGGAGAAATGCTCACTAACAGGAATGTAAACTAATTTGTGCACAACATTTGAGAGAAATACGCTTTTGTGCATGTTGAACATTTCTGGGATCTTTTTATTTCAGCTCATGAAACATGGTACCAACACTTTACATGTTGCGTTTATATTTTTGTTCAGTGTATATATATATATATATAATGGTGTGTATAGACAGTATGGACAGTATCTGAATAGAAAGGTGTGTACAGCAGTAGTTATATAGGATGAGCCATGACTAGAATACAGTATATACATATAAAGTGGGTCAAAAGTATGTAAACATTATTAAAGTGGCCAGTGTTCAATGACTATATATATATAGGGCAAAGCAGTCTCTAAGGTGCAGGGTAGAGTACTGGGTGGTAGCCCGACAGGATGCTCCCAGTGGTGCATCTATAGAAGTTTGTGAGGGTCTTAGGGGCCAAGCCGAATTTCTTAAGCCTCTTGAGGTCGAAGAAGCGCTGTTGCACCTTTTTTACGACATTGTAGGCAGGTAGCCTAGCAGTTAGAGTGTTGGGCCAGTAACCAAAATGCTGATTCAAATACCAACAAGGTGAAAAATCTTTTGATGTGCCCTTGAGCAAGACACTTAAACCTACTTTGCTCTGTAGCACTGTACTACTATTGCTGACCCTGTAAAACAACACATTTCACTGCACCTATCCGGTGTTTGTGACAATAAAAAACATTTTTTTGAAGGGACCATTTCAGGTCGTTAGTGATGTGCACGCCAAGGAACTTGGAGCTTTTGACTGCCTCCACTGCAGCCCCGTAGATGTGGATGGGCGTGCTCTCTCTGCTGTCTCCTTCAGTCCACAATCAGTGTAGTGGGAGAGATTATTTTCCTGGCACCACTCCACCTGGGCTCTCACCCCCTTCATGTAGGCTGTCCCATCATTGTTGGTAATCAGTCTGTTGTGTCCTCAGCAAACTTAATGATTGCGTTGGAGACGTGCGTGGCTACACAGTCATGGGTGTACAGAGAGTAAAGGAGGAGGCTGAGCACACACCCCTGTGGGACCCCTGAGGATCACCATGGCGTAGGTGTTGTTGCCTACTTTCACCACTTGGAGTCGCCCCGTCATGAAGTCTAGGACCCAGTTGCATAGGGAAGGTTTCAGACCCAGGGCCCTGAGCTTAGTGATGAGCTTGGAGAGAACTATTGTGTTGAAGGCTGAGCTGTAGTCGATGAACAGCATTCTTACATAGTTATTTCTCTTGTCCAGGTGGGATAGGGCAGTGTGCAGTGCAATGGCGGATCTATTGGGGCGGTATGCGAATTGTAGTGGGTCTAGGTTGTTTGGTAAGGTGGAGGTGATATGGTCCTTAACTAGCCTCTCAAAGTTCAGTTACCTTTGCTTTCAACCAACTTCCATAATAAAGTCTCCAAGGGCCCAGTATGGTATTTAGGTGAAGAGTGCCTTACAATAAAAAGTTTGATGGGAGTATTATTATTCTTGGAAGGCAAAAGTGAGGCGGAGAAAAAGGGGCCGGAGGACGGGCTGCCATCTGAGAATGCGTAGGCAATCGAATAAACCACCACTTCGTTCCATTCTGCTAGCAAACGTGCAATCTTTGGACAATAAAATAGATGACCTACACAGAAGATTAAACTACCAACGGGACATTCACGGAGTCGTAGCTGAACGACGACACTATCAACATACAGCTGGCTGGTTCTACGCTGCACTGGCAGGATAGAACAGCGGCGTCTGTTAAGACAAGTGGCGGCGGACTATGTATTTTTGTAAATAACAGCTGGTGCACGATGTCTAAGGAAGTCTCGAGCTATTGCTCGCCTGAGGTAGAGTATCTCATGATAAGACGTAGACCACACTATCTACCTAGAGAGTTTTCATCTGTATTTTTCGTAGCTGTTTAGATACCATCACAGTCAGAGGCTGGCACTAAAACAGCATTGAATATGCTGTATTCCGCCATAAGCAGACAAGAAAATGCTCACCCAGAGGTGGCGCTCTTAGTAGCCGGAGACTTTAATGCAGGGAAACTTAAATCCGTTTTACCAAATTTCTATCAGCATGTTAAATGTGCAACAAGAGGAATAAAAACTCTGAATCACCTTTACTCCACACACAGAGATGCATACAAAGCTCTCCCTTGCCCTCCATTTGGAAAATCTGACCATAATTCTATCCTTCTGATTCCTGCTTACAAGCAAAAATTAAAGCAGGAAGCACCAGTGACTAGATCAATAAAAAAATTGTCAGATGAAGCAGATGCTAAGCTACAGGACTGTTTTGCTAGCACAGACTGGAATATGTTCCAGCATTCCTCCGATGGCATTGAGGAGTTCACCACATCAGTCATTGGCTTCATCAATAAGTGCATCGATGACGTCGTCCCCACAGTGACCGTACGTACATACCCCAACCAAAAGCCATGAATTACAGGCAACATCCACACTGAGCTAAAGGCTAGAGCTGCCGCTTTCAAGGAGTGGGACTCTAACCTGGAAGCTTATAAGAAATCCCACTATACCCGCCGACAAACCATCAAACAGGCAAAGCGTCAATACAGGACTAAGATTGAATCGTACTACACTGGCTCTGACGCTCGTCGGATGTGGCAGGGCTTGCAAACCATTACAGACTATAACCAGCAGCATACCACCCTGCATCCCACTGCTGGCTTGCTTCTGAAGCTAAGCAGGGTTGGTCCTGGTCAGTCTCTGGATGGGAGACCAGATGCTGCTGGAAGTGGTGTTGGAGGGCAAGTAGGAGGCACTCTTTCCTCTGGTCTAAAAAAATATCCCAATCCCCCAGGGCAGTGACTGGGGACACTGCCCTCTATAGGGTGCTGTCTTTCGGATGGGATGTTAAATGGGTGTCCTGACTCTCTGAGGTCATTAAAGATCCCATGGCCCTTATTGTAAGAGTAGGGGTGTTAACCCTGGTGTCCTGGCTAAATTCCCAAGTTGTCCTTCATACCATCATGGTCACCTAATCATCCCCAGCTTACAATTGGCTCATTCACCCCCCCTCCTCTCCCCTGTAACTATTCCCCAGGTTGTTGCTGTAAATGAGAATGTGTTCTCAGTCAACTTACCTGGTAAAAAATAAAGGGAAGCAGAGCTGCCTGGTGACATGAGCCTACTGGTTGAGCTAAACTACTTCATTGCTTGCTTTGAGGCAAATAACACTGAAGCATGCATGAGAGCACCAGCTGTTCTGGAAGACTGTGTGATCATGCTCTCTTTCAACATTTGCAGGGCCAGATGGATGTACTCTGAGCATGCGCTGACCAAGTGTCTTCACTGACATTTTCAACCTCTCTGAGTCTGTAATACCAACATGTTTCAAGTAGACCACCTGTGCCCAAGAACACAAAGGTAACCTCCGTAAATGACTACTGACCCGTAGCACTCACGTTTGTAGCCATGAGTGCTTTGAAAGGCTGGTCATGGCTCACATCAACACCTTTATCCCAGAAACCCTGCAATCTCTATTGCACTCCACACTGCCCTTTCCCACCTGGACAAAAGGAAAACCTATGTGAGAATGCAGCTCTGCGTTCAACACCATAGTGCCCTCAAAGCTCATCAATAAGCTAAGGACCTTGGGACTAAACTCCTCCCTCTGCAACTGGATCCTGGACTTCCTGATGGGACGCCCCCAGGTGGTAAGGGTAGGTAACAACACATCCGCCACACTGATCCTCAACACAGGGGCCCCTCAAGGATGCGTGCTCACTCCCCTCCTGTACTCCCTGTTCACTCATGACTGCACGGCCAGGCACGACTCCAACATCATCATTGAGTTTGCCGATGACACAACAGTGGTAGGCCTGAACACCGACAACAACGAGACAGCCTTTTGGGAGGAGGTCAGAGACCTGGCCGTGTGGTGCCAGGACAACAACCTATCCCTCAACGTGATCAAGACTAAGGAGTTGATTGTGGCCTACACCATCGAGTGCATCCTGACTGGTTGCATCAATGCCTGGTATGGCAACTGCTCGGCCTCCGACCGCAAGGCACTACAGAGGGTAGTGCGAACTGCCCAGTACATCACTGGGGCCAAGCTTCCTACCATCCAGGACCTCTATTCCAGGGTGAGTCAGAGGAAGGCCCTAAAAATTGTCAAAGACTCCAGCCACCCTAGTCATAGACTGTTCTCTTTGCTACCGCACGGCAAGCGGTAGCTGAGCGCCAAGTCTAGGTCCAAGAGGCTTCTAAACAGCTTCTACCCCCAAGCTATAAGACTCCTGAACTCCTAATCAAATGGCTACCCAGACTATTTGCATTGCCCCCCCCCCCTCTTTTACACTGCTGCTCCTCTCTGTTGTTATCATCTATGCATAGTCACTTTAATAACTCTTCCTTCATGTACATATTACCTCAACTAACCGGTGCCCCCGCACATTGACTCTGTATCGGTATCCCCTTGTATATAGTCTCGCTATTGTTATTTTACTGCTGCTCTTTAATGACTTCTTACTTTTATTTCTTATTCTTATCTGTTTATTTTTTTATTTTTAACTACGTTGGTGGTTAGGGGCTCGTAAGAAAGCTTTTCACTGTAAGGTCTACACCTGTTGTATTCGGCGCATGTGACTAATACGATTTGATTTGATAAACACAACCTCTGGAGAAATACAGTATGAGTTTTATTTTGTAGCATGATACCTCCTATCAAATTAAGGCTTAGTCTGTGTATACATTTACACTACCGGTCAAAAGTTTTAGATCACCTACTCATTCAAAGGTTTTTCTTTATTTTTGATATTTTCCACATTGTAGAATAATAGTGAAGACACCAAAACTATGAAATAACACATGGAATTATGTACTAACCAAAAAAGTGTTATGCAAATCAAAATATATTTTATATTTGAGATTCTTCAAATAGCCACCCTTTGCCTTGATGACAGCTTTGCACGCTCTTGGCATTCTCTCAACAATCTTCATGAGGTAGTCATGAGGTAGTCACTGGTGTTAATTTGTGAAATGTATTTCCTTCTTAATGCGTTTGAGCCAATCAGTTGTGTTGTGACAAGGTAAGGGTGGTATACAGAAGATAGCCCTATTTGGTAAAAGACCAAGTCCATATTATGGCAAGAACAGCTCAAATAATCAAAGAGAAAAGACAGTCCATCATTACTTTAAGACATGAAGGTCAGTCAATAAGGAACATTTCAAGAACTTTGAAAATGTCTTAGTGTGGTCGCAAATTCATCAAGCGCTATGGTGAAACTGGCTCTCATGATGACCGCCACAGGAATGGAAGACCCAGAGTTACCTCTGCTGCAGAGGATAAGTTCATTAGAATTACCAGCCTCAGAAATTGCAGCTCAAATAAATGCTTTACAGAGTTCAAGTAACAGACACATCTCAACATCAACTGTTCAGAGGAGACTGTGTGAATCAGGCCTTCATGGTCGAATTGCTGGAAAGAAACTACTTCTAAAGGACACCAATAAGAAGAAGAGACTTACTTGGGCCAAGAAACACGAGCAATGGACATTAGACCGGTGGAAATTTTCCTTTGGTCTAGAGTCCAAATTGGAGATTTTTGGTTCCAACCGCCATGTCTTTGTGAGACGTGGTGTGGGTGAACAGATGATCTCCGCATGTGTATTTCCCACCGTAAAGCATGGAGGAGGAGGTATTATGGTGTGGGGGTACTTTGCTGGTGACACTGTCTGTGATTTATTTAGAATTCAAGGGACAATTATCCAGCATGGCTACCACAGCATTCTGCAGCGATATGCCATCCCATTTGGCTTGGGCTTAGTGGGACTATCATTTGATTTCAACAGGACCATGACCTCCAGGCTGTGTAAGGGCTATTTTAGCAAGAAGGGGAGTGATGGAGTGCTGCATCAGATGACCTGGGTTCCACAATCCCCCGACCTCAACCAAATTGAGATGGTTTGGGATGAGTTGGACCGCAGAGTGAAGGAAAAGCAGCTATCAAGTGCTCAGCATATGTGGGAACTCCTTCAAAGCATTCCAGGTGAAGCTGGTTGAGAGAATGCCAAGACTGTACAAAGCTGTCTTCAAGGCTATTTGAAGAATCTCAAATATCAAATATATTTTGATTTGTTTAACATTTTTTGGTTACTACATGATTCCATTTGTGTTATTTCATAGCTTTGATGTCTTCACTATTATTCTATGATGTAGAAAATAGTAAAAAGAAAGAAAAACCCCTGAATGAGTAGGTGTTCTAAACTTTTGACCAGTAGTGTATATAAATAGTAGATAGTAGATTTTATTGCTTTGTCTTACAAAGTTCATTGACTTTCTCTGTAATTATGTTAAATCATATGCAGTAAAAAAGAGCATCTCTACATACAGGTAGATAATAAAGGTATCGTGCGAGATTTTGATCTGATGAAGGCTAGATCTGCTGGGATTGGGAATCCATAAAAAGGACCAAAGGTCTAGCTGATAGCAGCATGCCTGTCTGTCTGGGAGACTCAAGTCTCTCTGTACCAAAGGCTTTTGGTATTTTAGCTCTCTCTCACCGTATCAGACGGAACACAACCTGGTCTCTGTCTCTTTCACTCCTAGGCCAGGACCCTCACAGGGTAAGAGGTTTATCAGTTATATATATGCACTGCTTATATCAATTATTATGATTAACTATCAGTTTAATTAGTATCAATTTAAACATGCTCAATGAAGTTTGACTTGTTTTGGTTGTCTTTTAATCAGTCTTGTGTGACATTTTATCTTTGTGAGGTGAGTCCATGTGATTACCATTTCATACAGTTATAGTAAATGTAAAAATAAACTTTTCTTTATTTCGCAATGATAACCAATAGCATGTCCTTTTTCTTTTGCGTGGATGACAGTTATACTGATAGATAGAATATGTGACTTTAATTGCCACAGGTTTGCATATAAACCTACTCGATTTATGCTATCATTTGATAGCTCAGTGATAAAAAGAAAATATCAATTCGCATACGCACTGCCAAAATGATCAGGCAGGCAACTATGTTTGTATTGAAGAGAGTACTGAGGCCTACCTACTATGTGAATGTTGTTTCAGGTTCTACACCAATAGCATAAAAAGGCACTAAAGTGGCTCAATAAACATCCAAAAAATGAGTATTCTGAAGAAGAGTATTCTCAAAGAGAAGAAGATCAGTAAGTTGTTTATTATTGCTGATTCAGCATTGTGACAGACTTCATATGAGGCCTCTATATGATATGTAACCATGCCTGTAAGCCCCAGTAGCTGCATATACATGTAAGAAAAATTCCTTATCAGACAGATTTCATTTTAACCCATGTAAAAATGGGTGTAATCAATTGACAAAGTTTGGTTTTGTGTACGTGTGTGTCAGAATTCAACGATGTCGAGGAGAGTGCAACGCAGAACAGCTCGATCGGGGCAGTACGATGGGAAATGCCAGAAGACCTACAGACTCACAACTCAGCACCTAAACTAAAATTGAGCAGCAAACCATCCAGACAAAAGGTACAGGATGGACATTACAGTCAGAGATAGAGAGGGAGAGAGAATAAAGTATATGGATAATGGCAGTGAAAGTGAAAGTGAGAGACAGTGAATTGACAGCTTGATTTTCTTTTTTGAATCTCTTTCCTTATAGGGCCTAAAGGACCTGCACAGCCTGCAGGAATGTGTTAGATTCATCACACAGTGGAAACAACAGGTGGAGGTCGTCTGCAAGGTAGGCCTGAGACTAAATATTTAGGGTCTGCAAGGTAGACCTGAGACTAAATATTTAGGGTCTGCAAGGTAGGCCTGTGACTAAATATTTAGGGTCTGCAAGGTAGGCCTGAGACTAAATATTTAGGGTCTGCAAGGTAGGCCTGAGACTAAATATTTAGGGTCTGCAAGGTAGGCCTGTGACTAAATATTTAGGGTCTGCAAGGTAGGCCTGAGACTAAATATTTAGGGTCTGCAAGATAGGCCTGAGACAGAAGATCTGTCTGGGCTGGGCCTTACTGTATAAGGTTTGGTTAGGTAGGCCTGAGACTTAGGGACCGGGTCCCACGTTGGGCCCAAATCCTTTGTTATATGTATATTTGTATATTTATTGATCGGTCTTTATTCGTATGTGTAGGAGTACTGAAACACTGTATGGGAGCCGGCGTTCTGTTGTAGGGTAATGTAGATTGACAGTTGAAATCATCAGTTACCCCTAGGTATACACACGGTATACTGGTATGTATAACACCTTTTATAAACTGGATGGTTCGAGCCCTGAATGTTGATTGGCTGACAGCCGTGGTATATCAGACCGTATACCACGGGTATGACAAAGCATTTATTTTTACTGCTCTAATTACGTTGGTAACCAGTTTATAATATCAATAAGGCACCTCGGGGGTTTGTGATATATGGCCAATATACCATGGCTAAGGGCTGTGTCCAGAAACTCTGCGTTGGGTGGTGCATAAAAACAGCCCTTAGCCGTGATATATTGGCCATATACCACACCTCCTCAGGCCTTATTGCTTAAATATACTGAGTAAATGAAGCAAGAAGAGTATAAATTAATCTGTTTTAAATGTACTTTTTGAAAGCTTTGTGGTTGCTGAGCAGATTAAATTGAAACACGTGTCAAATTCTATTGAGTCACTTTCTGACTTAAATGAGACAACTCATCTTGATGTCTTAGTTTGTTATGGCTTATAATGGAGTTTATTTCATGCTGTTAGAAAATGAATTTTCTGGTTATGGATTTGTCATTATGGTTTCCCGGGTTGAGTTCTTTCTTTGTCTGGTTTGATCTGCTTATGGATAGTAAATCACTTCACATCATTTGAAGAAACTAAATGAAATCACTAAATGAAATCACTATAGGAAACCATGCTTTGTTTTGGATTTGATCATTTGAGCTAAATATTATGCATCATATTCTATCTAAAGTGTATGTATGTCAGTATTGCGTGTAGATTATAGAAGGTCATATGTCCTCTTAATGGAAAACTACGATGAGATTTGAATCTGGGACAAGGAGATGTCGAAGTACAAAATCCCCCAAAACCAAGTGACTAAATGGATCGCCCTTTATCTTAACCTTTATCCTGAGTCGTAATCCAGAATGGCCTTTGACAAGGAAATAGAGCCTTCACTGTTGTCGTTTTATGGGACTTTCATAAACGTTGCTCAGGAAGACTGTATGCCATAAATCCATGGATCACGGTGGTTGATAAAAAAACTGTATAATTCTTATGAAAGAACTTACCAGTCCTCAGATAAACTAAACGTGGAATAAGATACCGGATCTAAATTTGGTGGGGGAGATGCTACATCAGCTCATTGGGACCGGAGTGGGTATGGTGGCCTGACATATGAATGGGAAGAAGCTTTGGGGCAAATTACGGAATTTCTTGCGAACCTTGCTTCAAATACTATTTGAAATCATTTCAAATGCTTTATCTGTGCTTGATTGAGCATGCCTGACTAAATGGACCAATAGAATAGTCACAAAACTGTAAACCCCACCCATCTAGCACTCTAGGCAGGCTAGAGGAAACGCTCAAATAGTATTTGAGTGTAAATTACAGTTTTGTGCTGTGTAAGTCAACTTGTTGTTGTGTGTTGTTCTGCAGCGCAGTAAGAATGTCAGAGTGGACCAGCAGAGCGAAAAGAGTCTGGAACAGTGTCGTAAACTCATCCTCCAATGGGCAGAGGAGTTGAAGAGAGTGGACACAGTGAGTGGGTTACTAACAATATTCTCACAAATCTCATCTCGAGCTACTTGCATATTCATACTGGAAAATATGGATGGGGTTGACTGGGACATGACAGATAAAGAGGAGGGGGGGGAAGTGATCTCCTATACTTTACTATGATGTGAATTAATCAAACCAGGATGATCAATTGAGCATCCATTAATCTTACTCATAACAATTATTTATTTCATTTATATGTGACACTGATACAAACACAATAATTGGCTATACTTCATATGTTTTACTCTGTCCCACAGAGTGCCTGGATACAGGAGAGAGCTGACCTCATAGACCTGGAGAAGAACAGGGAGGATCCTGAACCCTCCACACAGGCAGAGCAGAGGATCATGGAATGGGCTAAGGAGCTGCAGAGTGTCACAGAGGTGTGTGTGTTCTTGCCAGCCATAGCCAACATTTCTGATTGACACATATCATTGGTGTAGCTAGAGGTTGCCTGATCTAGGGTCAGAGTCAGTCTCAATGAGATCAAATCAATGAAGGAATCTTGCACCGTTTGTGTCCATTCAGAGATGTGGTCTGATGAGGGATGAGCTGACCCAGATGCTGAGACGGCTAGAGCTGAATAAGAAGAAGCTGGTGACCCTCCTGCCCTTCCTGGAGTTCATCACCTGGTCTCTACTGAAGGAAGAGGACAGCAGCATGGTGAGGCACACAGCCCTAACCCTATGTTCAATCCTGACCCTAACCAAAACCCTAGCTTCATGTCCACATGCGAGTTCAACCCTAACAATAACCCTGCCACCCACACATTTCTCTCAAACTTTGTAGGATCCAGTCTTATTACATTTCTTTACAATTTCAAGCTATGATTGGTACCATTTACCTTTTTCAAATGCAAAACACATAATTTGAGTTAGGTTTCGATTCACCTAGAATATTGTCCTCGGATAACATTTTGTCAATCAAAAGAGGAGGACGGCTCCAGATAAAGTTGTTATACGCAAGCAGTGATAAGGCAGCCGCCTAATCAAAGGGGCTATAGACCAGCCAATATAAGTCGTTATCAGATCAGACAAATCATCAGCAATACTTCATGCTGACCTTTCTATTACCTACAGTTGAGTATTTTGGAATGAAATACTACCCTCTAGAACTGCCCATTGGTATCAAAGTGCCCTCCTTTATTACTCCTGTTCATGCCCTCTGGCCACTGCTCTCTTTCTCGATCATCCACAGGCATTGCCCCCAATTCTGACGCAACCCTTCTCTTTGCTTCTCCTATAGGGTATCATTCCCCAGCTATGGCTGGCTACGAAACAACGCACCTGGAAAACAGGTATGCCCCCCCCCCTCCCCCCTCCCCTAACATCCCAATCTCTGTTTTCTGGCTGTGAATGTTTGAAAAGGTATTTTTACATTTGAATGTTATTGAGGTAGGTATCTTATCGCCTTCTTCTCCTGAATTGACAGAAACACCTAAGTACATCCCAAACTCAGTGTGGAACTGGATCTGCAGTGCTTCGGGTAATTATGCTTCATTTGCTGCATTTCATAATTCAGTACAGTGTTTTACCAACTACGGTCCTCAGGTACTCCCCAACAATACATATTTTTGTTGTGGCCCCGGAAAAACACACCTGATTCTACTTGTCAACTAATCATCAAGCCCTTGACAAGTTGAATCAGGTGTTTTTGTCTGTGGCTACAACAAAAATGTGTGCTGTTGGGGGTACTCTAGGACCGGAGTTGGGAAACACTGCAGTAGAGCGACATGAAAATGTATTTAGATGGACAGATTTGATTAATTTCTTTTTAAATGAAATTACAGCCACACAGGTGGATACAGCGTTTTCAAAATAACAGGATAATAGAAAAAAAGGTTTGCACAAATAATTTCAATTGTGGGTCCTCTATTGCCCTGAAACTACACTAAAACCTCTCCTCTCATGTTGTCCTCCTACATAGTTGACATTAACTTGGACCCTATGACCAACCACCCATGGCTGCTGCTCTCAGACGACCATAAGAAGGTCCAGGAGTCTCACTGCACGACAGAGGTGGCCTTCAGCACACAGCGCTATGACAGCTGGCCCTGCGTCCTGGGCTCGGAGGGCCTGTCCTCTGGACGTCACTACTGGGAGGTTACCCTGGCCAACAACGGATACTGGAGGGTCGGTCTGACCACCGCCACGTCCAAACGCCACGGTCGCTTCCCTATGACCCCCGCAGAAGGCTACTGGGCCCTGTGGCGCAGCATGAGGCAGTTCTACGCCTGCACCAAGACCGAGACTTCCCTGCCCATGGAGATGCTGCCCCGCAAGGTGGGCATCTTTCTGGACTACGAGGAGGGTCAAATCTCCTTCTACAATGCAGAGACCCGGGCACACATCTATACATTCACGGATAACTTCAAGGAGAAGCTGTATCCTCTGTTTGCTCCACTGGATGGACGCACCCTCATCACCATCTTATCACCGAAGTATGTCACAGATGTAGACTAGACACCCCTACCTAATCTCAGTACCACAAACTCGTGTGTCAGAAGAGCCTACCCTCTACCGATCATAGGGGAAGTTCCTGCTCGCCCTGGACTAAAAAACCAACTCAATGGAGATTCTCAGGTTTAGGCTTAATCAGTGTGTGAGGGAAACAACCCTATGGTGTACAGCAACAACAGATAACCTTGATCCTGGAACCGTGACCTCAATATCTGAGCCCTCCTATTGCCTCCATGGATGATACATCTAGTATCTATGAAGTTTCTAGTATCTATGAAGTATCTCTGAAGTATATATTTAGTATCTCTACTGAACAAAAATAAACACAACATGCAACTGTTTCAAAGATTCTGCTGAGTTACAGTTCACATTCTGAAATCAATTTAAATAAATTCATTAGGCCCTAATCTATGGATGCAGGGGCACAGCCATGGGTGGGCCTGGGAGGGTATAGGCCCACCCACTGAGGAGCTAGGCCCAGCCAAACAAAATTTGATTTTCCGAGCCTCCCGAGTGGCTCAGTAGTCTAAGGCACTGCATCGCAGTGCTAGCGTCGTCACTACAGATCCGGATTCGATATCGGGCTGTGCCGCAGCCAGCCGCGCCCACGAGACCCGAGGCAGTGCACAATTGGCCCAGCATCGTCCGGGTTAGGGGAGGGTTTGGCCCGGCAGGGATGTCCTTGTCCCATCGCGCTTTAGCGACTCCTGGGGAAGGCCGGGCACAGTGCACGCTGACAGTCACTAGGTGTACAGTGTTTCCTCCCGACACATTGGTGCGGCTGGCTTCTGGGTTATTCGAGCAATTTGTCAAGAAGCAGTGCGGCTTGGCAGGTCGTGTTTCGGAGGACGCATGGCTCTCGACCTTCGCCTCTCTCTCTCGTGTTTGTATGGGAGTTGCAGCGATGATCATGCTGTTTAAATCAGCTTCTTGATATGCCACACCTGTGAGGTGGGTAGATTATGTTGACAAAAGATAAAATGCTCATTAACAAACAGGGATGTTACCAAGTTTGTGCACAAAATAAGCTTTTTGTGCATATGGAACATTTCTAGGATCTTGTATTTCAGCTCATGAAACATGGGACCAACACTTTACATGTGTTTACATTTTTGTACAGTATTTACACACACAATATATATGAGGAATGAACAGAACTTCAGTTGGTTTTTTAACCATCAATATGAACTAAAATTGATCAAGCTTGGACCAATCACTTTTGTATGAAATATTTTCATAATAATAATAATAAAACGTCAAATGTATTGCCTATGCTTTACATTCCATGCATGCTGTCACACTTACTAATACATATCTATTTATACAATAAATCAAAAAGTCAAACAATGGAAAGTAATTTTTTTCTTTAATAATTTCATGAAAAAGTCAATGTATTTCTGTGGCAGTGTAAAGTGTTTGTTTGGTAGATATTCCTGTGTGTGTGTATACTCTACCTCTTAACAAAAATTTTAAAAAAAGGGTACAAAAACATTTTAGGATACAAAATTACAAAAAAGATCATCAATAATTGGACCTTAAAAAATATCCAACTAAGGCTGCAATTAACACTTTTACTATATTTCTGCAGTGTCTTACAAACTCCTGTACTGAAAACAGCAAGCATCTACCAGCGAGGGGAGTCTATTTGGCAGAACAGTAGAAGGTTCTTTACTCCAAACTTATTCCAGGCACACAGAACCAAATCAGCTACTCTTCCGGTAAGGCTGTCTTAAGACACTACCAAAGCATACATCATGGTGAAAGGGGTGTCGCAGAACAGACATGTTGAGCAAGACACGCATGTATGGCAGTGGCAGGACAAAAACACTCAACTTTACAGTTAACAATATAAAATGACTAGGGAGGTAGATGTTCAGTTGAAACGCTCACCCATTATTGAAGTAAGGATCTTATCAATAGGACTCGCTAACTAAACATCATCAGTTATGAACCACAGTAAGGCTCAGTCAGGCCCCTGTACTCTAATACATACTTTTCTTTCATAAGCAAAAATGACAGTGATGGCCATGCTAGGTTGTTAGCTAAATGTACAGTACCAAGAACCCAGGGGAATGCACATACTATATAGAAAAGTAGATAATTTCACAATTCTACAAAAAGCAAGACAATCTAACAGGACAAGAGTTCATTGTCCTCAGAGTGAGTAAAACTAGAATAGGGATTCAGGATCTGCATGGGCCACCAACCAACTGATGTGTGCACCAAAGCTGCCCATAAGCATGACAGAAAAATAACCTCAAACTGCACTTAAGAGACCCAAAACAGCTTGCTAACATAAAGCTAGTAAGCTGCAAGCATCAACAGTTCACCGTACATGCATTCCCTCAATCAATAGAAAAGGTTATCTGGCAGAACACAAACAAAGCAGAACGGGTTAATTCTCTCAGGTTGTTCCACCTCAAAAAGCACAAGAAAGAGGATTAACACCCACCATCTCAGATTGTTCTGAAATCATTTCTGTAGTTGGTAACAGATATGATTAGCACTCCGAAAAACATTTTGTTGAAATATAATTTGATCTGAGAAATTAAGATAATTGATTGCACCCAAATTGGCTATTTTAATAGGATTCAGATAATACAACATACAGCTCCATACTACTTGTCAAACAGAACTGAAACTGTATACTGGATGTTGGGGGTGGGCTTGGCATGGGGTCCCCCCCCAATTTATTTTGGGATTCATCATGTCGTACTCATTGGTAGGAAGAAGTTTTATCCAAATCAGATGTTGGGTACTATATATTTCTTGAATATTATCTGAATCCCGTCAATTAAAATGGCCAACTTGGGTGCAATCAATAAGCTTAATTTCGGCAAGATAAAATTTACATATCAACAAAATGTTTTAGGAATGCCAATCTTACCTGTTTCTAATTACAGAAACAATTTCAGAACAATCAGGTGGTGGGTGTCACGGCTTGCTGAAATGACATGGAACGACTCGCTCTCCTTCTCAGTCAGAGTCGCTCTTCTCCTCCTTCACCAGTAGTTTCTTCCCTTTCTTCGGCCCCACTCCGATTTCCCGTTTGGCAACTCTCTTGGTGAGGCTGTAGGGAATTTAATGTTTAATTTGAATAAGATTCGGAAAGGAAACGAGAGACACACACACACACACACACACACACACACACACACACACACACACACACACACACACACGAGAGAGCCAAATGCACAAATGGGAGAATTCTAATGTTGCGTAAGGGAAAGAGAGCGGGAGAAAGCGAGGATGTGTGTCAGAGGAGAGAACTCACCGTTTCTGACGGTATTTGTCAGCGTCGGCAACAGGCACCAACTCACTCAGTTCAAGACTGTCATTGAACTTCTTCAGCATCTCATATTTTTCCTTCCCTCGAATCTGGATGGGCAGATGAGCCCAGTTACACACAGTATACACAAACAGCCAACAGCAGACTAGTGACTAGGCATCTCTGAAGGGGACGAGACATGATAATAAACTGCCATTGGTCTGTTCTCTGAGCAGTTACCTGAAGAGTGTAGATCTCATCGTCGCTCACAGCAGGGGAGGACTTGGTCTTCTTACTGGCCTCAGGCCGAGGGGCTTGCAGGGAGGCCGCCTTCATAGCTTAGAACACAAACATGACACACACGATGAGGAACTGCTCACACTCAGGGTCATAGGTCAATGTCAACCTTTATCAGCCATCACACAACTTTAAAGTCCAATGTGAATCTGGCATCTTTCTTTTTGTCATTTAATGTTAATCCCAACCCCAAGACCACCGCTTTAAGATTGTCAGGATCAATTACAGCGTTTGATTCCCTGGGCAGGCTTGGTCTTGGTCTCCAGGGTTGTCTCCTGCTGCTTCTTCAGGTTGATCTCCTCTGTCTTCCTGTCACGACCAGGACAGGCACACACACGCACCTCAAAGGAGCGCCGGCCCAGGAGCTGCCCCCTGCAGAACGGGAGGGGAAGTTCCCATCACTGTCATACTATGACATGACATTAGTTGGGGGGGGGGGTCAACCCAGGACCAGGGTTGGGTCAATTCTATTTTAATTCAGTCAAATTATACATTTGACTAATTAGAAAAGCAACAATGACAATGTAAAATGGATTATCACATGACACTCACTCCTGTGTCTCCAGGGTGATGATGGTGAGGATGGGTCTGCGGTTCATCCCTCCCATACAGGAGCTGTTGCACATGAAGTTGTAGAGCACAGTGGTACACTCTGATCCCACCTGGGAAACCAGATAGAGATGTCAACTTATGCACTATGGGGGATAGTAGATTGGCATAGGCTAGTGCTTTTGCTGTTTGTTAGGCCTACTCATCTTGTTGGCTGACGAAAAGTAAATGTGGACAGTTCTTCCAATATGCACCTCGGAATTGGATAAGGACGTGCGCAGTTAAGTCCCCAATGTGTCTGTTTTAACTTGTAGCCTGTGAGAAAGACCTGATCACGTGATAGAGAGACGTGTGAGTGAGATGAGAGGTGCTTCATTGCAGGCAGCACTCAGGGAGAAGGGCTGCAAAAGGCATGGTTTTTTTAGGCTGCATTATGGCCACACAAATGGGGATGCTGCCCGGGAAATTTGCTTCTCAAATTGTGAATGAGAGACAGATGAAGCGTGTACAGCCTGCGCAAAAAAACAAAGCAGAGCTGATGCCTTTCCAATGACTTTATTTTAAATCAGAGTTGCATCATGCAGCCTTACAATGCATTAAAAATCAAACCATATAGCCCAATGTTTGTAGAACAACTAAAGTTACATTAATAACTAAATTAAGCATATAGGAATATCTATTTCTTTGTTAACCACTCACTGAATAGCCACATGTGCACTCTCCCTCAAATCGTTTGGAGAAAATATTATTTCTTTGTTCAATTGTATTCTTTATACTACAAAACAATGTCATGGAATTCTAAGCAAATCTTGTCTGTTAAATGAACTAGTGTATTACAGCCATATGGCATAGCCAGATCAGGACGACTCAGTATGCTATTCTGTTCTTCTGAATGTTTTTTTCTTAATTTTTTTTATTTTACCAGGTAAGTTGACTGAGAACACATTCTCATTTACAGCAACAACCTGGGGAATAGTTACAGGGGAGAGGAGGGGATGAATGAGCCAATTGTAAACTGGGGATGATTAGGCGGCCATGATGGTATGAGGGCCAGATTGGGAATTTAGCCAGGACACCAGGGTTAACACCCCTACTCTTACGATAAGTGACATGGGATCTTTAATGACCTCAGGGAGTCAGGACACCCATTTAACATCCCATCCGAAAGACTGCACCCTACACAGGGCAATGTCCCCAATCACTGCCCTGGGGCATTGGGATATTTTTAGACCAGAGGAAAGAGTGCCTCCTACTGGCCCTCCAACACCACTTCCAGCAGCATCTGGTCTCCCATCCTGGGACTGACCAGGACCAACCTTGCTTAGCTTCAGAAGCAAGCCAGTAGTGGGATGTAGGGTGGTATGCTGCTGGCATAGACTACATTTTCTTCATATCATGTTTCTTTAGACCCGTCTAAAATAAATCATGGATTTATAGTGAAGGTGTAGGCTATATTACATAGATTTAGACTTTTTAAAGATTAAAAAAAAATATATATATATATATATATTTTTTTTATTAAAAAGAGGCGAATTTGTGAAATTGCTTTATCCAAGATTTTGTGGTTGCGTGAGGCTTGGTGCTCATGGAATCAGTAGTCTATTAAAAAAAAAACACTCAAACTGGAAACAGAAGCAGGATCTGTCTTATTTCTGTATGGATGATTTATAAAGCCAGGCACGTTTAACAGTTAGGCTATTGATTATACACTTCATTAAGTTGGGGTTCTCGCGCTCCTAAATTATCTTAGACAATTAAGGCAAGGGGCGTTTTCTCGTCTCCTCACTCCGCTGCTGCCTCTGACGCATTGTTCTCAACACCAATATGCTGGTTTAGCTATTTTGCACATAGCAACATATAGGAAAGGCACCATTTCAACAGCGCACAGATGATTAAGTTCCAGAACCGCGGACAGCGACCGCTATCCATCACGGGAGAAAGCGCATGTTATAAATTAATATATTTATTAGTGAACCATTATTCTCATATAACATAACCATTTACAATTTCAGTAGCACGTCTTAGAGCACAGGTGTCAAACTCATTCCACAGAGAGCCGAGTGTCAGCAGGTTTTCGCTCCTCCCTTGCACTTGATTGATGAATTAGGCTCACTAATTAGTCAGGAACTCCCCACACCTGGTTGCCTAGGGCTTAATTGAAAGGAAAAAAACTCAAACTTGCAGACACTAGGCCTTCCGTTGAATGCACTTGACACCCCTGTCTTAGAGTGACTGTGCCATCCCTGTGGCCTCCGCAATGGGATTAGTCCACAGAGACAGGTGCAAATCAGACGGGTGTCTTGTGCACCACAAAAAAATTACATTTGCAACTGCTTGACTAAAGAAATCTTGGTCGACCAACAGCCTATAGACCAAACAATCGTCCAATCGACTAAATGGGGTCAGCCCTAACACACACAACAGTAGTGTATGGGACCTACCTGAGGAGGCTCATAGGGGACGAGCACACTCTGTCTCAGAGTGTTACCATCCTCCATGTACTCTGCTCGCTGGTTCCCCTCAACTCTGACCAGGTGACCTCGCGGGGCAGGACCTAAAGGCACAGAAAACACTTGAGTATTAAGCGACACACTGAAGATAACCTACCAGTCAAAACATTTGCGTTACTCATTCAAGGAGGCAACAAGTTTAAGTATAAAATGACGTTTAAACTCCTTTTATAGTGTGGACCCTCTATACTGCATCGAAAAGCACACGGTATAACATTCTAGATCAATCTAACATGTTTTAGTATGGATAAGAGTAGCCTTCCCGCTGTGATGTGTACCTTCATTGTTCTCGCTGGTACTCTGGTGGTGAGGGCAGCGTCTCACCACGTCAGCCACGTCACTCAGCTTCTTATAGATGGCCAGGGCTCGTACCACTGCCCCAGGAGGAGGAGGGTGGTCCACCACGATCTGAACTGGACAAGTCTTTGCCAATTGGCAGAACAACTTGTTCAGATCTGGCGAGTACTGGAGGAGAGAGAAGGGGGTTTGTTAAATCAAAAACAATACTTAGGTCTTTGTTTAATAATCTGTCAGCATTGTTCTAATCCCAGTGTGATAGATTATGGCAACGAAATACAAACTTCACCATATAAAATTTGATCACTGGATCCAAACTGCGTGCGTCCTTATCCAATTCCGAGGTGCATATTGAAGATATTGGAAGAACGGTCTACATTTACCTTGTCAGCCAACAAGATGAGTAGGCCTAAAGAACTTCTATTTTTCTGATAGTTTGATTGAACTCACAAAATTAGCATGTATACATGTCCAAAATTCACAAAGTAAATCTGATTCCCCATTGTTCTTGTCTGACTCTGCCCTGAACCTTTCCAAGTCCCCTTTGAAGCGTCGGACGGTAGAAAATGTAGTCATTTCAAAGCACTTGATTAGTTTAGATCTAATTAGTGACACAAGAAGGAAATTTGACCATTACAAGTAGTTTGGACAAAAGAGGAATCGCTTTACCTTCTGTATAAAGCAGAGTCCTCTTGATTCTTATCAACTGTACTAAAACTCAAGGCTACTGTGACAGCCCAGCATCCTCCAAATAAACATCACTCCTCTCCTGATATAATCTCCAGATTATGAATGAGTCCGGGTTTAAATATTCTGTAGAGAGAACAAGCTGCTCCCCCAGTTCATATGGCCAGGACTGAAACCCCTCCCCCAGCCCTGCTTTGAGGCAAGTCAAGACATGTCCTCACAGGCAAACTTTACCATTGCCATTTAAATCTTCAAAAGACTTATGCTTATTATGCTTTATTAAAACATTCCAGTGAATGTACTGTAGTAAACATAACTGTTATGCGTCATTAATATTACGTTTTTTTTAGCAGCCACATTGCAAATTTACCATTATAAAGTAAATGATATAGCTCCCATCACATTTACAATGCCTGCCTACAATGAGTTACATTGTACAAGTTTGATACCAACATCAGAGACAATGTTGCACTTGTTCAAGTAACATTGTTGCAAGTAGAAGACGTTTATGCTAATGTAACCATTTCAAATGAAACTTAAATGTCTTAAATCTGTTTTTCAGATTTTATTTCACAAAAACCCGGAATCTCTTACACACGGAACAAAAGTATAAATGCAACATGTAAAGTGCTGGTCCCATGTGTCATGAGCTGAAATAAAAACAATGTTTTCCGTATGCACAAAAAGCTTGTTTCTCTCAAAATGTTGTGCATAAATCCGTAATTTCTCCTTTGCCAAGATAATCCATCCACCTGACAGGTGTGGCACATTAAGAAGCTAATTAAACAGCAGGATCATTACACAGGTGCACCTTGTGCTGGGGACAAAAATGACAAATAAATGTGCAGTTGTCACAACGCCACAGATGTCCCAAGTTGAGGAAGCGTGCAATTGGCATGCTGGCGGCAGGTATGTCCACTAGAGCTGTTGCCAGAGAATAAAATATAAATTTCTCTACCATAAACTGCCTCCAACGTCATTTTAATTGAGTTTGTCAGTAAGTCCAATCGTCATCACAAACGCAGACCATGTTTATGGCGTTGTGTGGGCAAGCAGTTTGCTGATGTGAACAGTGTGTGTAATGGTGGCAGTGGGGTTATGGTATGGGCAGGCAGGCAGGCAGGCATAAACTACGGACAACATCCACAATTGCATTTTATCGATGCCAATTTGAATGCACAGAGATACCGTGACAAGATTCCACAGGCCACAATCAACAACCTGAGCAACTATGTGAAGGAGATATGTCGCGCTGCATAAGGAAAATGGTGGTCACACCAGATACTGACTGGTTTTCTGATCCACACCACTACCCTTAATTTTATTTTTATTTTTTTAAAACACTTACCAGATGCAAATCTGTATTTCCAGTCATGTGAAATCCATAGATTATGGCCTAATGAATTTATTTAAATTTACTGATTTCCTTATGAACTGTAACAAAAAAATATATATAGAAACGGTTGCGTTTATATTTTTGTTCAGTATATAATCTACATGCTATGTATGAGTTACTTCCAACACCAGTAGGTGAGGTCAATATGAGATATTAGCTCCATTGTAATATCAAGCCCACACCTCATGTGTATACCGCTACATTAACATGTGTGAACACCATGATCACATCCCCAAAAACATGAATGAAACATTTGGTGTCAAGGTGCTAATAATTAAGAATAAGAGTGTAAAAAGAAAGTTTGACTGACCGGCAGTCAAACTAAGCACAGGACGCAGGGCGGGGAGGTGCCGTGTTAGTTAAATCTCTTACAGCAAGGATGGGGTTGTTGAAATCATAAACAAACCAACGACATAAACAAACCCGTCATGTCTTAGGACAATGCTTTGTGAATCAGTTAAAAAAAAAAAAAAATTATCGCCAAGATATAGAAGGGCCACTATGAGACTTGTCTAACATGTTGATGGGCCAAGTTGTTCAAAGATTTGGGTTAAATCTAGCAATTGATTTTTACAATGGCAACAGAAAAGGATGATCCTGCCATGTTCTTGTGTGGCAAGGCTCCCTCTTCCTCTTTGAGACCTTCTGCTACACCGCACAGACAAAGGAGGACTGGACCTTATTTAACTTTCTGCAGTGGCCCAGGTCATTTACTAGGTCCATTCAACGGATGCTTAACTGGATGCGTTTGACTATATACTCGTCTGCGAATATATGAATAGAATCTAGGACGATTAAGCGTCACAAAAAAAAACACAAAAAAAAGGACTACCTTGGTGACCAATGTTGAATGGAATGTTAGTTATATTCAAAATGATCAATTCAAATTACAAAAACTACAGTGCTATACCTGAGCATTTCCATGTAAAAAGCCCCATGAGCACTAACGTGAAGTCCATAGGAGCACATCAAATTGTGTCAAATGAAAGCTAAGAGTCTATATTTGTTAGAAATTTGTACATTTCTCAAACATTTCCCGTCTGAAAAATTCTGAAAAAGCATGAAGGCTTTGATTTCTGGTAAAACAGATGGAAAAGGGATCTTAGAAATACATCAAAACACAATGTTGAAGTAAAGATCCCACGCAACTAATATCAACGTTTATATTTTGTTTTGCTGAAATGTTTTTCCTTCTGTAGGTTTAAGAAATATTGCCTAGTGTCTTGTCATTCTGTTACAAAAAACCCACATATTTTGAAGATATTTTCAAATCTCTCCCACATGAGGACAATGAAAGTTCACATTGCACGTAAAGTTAAACCAACCAATTAGTTACCGTTTCAACTAATAACGATTTAGTATGATTTATTAAGTGATTAAAATGCATCATTCTGTTACCAAATTGGTAACAGAAAGACAACCCCCGAAAAATTGGGAATTCATCAAATCAAATGTTATGTCACATGCGCCAAATACAACAGGTTTAGACCTTACAGTGAAATGCTTCCTTACAAGCACTTAAACAACAATGCATTAAGAAGTAAAAAAAGCTGTTAAGAAGCCTTTTGGGCATAGACTTGGTGCTCAGGTACCACTTGCCGTGTGGTAGGAGAGAGAACAGTCTGACTAGAATGGCTGCAGCCTTTGACAATTGTAATGCCTTCCTCTGACACCGCCTGCTATAGAAGTCCTGGATGGCAGGAAGCTTGGCCCCAGTGATGTACTGGGCCGTACGCACTACCCTCTGTAGTGCCTTGCGGTCGAAGGCCGAGCAGTTGTCATACCAGGCAGTGATGCAACCAGTCAGGATGCTCTCGATGGTGCAGCTGTAGAACCTTTTGAGGATCTGAGGACCCATGCCAAATCTTTTCAGTCTCCTGAGGGGGAATAGGCTTGTCGTGTTGAGGATCAGCGTGGCAGATGTGTTGTTACCTACCCTTACCACCTGGGGCGGCCCATCAGGAAGTCCAGGATCCAGTTGCAGAGGGAGGTGTTTAGTCCCAGGGTCCTTAGCTTAGTGATGAGCTTAGAGGGCACTATGGTGTTGAACGCTGAGCTGTAGTCAATGAACAGCATTCTCACATAGGTGTTCCTTTTGTCCAGGTGAGAAAGGGAAGTGTTGAGTGCAATAGAAATTGCGTAATCTGTGGATCTGTTGGGGTGGTATGCATATTAGAGTGGGTCTAGCGTTTCTGGGATAATGGTGTTGATGTGAGCCATGACCAGCCTTTCAAAGCATTTCATGGCTACAGATGTGAGTGCTACGGGTTGGTAGTCATTTAAGCAGGTTACCTTAGTGTCCTTGGGCACAGGGACTATGGTGGTCTGCTTGAAACATGTTGGTATTACAGTCAGGGACTGGTTGAAAATGTTAGTGAAGACGCATGCCAGTTGGTCAGCGCATGCTCGGGATTTCTTATAAGCTTCTCCTTGAAAGCGGCAGCTTTACCCTTTAGCTCAGTGCAGATGTTGCCTGTAATCCATGGCTTCTGGTTGGGGTATGTACGTACGGTCACTGTGGGGACGACATCATTATATAGCTTAGCATCGGCTTCATCTGACCACTTATTGAGTCACTGGTGCTTCCTACTTTAGTTTTTGATTGTAAGCAGGAGGATAGAATTATGGTCAGATTTGCCAAATGGAGGGCAAGCTTTGTACGCGTCTCTGTGTGTGAAGTAAAGGTGGTCTAGAATTTTTTTCCCCTCCGATTGCACATTTAACATGCTGGTAGAAATGAGGTAAAACAGATTTGAGTTTCCCTGCATTAAAGTCTCCAGCCGCTAGGAGCGCCGCCTCTGGATGAGCGTTTTCTTGTTTGCTTATGGCCATATACAGCGCACTTAGTGCGGTTTTAGTGCCAGCATTAATTTGTGGTGGTATATAGACAGCTACGAAAAATACAGATAAACTCTTGGTAAATAGTGTGGTCTACAGTTTGATGAGATACTCTACCTCACGCGAGCAAAACCTCGAGACTTCCTTAGACTTTGTGCACCAGCTGTTGTTTACAAATATACATAGACCACCACCCCTTGTCTTACCAGAGGCCGCGGTTCTATCCTGCCCGAAAAAGCTTAAAATCTGCCAGCTGTATGTTATTCATGTCGTCGTTCAGCCACGACTCGGTGAAACATAAGATACGTTTTTTTTATGTCCCGTTGGTAGGATATACGTGATCTTAGTTTGTCTACTTTATTATCGATTGATTGTACGTTGGCTAACAGGACCGAAGATAGGGTCCATCACCGAGAGGGTAATCTTACAAGGCACCCGGACCTTCGTCCACGATACCTCCGTCCCCTTCTCCTGCGAATGACGGGGATTTGACGGGCATCTGAAGTAAATCCTTCCCGTCCGTCTCGTTGAAGAAAAAGTATTCCTCCAGTACGGGGTGAGTAATCGCTGTTCTGATATCTAGAAGCTCTTTTCGGTCATAAGATTATGAACAAAATAAATTACAAATAACATCTCCTTAAGGCACCATTCCCTCACATAGTAGTGACAAACCACAGTTGGGTCACCTGCTACTGTCCTACCTTCAACTCATAACAGTTCTTTCTTCATCATGTGGTGGTAAACGGTCCGAAAACACTGGACAACCCCTCCCTCGCTCTCTCTCTGTGTCACCCCTCGAGGCTTTTACTGACACCTACCCATGAGCCTCCTCCCTTTCCATTTATTGCAACCAGCCCTCTCACCCACTGAGCCTTGTTATTTTATTGTTGCTCTTATTTTTTTGTTTATTTAGTAAATATTTTTCTTAACTGCATTGTTGGTAAAGGGCTTGTAAGAAAGCATTTAACGGTAAGGTCTGCCTACACCTGTTGTATTCGGCGCATGTGACAAATAAAATGTGATTTTGACGTCCAGTAGTTAATATTGTCAGTCCAAATCATAGATGTTTGGACAACACAGTACAGTAAAAAGTTGATTACAGGTCAGTACAGTTCAGTAGAGCACACTAGAGTACAGTATAATTTACTGTACTACTTTGCTATACTCTACTGTACTCTGTCTGTTTCACCAATTTGGACATCCATAATTGGTACAGATTTGGTCTGGTCCGAACAAATTTGGTCTTGTTTGGGGGCGGAGCTCATTAGAATAATATCCAGTGTGTAGTAGAATAATAAGCAAGCATTCAAAGTAAGATATTACATTTTTCTACCTTTGTGTACCTATTCAGGATACATGAAGAGAACGACTCATAATTATGTATAGTACAGATCATGGACCCATAATGTTATTGTTACCAGGTGTTAATCTAGTTCACTTACTGTAATTCAATAAACAAAATTGATTTTTTCAAACTCAAGGTGTCATATTCATAGCCCACACTCCATTCTTTCTGCAGACATCTTTTTATCTAAAAGGGATAGTTGGATATTTTGGCAACTTCCCCAGAGTCAGATGAACTTGTGGATAGCATTTTTATGTTTCTGCGCTAACGCTAGTTAGCATTGGCTCGTGAAACTACCTCATACTATATGCAGAGACATACAAATTGTATCCACGAGTTAGGGATAATTGCTAAAATACCGCACTTTAAATCTGGGTAGCTATTTAGCAGAGTTCTTGGAAACCGTCGTCAAACTGAGGGTGATTTTACTGCCATTGTGTTACCAAACTTTAAATCTGCACTGTTCTTCGAGTAAATGTATTTTTTGTAAAATGCAGTGTTTGTGCATAGTTTAACTTTGCAATCAATGGTTTTGCTTTGGCATACTTTTTTTGTGAAAAATCAGAGTCTCTGCGTCATTCAGTTACTGTGGAATTGACCATCACTAAGAGTTGTAAGAAATCATACACTAAATAAAATCCATCAGATGATATTTCATTAAAACTATAGTTAATGTGATTGATAAGCTACAGAAAGTATTTTGGCAATTTAGATCAACAACTTTCTTTACACAGACTACTTTAAATAATAAGAGCTTCATTGAGCAGCCATCATGGGTGGATACAAAGAGCCCAATAAAATCTGCGATGAGGGAAAATGAGGACGGAATCACAGAATCTGATATTAAAAGGGGAATTAAACAACTTTTATTGAACCTAGTAAAAAGTTCATTAGATGTAACTAGAAAAGTTGGTGAACTGCACTAGTTTCTCAAAATAATGCATCAGTGTTTCTCATTTCCAGCAACTTTCTGAAGTAGTAACGGCTAGGGAATGCGCTTGTTTGTGTTGTGTAACTGGTTAGAATGCCGAAACTAAAGGCTTTCAAAAAAAAAAACGTTCCAATTAACTGTTGACTGCAAAGTAGGCCTACTTGGCAGAATAACATCGTGATGAATTGCTTATCAATCAAGTGGGCATTTGTTTTGCCACATATTCTGTACTGCATGCATTTTTTCCTAGACATCAAAAGTGGTCTCCTGATGTGGTTTAAGCATTGTTGTGGACCAATGTTGTTCCTATGAAAGTGATTTTTTTTTTCTGTGAAAACCTGAAGAAAAAAAAAACTGGGGGGGAAAAATCAGAAATCTTTAATAAAAAAAGACCAATTATTTTTGTGAAAAAAAACAAACATAATTAAAATACAAATATTTTAAAGGCCCTAGATACATAGGTGAGGGTGTCAAATCCCTTAGACTTACTGTGCAAGTGACGGACTTGGCTGTGCTGGACTGGAGGAAACGTAGCTGGAACCCCAGGGCCCCGGGGTAGTCAGAGGTGGTTGGTACGGTGGAGGTAGGTGGCGAGCCAGTGTCCAGGGTAGAGATGGAGGGCTGGGGTGCAGGCTCCGTTGCAGACACCTCAAACAGACTCGGATCAAATTCCTCCTGGAGAGGGGTCTCCATCATGAACTGCATGCAAGATAAGTATGTTTTTCTTAATACAACGAATGGTATCAGAGCAATACTTCCCTACAAAAGGTTAGGTAAATAGTGCACTGCAATGGAGAGACCAACATTTGTTTCCAGCAACAACCAAATTGTAACATGAGACAACATTAAAATTACTCGCTAAATATTACATAGAAATAACATGCACAAGGAAAAATTACTTGCTGCAGTGAAACGTACATTATCATATCCCTCCCAAGCGTCGGTTACAGGTGGTTGAACTTCCCTGATGAGAGAGAGACAAACTCAGAAAACAACCAAGTGCAGGCATTGATCATGACACAATTCAACAGTTCAGATTGTTGAAACTTTGGAGCTGATAGTGATAGCAACAGCTGCTTTGCTTATGTCTACACTCACAAATGGTCATAACCCTGAGGATGGAGAGACAAAACTGAGAGGCAGAAACCCTTGGGAGGCAGAAACAAAACATGATATTTGAGTATCTGATTAATTCAATTGTAATACTGCACGTTTTTTTCTTACATCAGGTTCAAATTCATTTTCCACAGGTCCTCGAAAGACTCTTGGCTAAGGGGAAGAGACACGTTCTCCACCAGATCAGCCATGATAGCGTTCTCTAGGACCTGAAAGCAGCACGCAGGGAAGAAAAGCCAACCGGGGCTGAAAGGAGACAAGCGATTAGAAACATGCAATATAATGAGATGAAATAAGCGTTACAGTATTTACTATGTAACGTTAAACAGGATAATATACAAATTGCCAAGACATATCAAAATGATTAGCTCGTAGTAATTAGAATGGTAAGGCTCAACATGCTAAGTGTGGTTCAAAACGTTTGTCTTTCATACTTTAACAGGCGCACTTCCGTGTTATTGCCACGATGACTATGCAATAGCTAACAAACGTACATCATTTCAATACAATCTAACGTTAACTAGGTATAAAATAATAATAATGCCGACGTACAATCTCCCTTGCTAGATATCTCCCATTCAAGTCAGTCTCACAGATCAAAGCAGTACAGTCATTGGCTACCTGAATGATGTATAACAAAACCCATAAACCACAAACCAAGCAATGTTCTCTAGAAACTAGATTGCTCTGATCATTTAGTGGTGGACGTGGACTAACTTACCTTCTCCGATCTGATTACCCCGAAACTCCTGATTGCACAGCGTTGCCGGTGAAGTGTAGCTAGCTAACTCGGTATGTAAATTCACATTTGTTATTGCCGGGGGTTTTAAGTATATAGTTTGCCAGCACAATATTTTTATACTTTTCTTCCATGCGTTGGGGAATCCCCTAAATTTGACCTGTTATATGGGCGGAGTCAAATGGGTCATCCAGTCAAATCCAACCAACGAAAAGTAAATTATTTTCAAATCAAAACTGCGCCGAAGGGATCGAAATATATTTATAATATAATTTTAGTGATGTAAATTATAGTAAACTTCAAATAAAATATCAAAGGAATATTTTCAGGTTGTATGATCAAGTGTTGATGGGTGCGTTCCAGAAATAGTCTCCCAAGGAAAACGGACAAGTTCGATATTCCAGATACATTGGAGGTGTCCCGCTAGCAGTGGTGTAAAGTACTTAAGTAAAAATACTTTAAAGTACTACTTAGGTCGTTTTTTGGGGTAACTGTACTTTACTATGAATATGTTTGACAACTTTTACTTCACTACATTCCTAAAGAAAATGTACTTTTTACTCCATACATTTTCCCAGACACGCAAAAGTACTCACTACATTTTGAATGCTTAGGACAGGAAAATTGTCTAATTCAGAAGTTTATCAAGAGAACATCCCTGGTCATCCCTACTGCCTCTGATCTGGCAGACTCGCTACACACATGCTTCGTTTTTAAATTATGTCTGAGAGTTGGAGTGTGCCCCTTGGTATCCATAATTTAAAAAAACTAGAAAATGTGTCTGCTTTGCTTAATAGAAGGAATTTGACAATATTTATACCTGTACTTTTGATACTTAAGTACATTTACTTTTGATACTTAAGTATATTTAAAACCAAATAACTTTACTCAAGTTGTATTTTACTGGGTGACTTTCACTTGAGTCATTTTCTATTAAGGTATCTTTTACTCAAGTATGAAAATTGGGTACTTTTTCCACCACTGCCCAAGGAATACTGTAACACGGGCTGGTGTCTACCTAAGGCCCAAGTTTTTATGGTACAGGGAGCAGATCCTCACCTTTTCACCACAGGATCGTAAAATTTAGCAATCTGTCAGCTCTCTCTCCATCTACAATGAAACCTGCAAAGGCATGAATAATCTGGAACGCACCCAAATGGCCTGTCCAGAGCTGATTATTACAAAAGTGACAAAATTAAGAGAAGATGCTTTTATAGATTCAAATGAACAGAATACAAACCATTTACATGTCCACTTTACCGATATCTTACACTCACCTTCATATGTACTTGGACAGTGAAGCTAGATTTTTTTTATTTGGCTCTATACTCCAGCATGTTGGATTTTCATAAATATCGGTTTTAGCGCTTTATGTATAGAGTCCCACCCGAGTGCTTTCATTTCTAAACGGTAAATCAGATATGTATGAAAATACCCTCAAATAAAAGGTGACATTCTGTACGGTTGCCTCATATGAAACATTTGATTTCAAAATGCTGGAGTAAAGAGCCATTTTAGCTTCAATATCAAAACACAGGTGAGTGTACATGCTGGATTACAAACCAAAAACACCAGAAAGAGTGGTGTGACGATTTCAGAGCCTCCATTTCATTAAATTTACTGAAAAAGTAGAAGTTTCAAGTGGATATTTCATAATTTTCTTGACCATCTAAAAGTCAATAAAGGCTACATAGTTATAAAATCCAACTTTTCAAACAAACTTTTGATATGATAATCAGATAAATATGTAGACAAATACTTTACAGGGAAAACGGAGAGATTCTCTGCACATCCCTTTCTGCTTCTCTACCACATGGACACATACAATGGCGCTCTGTCACAGGCACATTCCAGACATGGTGAACAAGACTGACAAACAATATATAACTAACAAAACCAATAAATACAAGTAAATAATACAAATCTAATTAATTCAAATAATTATTGTAGATAATAGGCAGAATCTACCGCACACCTAAATCAGATTAGTGAAGGCACCAGAGGCAAATCGCTAAACTGGAGAAACAGGAAAAACTACCCACACACTTCCAGACAGATGCAAATTCATTTTAATAGTAGCTGAGCTTTCGGTCAGTCGACCTTACCTTAAAGTAAATTCAAATAATGAATAAAATACTTTAAGCCTAAACACTAATGTATCAGTGTAAAATATATTTCTCAGGTAGAAAATGGGACTAATTACATCAAAAACCTTCGAAACCATACGTTTAATTGAAATATGTATAAATTAACACAATTACGTCGCTTGACTGCGTAGCATGTTTATCGAATATCAATGGCAACCTACTCCTGCAATTGAATCACCCACCTGTCATTGGTGATGCCTGGAAAAGTAGTAGAGAAAGAGGTCTCCATGAGTGTGTTTGAAACTCTGGGGAGATGGAAAGATTGAGAGGTTGCATAGAGATCCATGATAAACAATAGTGAACAAAAGGTGTAAAATTGCTCCTATAATTCTAACTGACTAAAAGCCGGAAATGGAGGTTGGTCTGAGTATAGTCAAATAGGTCAAAACATCAGGAAAAGAGCATCATTGGTAACCAATTGTATTGCTTGAACAATTTCGGAAGTAGAAATCAACCGTTTTTTTTTTTAAAGCAAAGGAACACCCTCATGAAGACCCCGTTATCTGTGAGGAAAATGTATAAACTTGAAGGATATTAGCCAATAGCCACCATGATTGAATGACAAATATAGGAAACCAAAAAATTCAGTACTTGACGTGAAATGGAAAAAGCTATATACACGAGAGAAAAAAAGGAAAACGGGCGAATATAACACTCACTCCAAAAGCAACTGTACAAAATTCACAAATGGATACATCACCCACATAAAAAGTCAAGTCATCCCAGTGCTTTCAACTACAAGAAAACAGACTCAGTGATTCATTCAAATAACACACTGGTTTCAGTTTCATCAGTCCCATAGCAATGTGAAGAGTAAAATCCAGAAGGGAACGGGTCGAATCCAAAAACAGTAGGCTATATTTTTATATCTTTGATATCGACCTACTTATTTTCTGTTAAGTTGAAATCTGAAACATGACGAGTCACTGGAGAGCAGGCCATTTTTTCTTCATTTTTCGCGCCCTCCCTCTCTTCCTAACCACTAAAAAGTGCATAATCAACTTCCGCCCTTCTTCTCTCCCACAGACTGGCATATATTCAAGACTCTTCTGCATGTGATCCTGTAACAATTTTTTTATGCTTTACTTCTTGTGAATGACCTCTCCTTAGATTCATCGCTGTATGAAAAAAAAAATCTATTCCAAGCCATCATCTCAAAGTTCTTTCTTTCGTTTTTACAAAGATTAACACCTTCACTTCCCTCCCACATATCTTGTCACATGTTCTCTTCTTACACATCACCATACGCCTCTGCATTAAAAAATAAAAGCCCTTGCATGTTTAGTTTAAGTGCAATTTAATAAAATTAGCAGATTTTCATTTAAAAAGTTTATGAAAATATGGCTTCCACAAATACAGCATGTTTAAGTGAATCGAAGAGTTCATCCTTGCAAATGATCATTTCCTCCATGGGCCCTGAGAAGGGTTTACATTTAATCATTTAAAATGTATTAAATAAGATTAAGAACACATTAAGAGTATTTTAAGAGGCTTTCATTATCAGTAAAAAGTGAATAGCACAGAGTACTGAAGCTTGGGTTCATTTGCTAACACATCAACAATGAAAACAGCACCATTGTTTGGAATGCAAATATTATCGTTCTGAATCTACCAATTCTCTCTCATAGTATGTCATGATTGAGACACCCTGTATGAAACAGAAAGCTTACCTATTGAAATTCAGATTTTTAAATATAAAAATCAGAAAACAACATGCTAATGCATACTGAAAGTAGTCAATATACACATTATGGGATGTAATGCAACATTTTGGCAGAAGAAACGCTACATTGATGTACTATTTCAGCAGTTGAAGTTGAAGCCTAAATCTGTGTGGAGAATGATGCCAATCCCTAATTGCTGGTGGTGGTTGTGGCCAGTTTACTTGGTGTGGTGGTAGAACCTCTGTCCTGATTGGCTGTGGGAAAGGTAGGCATGCCGAGGAGAGCTCTGAAACGTTGCCTGTAAAAGACAAACAAGAAAGCATGAATAGATCCTTTAGAAACATCATACCATAGAAGTATAATTTAGTTATTCTATTTGTAAGCATCACATGTCTAACTAAACATGAGAATGACTGAGTCAGTCAAATCAAAGCTAGGGTGCATCTAGCCTAAAAAAAGTGATGAATACTCTAATCCATATTGTGACTAATGTTGATTTTCATGATGTATTCCTAGTATTTTGTCGAAGCCATTACCGTTGGCCATTTGATCTCCCTGGCAGCACCAAGGCTGTATGTAATGGGTTGTGCTGCCCAAGTTTGGGTGCTATGTGATAGGTAGGGCTCTGCATTTAGGGAGTTATTTACTACCCTGCATTTCAGTCATCCAACCTCAAGAGGCTGATATAGCATCCTCTCACACCACGTGTGAATTAATTGTCAATCCGTGCATACCCTAATTGTATAACGGAATTATTCAATTAGTCCAAAATAAATTCCCAACCATGTGGATTGACTTCAAAAAGGAAATTACTGCCGACACTTATTCCAGAGAGGAAGAGGCAAAGTGGCAGGGTCTCTGCCCAAAATCTGTCCGCGCAGATTGAGCAGACTTAGTCAGCGATAAGCAGACCAAGTGAGGAGTTTTTGTATGGGGGGCAATGAGTGTCGAATTTGGTAAAGATAAAAGTGATTTGCTATTTTGATACAGTAGTTAACCTGTTGGGGCTAGGGGGCAGTATTTGCACGGCCGGATAAAAAAACGTACCCGATTTAATCTGGTTACTACTCCTGCCCAGTAACTAGAATATGCATATAATTATTGGCTTTGGATAGAAAACACCCTACAGTTTCTAAAACTGTTTGAATGGTGTCTGTGAGTATAACAGAACTCATTTGGCAGGCCAAAACCTGAGAAGATTCCTTACAGGAAGTGGCCTGTCTGACCATTTCTTGCCCTCCTTGATCATCTCTAACAAAAACAGGGGATCTCTGGCATGACGTGACACTTCCTACGGCTCCCATAGGCTCTCAGAACCCGGGAAAAAGCTGAATGACGTAATTTCAGGCCCAGGCTGAAACACACTAGCGCGTTTGGCAAGTGCTCTATCAGAGGGCCATCAGACTGAGGCTCGGGCATGAGGGGATAGCATGCTTTTACTTTCACTCTCTTTGTAATAAAAAACGATTTCCCGGTCGGAATATTATCGCTTTTTTACGAGAAAAATTGCATAAAAATTGATTTTAAACAGCGGTTGACATGCTTCGAAGTACGGTAATGGAATATTTAGAAGTTTTTTGTCACGAAATGCGTCGTGCTCGTAACCCTTATTTACCCTTTTGGATAGTGTCTTGAACGCACGAACAAAACGCCGCTATTTGGATATAACAATGGATTATTTGGGACCAAACCAACATTTGTTATTGAAGTAGAAGTCCTGGGAGTGCATTCTGACGAAGACAGCAAAGGTAATAACATTTTTCTTATAGTAAATCTGACTTTGGTGAGTGCTAAACTTGCTGGGTGTCTAAATAGCTAGCCCTGTGATGCCGGGCTATCTACTTAGAATATTGCAAAATGCGCTTTCACCGAAAAGCTATTTTAAAATCGGACATATCGAGTGCATAGAGGAGTTCTGTATCTATAATTCTTAAAATAATTGTTATGTTTTTTGTGAACGTTTATCGTGAGTAATTTAGTAAATTCACAGGAAGTGTTCGGTGGGAATGCTAGTCACATGCTAGTCACATGCTAATGTAAAAAGCTGGTTTTTGATATAAATATGAACTTGATTGAACAGACATGCATGTATTGTATAACAATGTCCTAAGTTTGTCATCTGATGAAGATCAAAGGTTAGTGCTGCATTTAGCTGTGGTTTGGGTTTATGTGACATTATATGCTAGCTTGAAAAATGGGTGTCTGATTATTTATGGTTGGGTACTCTGCTGACATAATCTAATGTTTAGCTTTTGTTGTAAAGCGTTTTTGAAAACGGACAGTGTGGTTAGATTAATGAGAGTCTTGTCTTTAAAATGCTGTAAAATAGTCATATGTTTGAGAAATTGAAGTAATAGCATTTCTAAGGTATTTGAATAACGCGCCACGGGATTCAACTGGCTGTTGAGTAGGTTAAGGCCTAGCCCAGAGAGGTTAAGGCTTATTGGATCGAATAGAAGTTTCATAATGCTTAGGTTGTTACGATTGTATTAAATATTTTCTACAAAAGATCATTGTCTAGCTAGAATGTTCCCACTTGATCGCGCCTCCTTCCACCTGCCGTTCGCTTTTGCGGACATGCATTTCTATTGTTTGAGCCCTGTTCCCGGCGAGATACCGTCCTGTAGGATTTCACTCCAACCCTAATCTAGCGCACCTGATTCTAATAATTAGCTGGTTGATAAAATGAATCAGGTTAGTTACAACTGGGGTTGGATTGAAAACCTACTCTCCAGGAACAGGGTTGGAGAACCCTGGTTTGAGGGGTCAGTC
This sequence comes from Salmo trutta, assembly GCF_901001165.1. Classification (NCBI taxonomy): domain Eukaryota; kingdom Metazoa; phylum Chordata; class Actinopteri; order Salmoniformes; family Salmonidae; genus Salmo; species Salmo trutta. The sequence continues at coordinate 50,437,129 of NC_042975.1, forward strand.
GAACATCTTGTCAATATAATAGATATTTGCTTATTCTCATCAGCACAGCAGCCTACGCTTTATTGCACCAAATTATGTGGCTGTCTCAAGGACATTATCAACATTATATAGGAATTATGGGCCTTTTATCAAATAAAATGTTCCTATTTCAGAACAAAGTAGCCTTAATATTTAATTTGTTTTAGAAATAAATTCAGAAGAAATAGTGAAACAGTCTCAATCTTGCATAACAATATAGAAATCAACAAAAATATGTCTCTACTTGTCTATACTTAAACCTGTTGTGGATAGGGGGCAGTATTTTCACGGCCGGATGAAAAAAACGTACCCGATTTACATTTACATTTACGTCATTTAGCAGACGCTCTTATCCAGAGCGACTTACAGTAGTGAATGCATACATTTCATACATTTTTATTTTTTTCCTGTGCTGATTTAAACTGGTTACTACTCTTGCCCAGAAACGAGAATATGCATATTATTAGTAGATTTGGATAGAAAACACTGAAGTTTCTAAAACTGTTTGAATGGTGTCTGAGTATAACAGAACTCATATGGCAGGCAAAAACCTGAGAAGATTCCATTCAGGAAGTGGCCTGTCTCAATTTGTAGTTCTTCTTTTGGTTCTCTATCGAAACTACAGTTTCTGAGCTGTTACGAAGCACTTTCTAAGGCTTCCATTGGCTCTCTAAAGCCTTCAGAAAGCGGATTGAGGCGTCTCCTGTCTCTGGGCAGAGTATACTAGCACAGTTTGTCAGTGGTCTGCCTGGTGACAAAGAGATTGGAGATGCGCGGTCCTGCGACCATGCTGTTTTTTCTTTTCTCTCTTTGAATGAATTCACTATTGTCCGGTTGGAATATTATCGCTATTTTATGAGAAAAATACCATAAAAATTGATTTTAAACAGCATTTGACATGCTTCTAAGTACGGTAAAGGAACATTTTGTATTTTTTTTGTCTCGAAATGCGCTCGCACATTACCCTTTGGATAGTGACCTGAACGCACAAACAAAACGGAGGTATTTGGACATAACTATGGATTATTTGGAACAAAAACAACATTTGTTGTTGAAGTAGCAGTCCTGGGAGTGCATTCTGACGAAGATCAGCAAAGGTAATACAATTTTTCTAATAGTAATTCTGAGTTTAGTGTGCCCCGAACTTGGCGGGTGTCAAAATAGCTAGCCGTGATGGCTGAGCTATGTACTCAGAATATTGCAAAATGTGCTTTCGCCGAAAAGCTATTTTAAAATCTGACATAGCGATTGCATAAAGGAGTTCTGTATCTATAATTCTTAAAATAATTATGTATTTTGTCAACGTTTGAGTAATTTAGTAAATTCACCGGAAGTTTTGGGTGGGAATGCATGTTCTGAACATCACATGCTAATGTAAAAAGCTGTTTTTGGATATAAATATGAACTTGATTGAACAAAACATGCATGTATTGTATAACAATGTCCTAGGAGTGTCATCTGATGAAGATCGTCAAAGGTTAGTGCTTCATTTAGCTGTGTTTTGGGTTTCTGTGACATATATGCTTGCTTGGAAAATGGCTGTGTGATTATTTTGGGCTATGTACTCTCCTAACATAATCTAATGTTTTGCTTTCGCTGTAAAGCCTTTTTGAAATCGGACAATGTGGTTAGATTAACGAGAGTCTTGTCTTTAAAATGGTGTAAAATAGTCGTATGTTTGAAAAATTGAAATTATATCATTTGAGGTTTTTGTATTTCGCGCCACGCTCTACCATTGGATATTGGCGAGGCGTTACGCTAGCGGAACGTCTGTCCTCAACAGGTTTTAGCATATGGGAATATGCATTGCACATAAGAAAATGTAGGGGGCGGGGGGGGGGCGGAATGTAGCCTAGGCTATTTCAGAACAAAGTAGCCTATTTTCTGGTGGCATGCATTGAAACACGTGGCCTTATCGTGGCTTTCTTTTGCAAAAATATTATGTATTTCGAAAATGGTCAATTGTAAACACCATATTAAGGTGTGGGACGTTCATTAAGGTGCAGGTCTATTTCATTCCAGTAGATAGCATAATCTGTCCGTCCACAATTTACCTGTGGCAAAATGGTGGCATAACACCAGACAACAGAAAGAGCTGGCTGCTACTATCCCAGAGATGACCTCTGCCCTCAACTTGCAATTAAAACAGTAAATTAATCACTTCCATTGCTCACTTCTAAAGTGGATGCCTATTCAACTAAAGTGGAAAGTCTGGAGAATGACCTGGAAACAGCGCATGCTAAATTAGAAGGGGCAATCAATCTCCTAAAAGAGAAAACAATCACTTGAAAATCCCTCCTGTAAATTCAATGTGCGGGTATTTGGACTTGGAACTGGGGCAACCAAATTTCTTTCATGAGCAATGTTTTCTATGAACTGTTAGGGCAGGAGAAGCTGGGTCCCATGCCGCGAATTAACATTGCACACTGCACGGGTCCTCGCCAGAATGGCTCGTTGTATGAATGTACAAATGCACAGTTTTGAAGTCAAAAAGCTAATTGTTCACCTTGCAGCAGAATTGGGGGCTCTGACCTATGTAGAAAAGAGGATCAGCATCTACCCAGACCTGAGTGCCGAACTGCTAAAACAGAGGGCAACCTACAATGAGGTGAAATCTGCAGCTATGCAAGCTAAATCTGTTAGGCAAGGGGGGTCAGGGAAGGGGGGGATGGTTTACAGGGAGGGTTTTCTGGGTGGAGAACAATCAATGGGTGAATTTCCCTGTGGGTCCTGCTTTTTAGTTACACATCCTTCGGCTTATCAACACTAAAGACAACAATTCTATAATTAATATAACATTATTTTCTGAAAAACAATGGCAAAAATAGCAATTCTCTCTTGGAATTTGAAATACCTTACGTCCTATCAAACGTGTCAGCGGTCTTGATATCCTTTCAAGAAACCATATCGATATAGAAATGCTCCAAGAAACACACCTGCTCTATAAGCATTGCTCGACATTCAGGGCAGCCCGCTGGCCCTGCAACCTCTGCCGAAGCATGCCGGGCCAGTTAATCAAGCTTTCATATCGCCCACTTGGGCCAGTACATTTTCAAACTCCCCCAAAAATAAAATAAATACATATTCACAATCTCCCTGACGTCTGATGCTTCACACTTGTTATCAACCAGCATTCGGTTTCCAAGTATGGGTGATTTTCCGATGCATGTGTTGTGCATCTCGGAGTGGTGAGTACAATCAATGTGGGCTTGGGGGGAGGCCATTGTGAATGTGTGTGTGAGACTGGGCCATTGTGGGCTTGAGGGAGGCCGTTGCCTAATCCTGTGGATGTCCTTGGACATTTTTTGTATCGTTGCTATGGTTACGCCACCAATATAATCTATGACCTGAAGTATGTGCCAAGAAGGGGAGGAGAAACCAAGTAAAGATGGCCGTAGATAGACTACAAGTAAGATTAGGAAACAATAGTGGCAGAATACCAAAAGATGTGGATCATATACATAAAGAGGAGTGAATATGTATGTTGTGTCAAACTGAAACTGTATATAAAGTGATCTGAGTCTGGGACCGGCAGTTGCTCCATGGACCAGCTCGGCTTGTTACTTTGTAATAAAGTCTATATTGAATACACAAGCTCAAGTGTCTAAAAATATATTTTAAGAAGTATTTCCACGACACAAACAAGAATGTCTGACAATTCCCTCTCCGTCTAGAGTGAGCCCCGCCAGTAGCCTACGTCCTGGATACTCGCGCCAGACCCATCTCAGCAGAGGCAGGAAGCCCATCAATGAACACCGGCACGTGTATTCAAAAGTCCTCCACCTGCCTTTCCGCTTGCTTGTCAAAACATTAACAATATTTACACAAATGTGACTTGTTTCAGGAAACTATGCTGTGTCACTACTTCACAGGAGCACCATTTAAACTATTTAAAAAATATATACATTTAATCAAAATGCGTTTTTGGGCAGAAATGCCTGAACTTTCATGTACCTTAACACACTTGTATGCCATCTGTAAATATGAATACAATTACTAAGTTTACAAGCCTAGTTGGTTTAGCCACAGAAAAAGACCGCAATCTTCCCGGTAGCAATGATTGGCTGAGATAATGAGTGGGCTGGAAATGCTGAGAGATGAGTTCGGATTGGTCTGCCATGTAGCACACTTCTGTCTATAATATGAGCTGGTCAGTATGTGTAGGTAATCCTTTTTAAACAAGATATCACGTAGTAGAACTGCATAAGTGTTGCTCTCCACTTTCTGGAGGACAGAGTTTTGAAATCAGTGGAATTAGAGTACTATAGCTAAGGAGATGGACATAATTCTGGCTTTTAATTGCAAATATGCAGACGGAGTCGAAAAGAGAACACACAGAAGGCTCCGGATCACATCTTCAAACTAAGGGCAACCATGTTATCCGTGACAGAGGGAGAAGCGTCC